>NC_045436.1:54984460-55144337 GCF_002776525.5 Piliocolobus tephrosceles
TCCTTCCTTCCTTCCTTCCTTCCTTCCTTCCTTCCTTCCTTCCTTCCTTCCTTCCCTCCCTCCCTCCCTTCCTTCCTTTTCTTTCTTTCCTCTTTCTTCTCTCACTTTCCCTTTAAAAAAAAAAAAAAAAAAAAACATTTTAACCGTTCTTAATTTTCTGAATTTGAGACAAATACAATTGATAAAATATAGCAATTACTCTTTTCCAGGTAGCCATTGTGAAAAACCTGAAATTGATTATACATATATGAAAATTAGTCTTAATATTTTCATACTGTTTTGACTTTAATTAATTTATGTTCAGTTTTTATCACTTATTTTTGAATTTCATTGCTGTTTACAGATTCACAGAAAATGATGTTATTACTTCTCAGTCAAATACATGATTATTGAATATATGTAGAGGCACAGAAATAAAGTAACAGGATGTAATTTGATATTCAGTAAAGAAAATACCTGCCAAGGAAGAAGAGCTACAATTCCATATTTACTTGCGAAACAGCAATGTGTTTCACAAGACTTACAAAGAAAGGCGCTGAGAAGTAGTTGAGGCTCTGGTATGTTTTGTTACTGAGGTAACTCTAAGTGGATTGGCTAGGACAGTGAGGCAATGAAACTGGAGGCAGAAAGATAGAAAAACTCCCTGGAAACTTTAGAAAGAAATTTCAAAGCAACAACATACTGGAGTGAGAGATCTTGTGAAAGCATCACTAAGACATTGTGTCATTGCTTAGTTGGCAATATTAGAAATATTTTGTGGTGGTACCTAAGAGAGTGAGTCATTGCTTAATTGGGGGCAGTTCAGATTTGATTAAGTATAGTAATTATTATACATTACATTTTTAAGAGTCTCTATTTCTTGCTTCCATATTTTGAATATTTTTGGTACAATAAATTTGCACATGTAACATTGATTCAATACTCTAATTAACTTTGTCTTTCCTTCAAATCACTAATTACCTAAACTGAAGTACCATATCTTTCTCTGTATAGTTTATAAAGAGAACAATTTTAACCGTATGTATAAAGATAAAATTAATTCGGGTATATGTAATAGACATTAATATAATCTATCTTCCATTTTATTTGGTATGTGCAGAAATATGAACTGAGGAAGAGTTTTATACTTTACTTTTTCCCTGTATCTAAATGGTAGCAGTCGGTTCAACCAACCAATGGACATGTTTGAGTTTTCTAAGTGGTATGGTAAATTATTATTTTAGTACATTTTATTTGAAAATCATTTTTGTCAAAATTATATTGAATAAGCTATCAGCAATGATTAAGGGAAAGGAATATTAGCAGTAAAAGGAGAGAGAGTTCAGGCACATTTTAGAGAAACTATATATGTTAGATTTAATAGAGTATAGGGAATTGTGTGATTTTTGAGTTTGTGAAATACTTATTATATTTTATTTAAAACCTAAAATAAGGTTCCACTATCTATAGACTCCTGTTTTAGGTGTTTAACAAACACAGGAAATGAATAGCAATGAACACATTTTCTGTTGGTTAACTGAAACAATGGCTAGATTTAGAATCAGAGTGCTTGGGTGTTAGTTTTTCTTTGTCATGTTTGATTTTGCCTCTGTTACTACCCTGAGATCTCAACTCTGATGTGGATTCAGTAAGGAAAACAGTACTGACCTCATAAGGCTATTGTCAAGATCAGAACAGGGCAATGTGTGCAAAGGGGCTTTGTGAACTTTATCAAACAACTATAAGAGAGATGTTGACCTATGACAACATGAAGTCCTTAATGTAGTTGTTGTTGCTGCCACCAAGTAGCTGGAGTGTAAGGAAGGGGAAAGTATAGGGGACAGACAAGATTCAGAAATGTTGAGCCTTATGTGCTTTCCTAAAGTAATTGGGATTTTATCCATAGGACAGGGAAAAGCTACCAAAAAGTTTTAAATGGAGGATTCATATAGTATGATTTGCTTAAAAAAAAACAAAACAAAACAAAAACAAAAAAAAAATAAACAAAACTACGTGACTTACTGGTGTTACTGGGATATTTGAACTACCCGTCTGAACTGGGTTTCTCTAATACAAAATAAAGGTAGAAAAAGTTTAGTGTCAGCAAAGAACAATTGAGAACAGCTATGCCAGTGAAATAAAGATTAGGATTTATCAAAGGAAACTCAAACTAATTTTGTTTGTTTGTTTGTTCTTTTATTTTGTTTTGTTTTGTTTTTTTTGAGACGGAATCTTGCTCTGTTGTTAGAGTGCAGTGGCCTGATCCCAGCTCACTGCAAGCTCCGCCTCCCAGGTTCACGTCATTCTCCTGCCTCAACCTCCTGAGTAGCTGGGACTACAGGTGACCACCACCACGCCCGGCTAATTTTTTTTTTTTTTTTTTTTTTTGTATTTTTTAGTAGAGATGGGGTTTCACCGTGTTAACCAGGATGGTCTCGATCTCCTGACCTCGTGATCCTCCCATCTTGGCCTCCCAAAGTGCTGGGATTACAGGCGTGAGCCACCAATTGTATACATGGAACACTCTCTATTTGCATTATCCTAATTTTAAACTAGGAGATTTTTAGAAATCTGTGAGTATGTCTAATAAACAAGATTTGGAAAAGCAGTTACATTTTTATTTTCATATCTGTATACTTCTTTATTTTTATTTATCACAGAAATAAGTTTAAATTTTATTACCTTTTATTGGTAAATGACTAAGTTAAGTGGCCATGTTACAATATCCTAAAGATGCTTCAAACTATGCGTTATGGGGCAACTTATAAAAGTCCCAGGGCTATCTCTAGCATTTGGAAATATCTTGAAATGTTTATTAATGGCTGCATAAACAGTGTTCATCCTGTTTTTCTGCTGAATTCTTGGCAATTGGAAAAAAGACATTCAGCTCGTTGCCAGATGTGATCACAAAGGATTCTAAAAGCATATACCTTGCTAAATTCTGATACATACATATGAACTATGAATTTTTAAATCATCAACAAAGATCAGTACACAGAACTGACTATAAATCACTCTACCTGGGATGGAGAATACATAATTTTTATGTCCACAGGTAAAGGGAATTTTAAAATGAAATCAGTGGCAATGTTTTAATATGTTGTCAGCATTTGTTTATTTAGAAATTGAAAATCAAATTTATATAATCATCATCTTCTAATAAGATGAAAAGCTGTTTTTACATTTTACTGAAACTAAAAAACATAGACATAGACATGTGTAAATAGAAAGTATATTGATACTTTATTCCTATTCTCATTGCATGGATAGCTACATCACATATAGACAATAAATTAAGCAATTACATAATTATTCACTCTCTTTTTAATAGCTACTTTTGGCTATGGAGCAAGATTCTATGGATGTAACATTGAGCAAAACTAGATATGGCCCCTCCAGTATCACAACAAGGTCTACACTTAATGGTGCAGCAGATTTAGAGAACACTTTTGAAAATTTTTTCAATCGTTTATGAATTACTACACAAATGACAGATGTTGTTAGAATCTCAGAAGACGAGAAACATCATAAGCATAGTGATGCATTAAATAGAGTTATTATATGTAAATAATAGCATTTCAGTTTCTAGGGAGAAAATATGTAATTTTTATGAAGACTGCATTCAATCTATAGATCAATTTTGGGGAAATTGACATCTGAACAATATAGTCTCGTGCAATGTATTGACATGATATATTTATATATTTCTCCATTTATTTAGGTGTTTTTAATTTATCTCAAATATGTTTGATATTATTAATTTTACAGGTGCTATACTTATTTTGTTAAAATTACCACAAATTATTCCATGTTTAACGATGATATTGCTTTTAAATTTTATTTACCCACTCTTTTTTTTTTGCTAATATATAGAAATTTAATTGCTTTTACATATCAATCTGGTATCCAATCTTTCCATACTCATTTGCTAATTCTAGGATTTTTTTGTAATTTTAAGGATTTTAAAAAATAGGTGACCGAGACATTTGTGAATGTAAATTTTACTCAATCATTTCTAGTTTGTATATTTTATTTATTTTTCTTGAATCACTTCTCTACCCTAGCAACTTCATTTTAATCCTTTCTTTGTCCTAATATTTTCCCAATATTCTTGCCTTCCCCAATATAGAGGAATTCAGTCTTTCAACTATGTATTTTGGTTACTCTTGGATTTTAGTAGATGTTTTATATAAGATTTCATGTAGCAGAATTCCAAAATTTCCAAGATGATCTCCACACCTTAATGTTATAACAAATACAGTCTTTTGTTTGAGCATAGGCAGGACTTGTGGCTTGCCTCTAATTAACGGAATATGACATAGATGATGGGATATCACACCCATGATTGGGTTATAATGTATTAGTCCCTCTTACTTATAAAGGGTAGAAGCTTTCCAATGGATCTTGCAAAGGCAAGGTGCTATGACATTAACTGCCTACAGACAGGGCCACATGTCAGGCAAGCAAGAGTGACCTGTGGGATCTGATGGCCTCAGTCTTAGACTGTAAGAAACTGAAATCTGCCATAAACAACGTGAATTTGAAAGAGAACCCTGAGCTCCAGAATACACAACTGACACCTTGATTGAAGCTTTATGAAATACTGAGCAGAGGACTCAACTAAGTTGTGTACAGACATCTGACCCATATACACTTTGATATCATAATTGGTGTTGTTTTAAACTGCTAAGCTTGTGATAATTTTCCACACAGCAATAGAAATTAAATACACAGATAAAATATTTTTTCCTGTATTCTCTTTTTAAAAATTAATTTTGGAGATTATTTTCTATTTTCTGAAATATGTTGCATAGGATTATATTATTTATTGCTTAAATATTTGAAATGAATAACCAATAAAGCCTCTGGGTCTAGATTTTTCTTTGTTGGAACGTTTTCTGTTACAAATACAATTAAAATCTAGAAAAATAAGCATTTTAATTATTAGTGTTGGTAATTAATTGTGTTCTTATTCTTTTTTCTTTCATTGTAATAGCTAGATAATGACCAATTTGGCTGATGTGTTCAAAGAATCTGCTTTTGGTTTTATTAAATTTTTTCCCATTATTGTCACTTTTCTGACATCAATGTCTGCTCTTTTATTATCATTATTATCTTACTTTTACACACTTTGGGCTTAATTACTACTTGTTTTTCTAGTATCTAAAATGGAAGATTAGACCAAATAATTAAGACCTTTCTTCCCTTTACCACAAACATTGAAAGCTGTAAACTTCTAACTCAGTATTGATTTAGTCACAGAACAGTTTTTAATGTTTCATTATGTATTATTTCATATTTTTACATTTCCCTTTGATTTTTTTCTTAGACTTCAAGTTTTTAGCCAGTGTGTTTTTAAATTTTAAATATTTTGTGATAACTTAGTTATCTATTTTTGATTATTAATTTAATACCATTATAGCCAGATAATTGCTATTTTATGCTATTTGTTTTATGACCCAGCATATGGCATATATTTTAAAATATTTTACATAAACGTAAAAATTATGCATATTCTACTGTTGCAGTATAACATATAATACAAATTAAGTCAACATAATTGGTGTTATCACTCAAATTTTCTATGTATTTACTGATTTTGGATCTACACATTGTTTCAATAATTGAGAAAAGATAGACAAAATTTCCAACTGTAATTCTAAAATGTGTCCTTTTTTCTTTCTGATTCTAACTTTTTTTTACTTTTAAAAGTACTGTTGTTAGTGCATACTCATTTAGGATGTGTTTATGTCTCTTGATGAATTAACTTTCTTATAATTACATGTCTTTCTTTATTCATGTTATTATTTTTTAAGTTTCTCATTACCTGATATTGGTATTGCCACTTACATTCTTGATTAGTAGACTTTGCGTGTTATATTGACTATACCCATCCTTTCTTTTAAGATGACTATACCTCAATATTTAAAATAATTTTCATATAGACAGCATATAATTGGCTCTTACTTGCTTATATAGACCTACAATTGGAATGTTCATATCACTTATATTTCATATAATTATCAATATATTTGGGCTATGCATACAATTGTATTTGTATTCTATTTGTCTTCCTTATTCTTTGTTCTTTTTTTCTTTTAAAGTAATTATTTTTCTACTCAATTATATATCTGGTACTGACTTAGCCATATTATTTTGTTTTATTTTTAGGGTCACTGTTACAGAATTTTAAAATGCTTTATCTTATCATATTTGTGCAATATTTATAGTTCACTACTTGATGTATAATACAATAATATGTATAACATATATGTTTAATATGTATAACATGAATTTTACAACTTCCATTTCTGCCCTCGTTCTTTGTATTATTTTTACCATACATTTAATACATGTCTTGAGAAACCTACAATACAGTTATTCTGTTTTGTTTTTAATAGTCATCTTTTAGTGAACTAAAAGATGAGGAAAAAGTCTTTAGTATTTATTTACCTGTCCACTCAGAAATAGCATTTTCATGGTCTGCTGTAGATCTGTGTTTCCACCTGGTGTATCTTCTTCAGCCAGGGAAGAACTTTCTTTAATATTCCTTCTAGTGTATGTCTGCTGGCTCTGAATTCCCTTAGGTCTTGTTTGCTTGAGAAATATTTCACTTTTAATTTTAAAAGATATTTTCCTGTACATAAATTAAGGTTTGGTAATTTTTGTCAGCATCTTAATGTTTGTTCCACTCCTTGTTTTCTTCATTTCTAATGAAATGTTTATAATCATTCTTATTTTTGTTCTCAAATGTTCAGTGTGGCTGCTTTAACATTTTTATTTTTTAGGATTGTATATCAACAGTTTGATTTAGATTTTTCTTGGTATAACTCTATATTTATTCGGCTAGGGGCTTTCTGAGATTCTTAACACAGGGGATACAGCGTTCACTAAATTTGGTATAGTTTGGGTACCGTGTTTCAAATACTTTTTGACTTTTTGCTTTGCTCTCCTCTTCTGGAATACGAATTACATAAAAATTAGAATACTTGCTACAGGCCACTGAGGCTTGGTTAATTTATTTGTCTATTTAAAAAAATATATCTTTGTGCTTCAGTTTAGATATTGCCAGGGACTGAATTTTATCTCCTCAAAATTTGTTTGTTCAAGCCCTAACTTCCAATGTGACTGTATTTGGAAATAGGGTTGAAATGGAGGTCATGAGGGTGGGGACTGGATACAATAATGTCAGTGTCCTTCTGGGAAAAGACACCAGAGAGCTCCATCTCTCCACCCATGCATGCAGGAAAGAAAGGCCATATGAGGACACAATGAGCAGGCAGCTGCTGCAAGCCTGGAAGAGGGTCCTTACCAGAAACTGGCCAGACTGGCTCTCTAATCTTGAACTTCCAACCTCTAAAACTGTGAGGAAATACATTTCTTTCTCTTAATCAAGCCACCCAGCTGTGCTTTTTTGTTATGGCAGCCTGAGCTGGCTAATATAGGTATTCTCTACTGCTTTTTATTTGAATTTATTGGTGATTTGACCTACTGTGTCTAATCAACTGCTAAAGCTACCCAGTGGGTATTTTAATTTTGATATTATAAATTTTATCTCTAGAAGTTCCATTTGGTTCTTATTTAAATATTTTTATGTATCTTTTGCATTATGTTCTTCTTTAAAAGTTTGAATATTGCAGTGACTTCGTGATGTGTCTGTGTTGCTGAACTAAACTACATTTCTCAGAATTCCTTTTCTGTATTTTCCAGTTAGAATAGGCAACAAGAAAGTTTCTTGTGGGGAACTGAAAAGTAGAAATGAAGTGGCAGTGTTTTTGCAGCTCTTACACATCATTGCTTATCCACTGTCTCACCTCCTTGGTGTAGAGAAGTGGTCAGGTTTGCAATTGCCCCACCTTCTCTGTCATTCTCCTAAAGCTTCTTTGACTGCAGGGCCAGAATTGTGTACGTTTAGATCTGTGGTAAAGGGTCCAGCTTTTTCAGGACATTTACCACTTAAGGTCAGAGTCACCAAGAACTGATGACGGTTTTAGTCCATCTCATTTCTTTCTTGACTTCCTGCCCTGTGGACTACATACAGCATCAGAACTGAAGACGACAGTCAGACAGAGACTGCTTAGCCAGCTCCTACTATTGCACATGTCAATCTCTAAAATAAATAAGTATATAAATAAACTTATATATATGTGTGTGTATACACAGTTATTTGAAACAAATATTTAAATATTTCTAATAGTTATATTTAAGTTCTTGTATGGTAAATCTATCCCTTATTTAATTTCCTTATTTTACTTTATTTTTAATGATTTTTCTCATGTGGCTCACAGGTCTATTTTTTTTTTGCATGGCCAGTGATTATTTTACTAGATCCTAGATATTGTGTATGTTTTTTGTTGAATGTTTAGATTTTGTTGACTTCCTTTAAAGACTATTGAAATTTGATTTGGGAGGTAGGTAGGTTATAAAAGTAGGCTTTTGTGCTTTTTCTTTTATTTTTTTTAATTTTTTGGATCTGAAGTGGGATTTACTCAAGGGCCAATATAGCTCTGTTAGCCAGTTGTGAAACGTCTGAGGCTTCTATTAAGTATCTCAAGTATTCAACAAGACTTTTTTACTCTCTCTGGACACTGAATGTCTTCCATCCTCGTGTGTGGCCTGGGAATTAGCATTCTTACAATTTATTTGCAGTTGATATTGCTTGACTTTATGGAGTTTCACCCTGTGCACATGCAGATTAATATTCAGTCAAGAAAAATGGGAACCACTCTATGTATTTTTGAGTTCCCTCCTTTCCGTTACTCTACCCAGCAAATTGCAGCACTCCCAGTCTTCCCAAACTACAGTCTGTGTCTCTTCAAGACAAGACTGTAATGCTTGCTTTGATTCTCTTCTCGCTCTGTAATCCAGAACTTACCTTCAGACAAAAAGGCAGAGCAATTCAGGGTGGATCTGTCTCTCAGGAAGCATAATGCTGTAATTCATATCATTCCAATGAGTGAAAACATTGTTTCAGACCTTTAGTCTAGATTTCTAGTTGTTTGCATTGAGAGAAAAGCTGCATACCAGTTACTCCTTTATAAAACTTGTAATAAGCATTGATTAGGGAAAAATAAAAATGCAAATAACATTTATTTTTGTTTTGTGTTGTTTTGTTTTTTTGCTCTGATTCAGAAAGAGTATTAATGTGGGATGAAATTGAGAAAACAGGCATGAACATGAGAGAAAAAATTTTCTGAGGGGCAAAGGAGTTTTGCCTATCTAAGAGGTGGGCAGTTAAGTATTTTAAAATAACATAATAGGGATTAAAAAAACAGGTGGCTTCTGCACAGACATTAACCACTTTTTCTCTCAACATCCCACAAAAATTATGGTACAGAAATATAGAAAATACAAGAGTTTGTAGGAAAGGACATGAAAGCAGATTAAAAAAATTGGCATTTTTTTTTTTTTGAATTATACAGTGCAGTAGAATCATTAACTAATTTAACTTTTTTTTTTTTTTTTTACTGTAAATGTATTTTGAGAGAGATAAATAACCAAGCTTATTTATCCTATGGTACTTCTGAAAAACTTAGCACTTGAAGAAATTTTTCAGTGGTGACTGTTTGGGGACAATGAGGTCAATTTTTGTTGGTTTATTAGCTTTTGCTGTAAGTAAGACATTTAAATGCACTGGGGCAAATTCTTTAATATAAACAGATATTTTGTTTCTAAATCTACATGCAAAATTATAATTTGTACAAAAAAATTGACTCTCAACATTGCTAGAACTGGTCCATATATTTTCATTTTTCCTCAAACTGAGCCTGTATATACAAACTAAGAGATAATTCATATAACTATTGCTATGTTTAAAGATGTGTGGGTGAGTACCAATATGTCTTCTGATTACTTTCTTTAACATTTCCAAATTAATATTTACTTGTTCTCTTTTTATAGCATGCACAATTTCTTTGAATAAGCAGTATTTATAAGCAATAGCAAGATTTTATGAATTAATTACTTTACACTGATTCAGACTTTGTAATAGTCTGGCCATAGGTTTTTAAAAATATTTGACTTCCATGTTGAGCCTCCAAAAAGGAAACATGAAGCAATGGTTGTTAACCTGAAAACCTAGGTTTGAATTTTCTTTTCAGATATAGTTAAGAATGTTGATCAGAGGAGATATCCCATAGCTTGAGAAAATATATTTCTACATATTTCAGGTTATAGCTATAACCACCAGAGTCAACTCTCCCTTCTTTCCCACTGGAATGGAAGTGCAAAATATATTTCTGTAGCTGCTATAAAATTATTCACTTGTAAGAACAAGAGAGCTTTAATATAATGCTGTTCTCAGAATCCTGATGGGTGGTACCGTGCAATGAAGGGAACTTCTGGTGTTTGTGGTAATCAAATCCCTTGGAGAGGGTCCAAAGTCCATTTGTCTAATGCTGAACTGTGTTCAAAATGCTGTTATACTGGAATTTTAGTCTATTCCACAAGAACAGATGCCTGCTGTTTTGGTTTTGAAGGTTTTCACAGGAGATTGGATACATCTACTCATTAAATGGCAGAACAAGTCAGAAAATATCTTTGGCCATAAATTCTTCATGTAAATTGATTAAAAGTAAACTCAATATAGTAACATAATCAGAAATATGTGTAATTCCAGTCTTTACAAATTGTTTTGGCAGATTGATGAAGAATTTGAATCTGAATTTGACTATAAGTCAAAACCAGAACAAATTTTACAGTATTTTATGCAACCATACATGCCAACACAAATGAATTCATTATTTTTGGATTATATTGAGAAATAGATATTAAAATTTACCATTTAGAATGTCACTTTTATATTTAAATCTATATTATGACTGTGTTTCAATATATCAGTGTTAAAATAATATTTTTGTATAACTATGATAGTAATAATTTCTGATTCAAATATCAAAAAAAAGATAGTTAATTTTTATTTAGTCATCAGTGATTGATTGATAAGTATGATAGGTAGATAGAAAGTTTCTGCTGGTAACTTGAGATTTTCCTTCTGTTCAAAAAGAAAGCATTGATTTTTTGGAAAAAACAATAGCCCATGTTGATATTACATTTTTGCTGTGAGAAGTTGAAAAACAGTACAAAAGTGATCATTACATATTCAATTCTGTTCAATTGTGCTCTTGCTGATGTTTATCAAGGCTATAATTAATTTGTTTTTGACTCCTTAGCTAATTCACCAAATGAGATTTTCTCTCTTTCCTCTTCAATGGCCTAAACTCATAATCACTTTGCCTTCTATGCAGTTTAAACTAGTAGAAAGACTATATAGTTTTGTTTCAGAAAATCAGGATTTTAATTAAGATTTTTTCATTTATTATCTGTGTTGTTTGTTTAAGTCACAGCCCTATGTCTCTCTGTTTTAATCTGTAAACAATAATAGTGTTAACAGTATTAGTTTGTTTTCACACCTCTATGAAGAAATACCCAAGACTGGGTAATTTGTAAAGGAGAGCTATTTAATTGACTCACAGTTCCACAGGAGTAGAGAGGCTTCAGGAAACTTACCATCATGGCAGAAGGGGAAGCAAACACTTCTTTCTTCACGGAAGGAGAAGAATGAAAGCTGAGTAAAATGGGAAGCTCCTTATATAACCATCAGATCTCTGGAGAAGATACTCAATATATCAAAAGTAGCATGGGGGAAACAGCCCACATGATTCATTTACCTCCCACTGGGTTCCTCCCATCACACATGGGGATTATGGGAACTACAATTCAAGATGAGAATTGGGTGGGGACACTGCCAAACCATATCATTCTGCCCCTAGCCCTTCCAAAATCTTAAGTCCTCACATTTCAAAACACAATCATGCCTTTCTAATAGTCCCCCAAAGTCTAAGCCCATTCCAGCAATAACCCAAAGTCCAAGTCCAAAGTCTCATCTGAGGCAAGGCAATCCCTTCCACTTATGAACCTCTAAACTCAAAAGCAATTTAGTTACTTTCTAGATACAATGGAAGTACAGGCATTGGGTAAATACACCCATTCCAAATGGGAAAAATTGGCCAAAATGAAGGGGCTACAGGCCTAACCCAAGTCCGAAATCCAACATGCAGTAATTACATCTTAAAGCTCCAAAATAATCTTCTTTGTCTCCATGTGACACATCCAAGTTTTGCTGATGCAAGTAGTGGGCTCCCACAGTCTTGGGAAGCTCTGTCTCTGTGGCTTTGCAGGGTACAGCTCCACTCCTGACTGCTTTCATGGGGTGGTGTTGAGTGTCTGCAGCTTTTCCAGGTGCATGGTGCAAGCTGTGGGTGGATTTACCACTGTGGGGTCTGGAGTATGGTGGCCTTCTTTTCACAGTTCCACTAGGCAGTGCCCCAGTGGGAACCCTGTATTTGGGCTTCAACTCCATATTTCCTTTCCACACTGCCCTAGCAGACATTTTCCATGTGGGTTCTGCCCCTGCAGCAAACTTCTGCCATTTCTGACATCTAGGCATTTCCATACATCCTCAGAAAATTAGGTGGAGATTCTCAAACCTCAATTCTTGACTTCTGTGCACCCACAGACCCAATAGCACATGCATAGGGATTAAGCATGCAAGGATGCAAGGCTTAGGGATTGCATCCTTTAAAACAACAGCCTAAGCTGTATGTTGGCCCCTTTTAGGCACACCTGGAGTTGAAGCAGCTAGGATGCAGGGCACCATGTCTTGAGGCTGCATAGAGCAGGGGGGCCATAGGTCTGGCTCACAAAACCATTTTTCCCTTGTAGGCCTCCTGACTTACCGTGGGAGGTGCTACTGTGAACGTCTTTGACATGCCCTGGAGACATTTTCCCCATTCTCCTGGTGATTAATATTCAGTTCTTCATTACTTATGCAAATTTCTACAGCAGGCTTGAATTTCTCCCTAGAAAATGTTTTATCTTTTCTATCGTGTCATCAGCCTGCCAATTTTCCAAACTTTCATGCTCTGCTTCCTCTCAAAAGCTTTGCCACTTAGGAGTTTCTTCTGCCAGATACCCGAAATTATCTCTCTCAAGATCAATGTTCCACAGAACTCTAGGGTAAGGACAAAATGCTGCCAGTCTCTTTGCATAGCAAGAGTGACCTTTACTTTGTTTCCCCAAAATTCCTCATCTCCGACTGAGACCACCTCAGCCTGGACTTCATTGTCCCTATCACTATCGGCATTTTGGTCAAAGCTGTTCAACAAGTCTCCAGAAAGTTCCAAACTTTCCCACACTTTCCAATCGTTTTCTGAGCCCTCCAAACTGTTTTAACCTCTGCCTATTACCCAGTTCCAAAGTCATTTCCATATTTTGGGTTTTTAAAATAAAATTATTGTTATTGTTTGAGATGAAGTCTTGCTCTGTCTCCCAGGCTGGAGTGCAATGGCTCATTGCAACCTCCACCTCCCAAGTTCAAGTGGTTCTTCTGCCTCAGCCTCCTGAGTATCTGGGACTACAGGCACATGCCACCATACCTGGCTAATTTTTGCAATTTTAGTAGAGATGCAGTTTCACCATATTGGTCAGGCTGGTCTAGAACTTCTGACCTCAGGTTATTCACCTACCTCAGCTTCATAAAGTGCTGGATTTACAGGCATGAACCACGATGCCTGGCCCATTTTTTGGTATTTTTACAGCAGTGCTTTACTACTTCAGTACCGATTGATTGTATTAGGTCATTCTCATACTGCTATGAAGAAGTACCCAAAACTGGATAATTTATAAAGAAAAGAGGTTTAATTGACTCACAGTCCACAGGGCTGGGGAGGCCTCAGTAAACTTACAATCATGATGGAAGAGGAAGCAAAATATCCTTCTTCACTTGGCTGCAGGAAGGAGAAGAATGAAGGCTGAGCAAAGGGGGAAGCCCCTTATATAACCAACAGTTCTCATAAGAACTTACTCTCATGACAACAACTTGGAGGAAACTGCCCCCATTATTCAATTATATTCCACTGGGTCCCTCCCACAACAAGTGGGGGTTATGGGAACTACAATTCAAGGTGAGATTTGGGTGTGGACACAACCAAACTGTATCACTAACTCTCAGGAATAATGTGAAACGAGAATGTGAGTATTTATGTTGAAGTCTGTGGTCAATAAATCATTACGTGAAACAATGGTTCTCATTAGATTCACTGGAAGCTTGTTAGAAAAGTGAAGCAATCATATGCCATCCCAAACCTACTAAATCAGAATTTCTAGATATGGGGCCTTGTAATCTGTGTTTGAACAAGCCCTACAGATGATTTGTGTGCTTAGTAAAGTCTGAGAACTACTGGTGTAAGGAATGTCACCTGTTTGTGTTTCAATACAAGGCACTAATCTTGCCTGCTATAGTTCTTTGACAATTCCTTGTCATTTATATTCAAGGATTTTTCAAGGGGTCATGGGTAGAAATACAAATTTTTCACACATGGTTTTATGACATGAATTAACTATTTTATAAGTAATGAAATAATCTCTACATATAATTTTAAAAATAATTACAAATAACACTATAACTTAGGTAAAGGTCAAATTTGTTAGTTTTAAATTTCACCTATCTAAGGAATTGAAGGCATTATATTGTGTTTGGATCTAGGAAATACTGCTGCTTTGGTCTAATTCAGAATTCTCTTCTAATATTGTTCAAATTCCAGTTCTTTCCTTCCTTTCTTCCTTCCTTCTTTCCTTCCTTTCTTCCTTCCTTCCTTCCTGCCTGCCTGCTTGCTTGCCTGCCTGCCTTCCTTCCTCCTTCCTTCCTTCTTATCCTCTCTTCCCACCCCTTTCCCCCTTCTTCCTTTCTTCCTATTTTTCTTCCTTCCTTCCTTCAATGTCTTATATCATCATGTTTGTTAAATATTATGTCATGTGTGCTCACTTTAAATAATGTCATTGGTACTATTTCTACTGTTTAAGATGTATTCATGCATTTTTTTTTATTCACTTTAGATAAAAAATCTGTTAGGATAGCATAAATACAAAGGAAGGGAAGAGGAGGAGAGGAGAGGAGAGGAGACCATCTAATAAAGGTATTGTTTTATAAAGTATTTTTTTGATTTTTGTGCATACATATTTTTAGTTGCAATGTGAAATATTTTCTTACTGTCAGTTGAATGAAAAAAATAATGCTTTGTATAATGCCTACCTTTAGTTCCATCATTCTCTCTCTGTCTCTGTCTCTGTCTGTCTCTCTCTCTCTCTCTCTTTCTCATGTCTTATTCTTCCATGCTCCTGTCTTCCGCCGACACTGCTTTCATGTTAATGGTTTCATGTTTTATGCTTCATTTCTTTGGACAAAAAGAATAAACCCAAATTGTTTACAAGCTAAAAATGGAATCCCTTGTTACAAATAAATATATCTTTATTAAAGATCTCTAGCTGAAGTTGTCCAGGGCTTTCTTATCAACTATTCCTATTTCACTGGTGGTTTTCAAAAATATTCTCACTGTATAAAATGACATGTATTTTCTTGCAATTCTGATTTCGTAATCTCCTATTTTAATGGTACTTTTGAAAAGAATATAATAACTTATTGTAAGTATGTGATGTATAAATTTATTATGTGTCTGGCAAAAGCTCCACATGCTTTAATTCATTTAATATTAATCATAACTTTATAAAGTAAGACCTATTATTATCCCCATTTAATAGAAGAGTAAACTGAAGAAAAGAGAGTTTAAGTGACATCTTCAGGATCACAGAATAATAAGTGAAAAAGCAGAGATTTAAGTGATGGTAGTCTTGTTACAGAACCCATTGTCTTGACCTGCTACAAGATAATACCGAACACATGACTTAAGAGTAGCAGTTACCACAATTCCACTTCAAAAATCTCAACCTCTTTTTATTTTCTATTTAGCAGTGCTAAGAGAAAGTGTAGATATTAACCTTCTCTAGGATTTTACCCAGTTCAGAATTTTAAATTTTAAATGTTTGAGGAAGATGGATATGGAAGACTCTGAATTGTCAAGTTATTAGTATTTCTGAAGAAGAAAAAGCTACTTTTCATGAAGAGCTTTAGGAAAAAAATAAAGCAGGAGTTGGTTTACTTCTCTTTTACCCCCCAACCCCAACTTCCAGGCATTCAAGAATCTTCAGTATTCAGAATTTCACAACAGAATATTACCTGAACTCAGAGGTATTTGCTAGGAATGCAAGAGAATTCCCTATTATATTAGTTCCAGTTGAGGATATATTTCCCCTACTCTTTCCTTTTAAAATATTCATATCCTTGGGGGATTTTATTTTACATTGTTTTACTAGATTAAAAAATAGTTCATGTTTAAATTCTTACCACATTTTATCTTCTTTCTCTTTTTATTCCCCACTTTCAGATTTTACTTATTTGGCTTTCTCTTGTTTCCCTATTCTTTTTTTTAAATTATTTTATTTTTCCAAATCTGATATTTTCCAGAGTAGGTAGGGAATAGGCTGAGGCCAGTAATGCATTTTCTTTTGAAGGCAACATTTAACAGAGCACTGAAACACAGTAATCTATCTATCTATCTATCTATCTATCTATCTATCTATCTATCTATAATATTTTCATTCACTATTTAAAAAACCCTCGGCAAATCACGGCACATGGATTAACTTGTTGTAAATAAAGTTTTCTTGGAACAAACACCAGGATTAGAATGAGGTAAGTGAGGAAGATTTGTATAAGTATAGGATCAAATCCTGTCTTTATTTTAAGATGTTCTATTTTGTATTCTACATTTTACATTAAAATATTGCAGTAAATATGTTTATATTGATTATGTGGTTATTTGTACCTCCTTGATTTTTCCAACCTGAAGCAGCTATCTCACTCACCTTACTCTAGCTCCAAACTTGGAATTCATAAGATGAAAAAAAAAAAATCTAGAATCCACTCCAATACTACAATTATTGTTTATTTCATCAGATCCACAACTAAACATTTTCCAAAAAAGAAACACTTCTCTTCTTATAGATCATATATAAGGATTAATGGACTTTAATAAGTATTCAGCATATACCATACTACACAAAATATGACTGGATACAAAAATTTAGAACACAAGTTCCACATATCTATTTTAGTTTTCAAGTAAAATAAAATAAATGTTTGACATTTCAAACTGGGATGAATCCCAGTATCTAACTCTTGGTATGCTCTTCAGATTTCTTAAAACTATAGAAGCTTATGCAATCCATAATGGTGGTCTGAGTGACTTTCACACTTAAACTAGTAAGAGTTCATCTAAGAATAAATACCACTAAACTTCTCTTTTTTGTCTTTTCTCTTTGGTGTTACACAGTGGCTTTGTTGAACTCTAGTCCTCCACAGAACAAACAATGACAATCAACTTCATAATATTTTCTTGGAGTAGGATCTAGTACAAACTGCCATAATCCTATGCAGGAAAGGGATCTTAGTCCCTCTTAGGTCAAGCACAATTAACTTTCCTCAAGCTGACTTCAGTTGTCAGTCTATACCTATTACGAAATGAATGTTGATATCCTCCCAAATTCATATATTGAAATAAATTCTAACCTTCAATATGATGATATTAGGAGATGGAGCCTTTGGGAGATCATTAGGTCATAAGGGTGGAGCCCACATCACTGTGATTAGCACCCTAATAGGAAGTGACAGGAAAACATCCTCTTTTTTTGCTCTCCAACATGTGAGTTGAAGTCAGGGAGGCATTGGCACATCAGGAAGCTGACTCTCACCAGACATGGATCTGTTGACACCTTTATCACAGACTTTTAGGTTCCAGAACTGTGAGATATTTTTATCGTTTAAGCCACCCAGTCTGTGGTAATTTGTTATAGCATCATGAACTGACAAAGACATATACTTATGCTCAGACTTTATTTTGAGAACTCTAGCAATCCACTAGGCCTTCTGGGAAAGCTTCTGACATCAGCCTCTTGCAAAGCAGATAATAGTTATCTTCCACAGAACCTGTACTCGTCTCCTTGATACTAGTTCAGTAGCCTAGACACCACATAGCATCAGTACTTTTGCTCTTGCCCTATTATGCTCTGAGCCAATTTGCCCATTCATACATGTCTTCTAAATTTAACTCCCAATTATCAGGTATAGACTTGTTTCTTTCCTTCCCAAAGGTACTAGATTCTTATGTATATTAGATCCCCTTCCTCTCTTATGATTTGTTTTATGTTTCAGCAATGCCAAGTGATGGGTATTTTTATAGTCATAATGACACGTTTATTCTAAAATAGTAGTTTTCAGTAAAGATTTACAAGACCGAGTAAGCAAACTTTTTCAAAAAGAATAAGTAAATGAATCAATAAATGAATGAAAAAAGGTTTTTCCCTGTGGTGGGGCAATATTTTTTTTTCTTCCTTCTATTATTTACTTACCTTAATCCGTAGAGAAGAAAACTTCCTACATTCTGTCTTCTTGAAGATATTATTTTTCCTGAGGTAGTCAGAGTATTCAAGTTGACAAAGGGTCTGATATTGAGTCATATTTTCCAGTGGAAGGCAGTCACAATGTAAAAATTTCTTCTACCACATACCTTGACTTCTACTGTTGTGTCCTTTCCTTGAAAAACAGTAGACTCCCATTAATGGTTCTTTCTTTTTATCATTCTCTCTCTCTCTCTAACTGGCTTTCTTTTTATCATTCTCTCTCTCTCTCTCTCTCTCTCTCTATATATATATATATATATATATATATATTTTACTTTAAGTTCTGGGTGACATGTGCAGAATGTGCAGGTTTGTTACATAGGTATACACATGCCATGGTGATTTACTGTACCCATCAACCCATCATCTACATTAGGTATTTCTCCTAATGCAACACGACGACAGGCCACAGTGTGTGATGTTCCCCTCCCTGTGTCCATGTGCTCTCGTTGTTCAACTCCCACTTATGATTGAGAACATGCAGTGTTTGCTTTTCTGTTCTTGTGTTAGTTTGCTGAGAATGATGATTTCCAGCTTCATCCATGTCCCTGCAAAGGACATGAACTCATCCTTTTTTACAACTGCATAGTATTCCATGGTGTATATTTGCCACATTTTCTTTATCTAGTCTATCATTGATGGGCATTTGGGTTTTTTTTCAAATCTTTGCTATTGTGAACAGTGCTGCAATAAACATACATGTGCATGTGTCTTTATAGTAGCATGATTTATAGTCCTTTGGGTATATATCCAGTAATGGGATTGCTGGATCAAATGGTATTTCTAGTTCTAGATTCTTGAGGAATCACCACACTGTCTTCTACAATGGTTGAACTAATGTACAGTCCCACCAACCATGTACATTTCCCTACATCCTCTCCAGCATCTGTTGTTTCCTGACTTTTTAATGAGATGGTATGTCATTGTGGTTTTGATTTGAATTTCTCTAATGATCAGTGATGATGAGCTTTTCTTTATATGTTTGGTGGTTGCATAAATGTCTTCTTTTGAGAAGTGTCTGTTCATATCCTTGGCCCACTATTTGATGTTTTTTTTTTCTTGTAAATTTGTTTAAGCTCTTTGTGGATTCCTGATATTAGCCCTTTGTCAGATGGATATATTGCAAAATTTTTATCCCATTCTGTAGGTTACCTGTTCACTCTAATGATAGTTTATTTTGCTGTGCAGATTCTTAACATGTTTGGCATTTTCTCCCAGTTTCCACCCTTTCACCTCATGCTAATCTCTCTTTTTCTTCGTAGATTATAGAAGACCTTCAGTCCTGCATCCACAAAGTCAAAATTCCATAAATCAATAGTTCCAGGATGTGCATACAAGTATAATATCTTGCATCCAGCTATAGATCTCGTAATCTCCATGTAGCAATGGTGCACATCAGCTTCTCAAGGTTCTGCAAGTTCTCTGACACTTTTGTATCATGTTACACTACTTTACATAGCATTTTACCCCCAACATAAAAATCTAAGTTTGGTCACATCAAAAGTGGATGAGGGTTTTAGAATTGAGGACTGAAGATCTTTGCCTTTTCTTTTCTTCTCATCTCACGTACCAAAAAAGTCAAATGAATAGAATGGTATGTGTTAAAAAATATCATTTACAGTTATATATTTCTCCCATATGGTGGTAATATTCTACAAATCCAATGACAAAGTGATCAATTTTTTGCAACAGTTGATTTAAGAACGGTGTAAAAATATACCATTTTTACCCAATACAAAGGAAGAAACAGAATATGCCAAAATAATCAGGAGATAGTCATTCACGTTTAGGAAAAGAGCTCCTTTAAGCAATAAATTTGTTTAAACTTTATTTAATTATTTTGTATGTCAAATTCTTGGGTTAGGTAGAAGCAGCCAAAAATAATACTCACTTGTTGAAAAGCTATGCCAGTACTCTGTTACAATAGCTGTCCAAGACAGAATCTTTTCCTAAGGAATAATTAAAGATAGCACATTGTCTGGCACAATCAAGATGGAATTTAGCCATTCTGTGCCACAAACTATAGGTTTCAACATGACAATACCTGGGTGACAATAACTGAAAATTGTTTCACAAAGTCATGAATTTAATTTGATTTCCCATCAAAGATGTGAGAACATATAACTGGTCTAAACAAACAACAAAAGAAAGATGCAACTAAAAGGGCTAAATTCTGACTATGGTCACTATCCTGCTTTGCAGATGATATTAACACTGTTTCCCAGTAGAACAAAGAACATTCTCCCAGTTTGGGTTTTCCTTTTTACTTCTCCTACATATAAAAGTTTTTAGAAAGCCAACAGCCATAAAACCATGTTGGAAAGTAAAGGATGTGATCCATTAATTTATAAATACCTTCTGAAGGCTTTCCTTCTTCATAAATTAAGCATGTCAAGGTAAATATGCCACTGGCAAAAAAATGCTGCCATGTGTCTTCATACCCCTAGTCACTAATTTGTACTGAATTTTAGTTCTGTATTTGAAAAATTACATCACTCTGTTTCTCTTTGTTTCTGAAAACAATTTGCTAACCACTGTCATCAGGAAGTTTGTTTTTCTCTTCATGCATCTTTCAAAAAAAGTAGTTTGTGCTGGTTTCCCAAGGTCTACAAATATTTTGGTACTGCTGCAGTTTTGGCATATATTAACATTGTTTCAATGTGTAATGATGTATCACTGTATACTGAAACGGACACCACAATTATCATCAGAATTAAGCCAAATATATGTATCTAGAGAGAGAGAGAGAGAGAGGCAATAAAATATTGTTTCCACATTTTTTAACTTTGTCATTCTGAAAAGAGCTCTAACCCTTATGAAAATGAATTATTGATGTTTTAAAATTTTAGCAAAAATACAAATTTTTCAAAAGACTTTTAGTATTTTATCTACCAAGTAAGCAATGATAACATAACTTAAAAATAAATACACCTGAGATATGCATATATTTTTGAAAATACAGGCTGGGCATGGTGGCTCATGCCTGTAATCCTAACACTTTCGGAGGCCCAGGCAGGTGGATCCCTTGAGGCCAGGAGTTCATGACCAGCCTGGACAACATAGCAAAACCTCATCTCTACTAAAAATACAAAAAAAGTACCTGAGCATGATGGCACACGCCTGTAATCCCAGCTATTAGGCAGGCTGAGGAACAAGAATTTCTTGAACCTGGGAGGCGAAGGTTGCAGTGAGCAGGGATAGCACTACTGCACTCCAGCCTGGGTGAGAGAGTGAGGTTCTGATTTAAATTCTTTTAAAAAGAGTAAATTAATTTGAAAAAAAAAAATAAAAAATGCATTCAATGAAATTTGATGTTTTTTTTAAATAGACAAAGAGCCACTCTTTTTTAACTTAGGGCTTAGTTCCAACTAAAAAACTGATCTATGGAGGGTCAGTAAACTAAAGTCTACAGGCAAAAAACAGCCCATCAGCTGTTTTGTATGGCCAATGATCTAAGAATGTTTTTTGCATTTTTAAGGCATTGAAGAAAAATCATAAGAATATTTCATGACACATTAAAGTTATGCAACATTCAATTTAGTGTCCATAAATAAAATTTTATTAGAACACAGCTATGCTCACTTGTTTGCATGCTGTCTATTGCTGCTTTTGTGCTACAACATGATTGAAAATTGCTACAGAATCTGTATGACTCATAAAGGCTAAAATGTTCACTGTCTTACCCTTTACATAAAATGTTTGCCTACCTCTGCTCTATATGAACAGAGGTAAGTGATGAACTTTTCTAGGGAGTCTGCTCCATACGTTAAATGGAAACAAATCCTCTTATTTAATTGAAATGGGTGGTCTTTGTAAAATGGTTTCTTGTGGTTTTATGTGGATTGTAGCATTCATGAAACTGGAAGTGGCCATCCGACAATTACCTTATTTAATAATTCATTTTATACTAGAGAATTAAAGTTTATTGTGATTACCTGAATTTACTAAGGTTGATAGAGTAGTTGTGAAATATTGGAAACCACATTATAATACTAATAGTTGTCAGTTTCACATGCTTTCTGCCTGTTCGTCCTTATCCCAAACTTTTATATGCATTTTATAATTATCTTCACAAATTTGCATGACAAATATTACCATTATTATTTCACAACTTAATTAACTGAGTCGGGTGTTAAGTAATTGCCTCATTGCTAAAGTCAGTAAGAGTCAGAGACATAATTCTAACTTGGGTGTCTCTGACTGCTAGAATTTTATATGTAATTACAAATGAATGCCTTCTTTCCTTAAACAAAAGTCTTTATTCTCCTTTACTAAAGTTATAAGAAAATACATATTGTGTAAGTGAAATGAATATGGCCCACAAATGACAAATATTAAGAAATACTGACTTGTTTTCCCTAATATTTGCTTCCCTTCGTACTGAAGAAAATAATTTATTAATGCATGAGAGGAAAATTTCTCAACTCTACATGCAATGGCATTGTTGGTGTAATTGTTGGGTTAAAAACCCTGAAAGAGCACTGAACAGTAACAGATAAAGAAACTGGAAATAGGCATGTTAAACCCAGTGTCAAGGTATTTTTTGAGATCAACCTTTTTGTACCTTCATTAAAAAGTAAATTGTTAAGATTATCTTACCTGACTTTGATGTTTTTTATTTTTTGATAAAGATTTTCATATATATTTTGCTGTAGCTTTGAATCAGAGAGTTGGATATTTTTATTCTTTATTTACAAATAAGAAAATGAGAGAAGAAAGTTTATTAATTTCCAAAGAATAATGGGCAGATGTAGAGCCAAATATTTGCTCAAGTACTACTTCTAGGCTTGTTACTATGTCACTGGCAGGAGGTTACTAGTAACACTGCCACCCCTTCCTTTAGTAGTCAGGAAAAAAAGATAACTGCTTGTGCTTGAGAGAAAATGAGGCAACAGGAATTTATTTTCCTAGTCAATATTAATAGATAAACTTCATTAATGTCCTTTAAGATGCAAAGAGTGGAATATAACTGAACATTATTTAAGACAAATTTACTATCTTGTTTATGTTTTTATGTTTTGTTTTATTGAAGTTTCTTTTTCTTTTTTTTCAATTCGGTATTTAGTGAATAATTCTACTGTTACTACTTTTTTTCACTTTCTGAAATACACACAAAGAAGAGATGAAATCACGGACAGAACTATTTTGTCTCCATTAAGTGAATAGTATGATTTATTCAAATATATAGGCAATGGACATTTTTATGAGTATTTACTTTTCATGCTAGTCATGAGCTATTCTTATTAAGGTGTGAGCATTTCAATTGCAAAACAAATATCTTTGATTGGCTAAGTGAATTTTAGAGAAAGAATTTGGTAGAACAGGCCATGCCATTTTGTGTTGTTAGGAAGATCTGATGAACTCCATTGTTCCTTTTATCCAAGAATTGGCTGATATTTCCCACTACAAGGAAGCTGTGCATGCAGCTATAATTTTGTTTTTAAGATTACAGATTGTAACCATCCTATTACACTATCCAACATTATATTCAAATAGTCCTCCCTGCATATTCTTTTCTACCAAGAATAAGAAAAAAAAAAAAAAAACTCCTCTGAAAGAATCCAAATTATACTGAAATCACACAAATGTGGAATTAATTAACAATGTATTCTATAGAGCAACTAGGAGTTGTAGCCTACTTTAACTCTGTGATGAAACAAGAATCTTTGGACTACAAGTCAGTGTTTTAGAAGTTTTATACGTGATAGCTCTTGTTACATTTGTAATCTTGTTCCTTATATAGATGCTAAGACGTATGCTAAGAAAACTAACATAAGGGAATTACAAAAGGATTCTTTTTTTTAAATGTTGTTTTCTACTTATTTTTTTGGTTAAAAGTTAGAATAAAACTGGTTTTAGTTAAACCAGTTGAGCCATTCCATAGTCATAAAATTTCTATGCCAGAGGTTTAAAAAGTATTGTCCACAAAGGAATAGGATTTGGAAAAGAAAAAAATATATTCTAGTGGAGTGATCTTGGAGATGCCATACTATTTTTCCTCGAAATAATGCTCTGCTGAGTGAAATTCACATTCCATGTTTAAAATGAAAGCAATGACAACAATAACAATAAAACTATGGTTATCAGGGTATAAGCATATTGAGGTTTCTGAAAGTCAGAAATATTTATCAAAATATACCATAACTAGCAGTTAAGATTTGTGTGAATAGCTTGTCATAATAGATTTTGTTTGCTTGTTTGTTTATTTTTCTCTTTGAAGTGGGAATCAAATCCATCTGTTGAGAGTAAAGTGAGGAGAGCAGGATTAGCAGGTTTAGGAGAGGGGGAAAGTTTAAAACAATTATTGCATTATACACATGATCTGCACACACTGAATGCTGTCGATTGACTTGAAATTATAGGTAGCATTTGCAGAGCCTAAGACTGTTTGTCATCCTGCCACTTCAACTGAATTGTTGAATCAGTTTGGTCAAGCATCGTGTTAATAATGTCAAAAAGTCAGTGAAATCGGTTGTCTGACTTGAATGACTGTGTGATGGAAGTGATTAGTAGAAACAGCCTTAAACTCACATTCATCCCCAAACCTGGTATCCAGATGAGCTATCCTGCTTTCCATGCCAGGCTCTTCCTGTTTTTTATTTTTATTTTTTTTTCCCCCATGAAATCATCGTGGCTGTACTAATGCTCCTCAACATTTTAGAGCCCACATTTCCTACTGATAGCATATTTCATATGCCACTTTTAAAGTTCCTTCAAATAAAAAAAAAAGTAAATGTTAGAAACACGAGGGACTTTCAATTAGTTTAGAAATAAATACCTTTACTTTATGTTGATGGCATCAGATGTGTATTTTTTAGGGCATTTTCAGTTTAGCAGTGGCTTTGAAACTGCACCTTGTTCCATTTTCTCCATATGTTCTCTAGGGGAATCGTGTGCTAGTAAATTTATTTTAATAATAATTTTCATATATTCCAAAATCTAATTCTTGATAACTTTTCATTGGTACTTATCTTTAAATATTGAACCTCAATGAATATTAATTTTTTGTTTTGCACAAAATATCTAAAACAACTATCTTGGTGTGGAAATTAGGTTACAGCATTTATCAACCTTTACTTGACTCAGTGAAGTCTCACTTGAGGCTTCCCATTGTCTACATATTAAAAATAAATATTTTATTAAGAAGATAGGATTAATTAAACCCACATCTAAACTCTGACTCATTTGTTGTTTTAGGAGTATCATAGCAGGGGACATAGGATCTGTTATTCATAAAAATCTTAAAATACTAAGATTAATTTTATTTCTAATTTTAGTTCTAGATATTCTTTCAGTGGGGCCCTAGAAAGATTAAGTCCTAGTTTTCCACTGTGGCAACCCAGTAACTAATACACATTTTCTTTGTTTTTCTCCCTTCTTCATTTCACATTGTCATTGTCTCACAGTTCTTCCTGTCCTTACCTCCCAAATACACTTGCAGTCATGATTTTATGTCAGGTACTGCTTCTGGGGAGCCCCACATAAGATAGCTTTATTTTTTAAATTACTGGTTGACCTTACATAGACTTTGTTAAGAAATGGGAAAAAAATGCAGACAATCCATGTCTGCATTTTTTACATTATTTCTTTTATTTTTTCTTAGAATAAAGAAAGCTAGAATCATATAGTTATTTTCTCCAAACTTTTATCTTGCTGCATTATTATACATGAAACCTCTATTAAAATAAATTGTAATATTTGTTATGATTTTATTTCATTTTTATTTTATTTTAATAATATTTTATTTCAAATATTTTATTCTTATGCTATTTTTAAGATTTGCTCTAAATTCAACTTCTATTTAACTGTTTTACCAAACATAGACTGTCAAAGATAGTGCGAACATCCAAGATATTTCAAATAGAAGAGGGTTTAGTACTGGAGGCAGGCTAAAGGAACAGAAATTGGTGATAATGAAAGTAGCTTGGAATTGATGTCTCTGCCATGTTCTTGATAGTCTAAATGTTGCTATTTACATGCAACTCAGAAATCTGTGCAAAACCACTACCAACGTCACAATTCATCTACAGGCTTCATGTGATGGCAGGGAAATGTGAAGGTCACTGCAAAGCCCCTTTTTGCAATGTCATATTTTAGCTGCTGTTCTTAGACACATAAGATCATGGCTTCTGACTAATTTTCTACCTTCCAAGTTTTGAGTAACTGCATTTCACAGAAGGTAATCATATCCATAACCCTTAAACAAGAGTCTAACATATTCAATTCCCAGGCTTCTCATGCCTAAAATTGAGTGCAGACAGTAGAAAGAAAAAAAATGATGATTGAACAGCAACAAAAGCAATAACAAAATATTGCTGAACAGTGAATGTTAACATAAGTCAAAGAATTTTATTGGACTCAAACTTCACATTTACTCAGTAAATTTAAAATTTTCTCTCTCTATTTCCATGTACAGAAACACATATATAGGTGTATATATACCTATATATTAGGTATATTAAATATACCTATATAATATATATATAAGGTATATTATATATACCTATATATGTGTATATACATAGACATGTGTGCCTGCCTGTGTGTGCATATGTGTATGCACAAACACAAAAATATACTTTGTTTAGCACACTATTAAGTTACAGTTGGGCTCTGCATAGATACTAAGATACTATATTAATGATAAAAATCCTTTTAAATAAGCTTAAAACAAAGCATGTAGCAATTTCCTGTCATTATTACAAGTTAGTGACTTTCACTTAATTATTGTATCAATTTTATCTTCTATGTGTCTTGTTCATGTTCATAATTTATAAGTAACATACTACAGTAAAATTATGACAATTACATGCTCCATATCTCATTCATTTTTCTAATGTATATGCCATTTATCTACTGCTGCATTACTTTCCCAGGACTGCTGTAACAAATTGCCACAAACTTGACTTAAAACAACAGAAATGTATCCTCTGTTAGTTCTGGAGGCCAGAACTGCAAAATCAAGGCGTCTGCACCTTCTGGAAGCTCTGAAGAAAATCTGTTTCATGCCTCTCTTCCAGTTTCTGGTTGCAGGCAATTCTTGGGTGTCCTTTGCTGGTAGACACATCACTCAAATCTCTGCCTCCATCTTTACATCCTCTTCATCTTTGTGTGTTTATGTGTCTTCCTTTCTTATTATAAAGACATCTGTTATTGGATTTATGACCCAACATAATCTAAGATAATTTCATTTTAAGATTCTTACCCTAATTATACCTGCAAAGATCTTATTCTAAATGAAGTAACATTCTGAGATTCCTGGTGGACATATCCTTTAAGGGATCACTCTCTGCCCTACTACATTGTGTAAAAAATTATCCCAGAATTTGGCATGGCTTAACCAGCACACTGGCTCAGGGTATTTCACAAACTACAATCCATTTGTAGGCTAGGACTGCTACCTTCATCTAAGACTCTTGGGGGAGGATACATTTCCAATCTCTTTATGTGACTATTGACAGACTTAGGTCCCTACTAGATGATGGTTGAAGACATCACACTTTGCCATTGGGGATCTCCAAAAGGCAGCTTTCCACATGGTAGCTGGCTTTCTACAACAAGTAAAAGAGAACAAGAGAAAGTGCCCAAGACAAAAAATTGCCTGTAACCAGGATGCTTTTTGAAACCTAATGTCAAAGGTAAAATTCCACCAATTTTATTATATTCTATTTGTCAAAAGCAAGTCATTAGATAAGCCCATGCTCAAGGGAATGGCATTACAAATGAGAATAAATATCTTGAGGAGGTGGTCACTGACAGCCATCTTAGAAACTGCCTAACACAAATTATTTATCTATCTTTTGTTCAGTTTCATCAAATTAATACTTTTCAGTGACTACATGCATTCTCTAAAGTGCATTTCATTAAGGAAGAGAAAAGGAAAGAGCAAAGGAGAGGTAAGTATCATTAAAACATTAATAAAAGTGTTTGAGTGTAGTCAAAAAATAAAATAAAACAAAACATTTTGGAAAGAAATAATTCCAATATTCAGACAAGAAATGATTATGCTTAATCATATTTTGGAACACTTATTTTTTACTAAAGAGACAAACATGAAATGGTCTCTAGTTAATATATATTTTTACTTATTTTTTATTTCATTATCCAGTTTTGTTAACCTTTTAGTCTTTAAAATTTAATGCTTTAGGTATTGTGTCATGTATTACATATTTTTCCTATTATACGTTCCTTGAAAAATATCCCTATTTCATTTTACTTAAGACAGTCTTTTCCTAATGGAAATAAAGTGAATGTTACTTTTATAATTATGCCCCTTGGTCTTTAGGTAGACAAGTAAAATGATTTCTAGATTACTTTAATAAGCAAAACTAGATTTAATTGAAAAAAATTAGATTTTTGTAAAAATCTGAGCTACTTGTGTATGCTTCATGAGTTTTAGCTCTCTAAATGAACAAATGGATTTTTAAACTATTTATATTTTTTAGTTTGGGAGTTTTACAGGTTTCTTTTTTTAAGTGCTAAAAGCCTGTGCTTATAAGCATTTTGAATAAATTTAATTTTCAATCTAATAGTTTCAGGTATTCAGGCTGAATGTTTAAAATGTAATTCAGTATATGAGATAGATTAATTAATGGCAAATAACTGGGTAGAATTATTTGAAGCATTTATTTGGAAAGTTTTGAATGTATACTAATTACAGCATAGCTAAACTTAGAACATGTATCGGTTATGATGACTGGATACATTTTATCTATCCAAGAAAAAGCCAGATTTGTTGCCTATTGTTTCTCCTATACATTTCTCCATTGCACTATGTATGAACAAAATTCATAAAGTAGACAATAGTCATTGAAAGTAGAAATAACTTAGGGTGTATTAAAATACAAATAGTTCAAAATAGTCAAAATAATTTTTCAAAAGGCAAATAAAAGTGTATCATTTATATTGATGAATTTTAAGAAAAAGAAAAAATAGTAATCAAGAAAGTGTGGTATAGACATGCATTTGTGTAGGGATAGACATGAATGTGATTAGAACAGAGTAGAAAACAAAGAAATATGCTACCTCATATATGCTCAACTGATTTTCAATAAAGGTATTAAAATGTAGAATACAGCATAGATATTCTTTTGAAAGATGTCTCTAAAATAAATGAATATCCATTTGGAAAAAAAGAAATGTATTCAAGAAAATATAGAAGAAAATCTTTTGTTTTCAAGCATAGAAAAAGATTTCCTAGGATACAAAAAGCACAAACCATGGAAAAAGTCATAAGCTTCATCAAACTTGAAATATTTTAGTCTTGAAAGACACCAGTCATTATCACATACTTGAAAAAGATAAATTACAAAGTGCAAGAAAATATAAGCAAGGGAGAGCTTCCTAGCCTAGTAGGAACACCTTCAGTCTGAAGCTCCCAGCTAGACGGATACAGAAGATGGGTGATTTCTGCATTTCCAAAAGAGATACCTGGTTCTTCTCACTGGGAATGTTTGGACAGTGGGTGCAGCCCACAGACAGCAAGCCAAAGCAGGGTGGGGCGTCACCTCACCGAGAAGTGTAAGGGGTCAGGGGGTTTCCCTTTCCTAGCGAAGGAAAGTCGTGACAGACTGTACTTGGAAAAACGGTACACTCCTGATGAAATACCGTGCTTTTTGATGGTCTGAGCAACTGACAGACAAAGAGATACCTTCCTGTTCCTGGCTCAGCGGGTCCCACACGCATGGGACCTTGCTCACTGCTAGAACAGCAGTCTGAGATCCACCTGCAAGGTTGCACCCTGGCAGAGGGAGGGGTGTCTGCCATGGCTGAGGCTTTGTAGGTAAACAAAGTGGACGGGAAGCTCTAAATGGGTGCAGCCCACTGCAACTCAGCAAGGCCTACTGCCTCTAAAGGCTCTACCTCTGTGGGCAGGGCATAGCTGAACAAAAGGCAGCAGACAAACATCCCTGTCTGACAGCTCTGAAGACAGCAGTGGTTTTTCCAGCATGGTGTTCGAGCTCTGAGAATGGACAGACTGCCTCCTCAGGTGGGTCCCTGATCCCCGTGTATCCTGACTGGGAGGCATCTCCCAATAGGGGCCGAGAGACACCTCATACAGGCAGGTGCCCCTCTGGGATGAAGCTTCCAAAGGAAGGATCAGGTAGCAATATTTGCTGTTTTGCAATATTTGCTGTCCTGCAGCCTCCACTAGTGATACCCAGGCAAACAGGGTCTGGAGTGGACCTCCAACAAACTCCAACAGGCCTTCAGCTGAGGGGCCTGACTGTTACAAGGAAAACTAACAAACACAAAGCAATAGCATAAAAATCAACAAAAAGGATATCCACACCAAAACACCATCTGTAAGTCACTAACATCAAAGACCAAATGTAGATAAAACCAAAAAGATGGGGAGAAACCAGAGCAGAAAAGCTGGAAATTCCAAAAAACAGAGCGCCTCTTCTCCTCCAAAGGATCGCAACTCCTCACCTGCAACAGAATAAAACTGAACAGAGAATGACTTTGACGAGTTCAAAGAAGTAGACTTCAGAAGGTCGGTAATAACAAACTTCTCCGCGCTAAAGGAACATGTTCTAACCCATCACAAGCAAGCTAAAATCCTTGAAGAAAGGTTAGACGAATGGCTACCTAGAATAAACAGTATAGAGAAGACCTTAAATGACCTGATGGAGCTGAAAACCATGGCACGAGAACTTTGTGACGCAGGTACACGCTTCAATAGCCGATTCAATCAAGCAGAAGAAAGGAGATCAATGATTGAAGATCGAATTAATGAAATAAAGTGAGAAAACAAAATTAGAGAAAATACAGTAAAAAGAAACAAGCAAAGCCTTCAAGAAACATGGGACTATGTGAAAAGACCGTATCTACATTTGATTGATATACCTGAAAGTGATGGGAGGAATGAAACCTACTTAGAAAACACTCTTCAAGATATTATCCAGGAGAACTTCCCCAATGTTGAAAGACAGGCCAACATTCAAATTCAAGAAATACAGAGAACAACACAAAGATACTCCTCGAGAAAGGAAACCCCGAAACACATAATTTTCAGATTCACCAAGGTTGAAATGAAGGAAAAAATGTTAAGGGCAGCCAGGAGGCAAAATTGGGTTATCCAGAAAGGGAAGCCCATCAGACTAACAGAGGATCTCTCGGCGGAAACCCTACAAGCCTGAAGAGAGTGGGGGCCAATATTCAACATTCTTAACGAAAAGAATTTTCAACTCAGAATTTCATATCCAGCCAAACCAAGCTTCATAAATGAAGGAGAAATAAATCCTTTACAGACAAGCAAATGCTGAGAGATTTTTGTTACCATCAGGCCTGCCATACAAGAGTTCTTGAAGGAAACACTAAACATGGAAAGGAACAAAAAGTACCAGCCACTGTAAAAACATGCCAAAGTGTAAAGACCATCAATGCTATGAAGAAACAGCATAAATTAATGGACAAAATAACCAGCTAACATCATAATGACAGGATCAAAATCACACATAACAATATTAACTTCAAATGTAAATGGGCCAAATGCCCCAATTAAAGACACAGACTGGCAAATTGGATAAAGAGTCAAGACTCATCAGTGTGCTGTATTCAGAAGACCTATCTCACGGGTAGAGACACACATAGGCTCAACATAAAGGGATGGAGGAAGATCTGCCAAGCAAATGGAAAGAAAAATAAAGCAAGGATTGCAATCCTAGTCTCTGATAAAACAGACTTTAAACCAACAAAGTTCAAAAGAGACAAAGAAGGCCATTACATAATGGTATAGGGATCAATTCAACAAGAAGAGCTAACTATCCTAAATATATATGCACTCAATAAAGGAGCACACAGATTCATAAAGCAAGTTCTTAGAGACCTACAAAGAGACTTGGACTCCCACACAATAATAATAGGAGATTTTAACACCCCACTGTCAATATTAGAAAGATCAATGAGACAGAAGGTTAACAAGGATTTCCAGGATTTGAACTCAACTCTGAATCAAGCAGACCTAATAGAATTTTACAAAACTCTCCACCCCAAATAAACAGAATATACATTCTTCTCAGCATCACATTGCACTTGTTCTATAATTGACCACGTAATCGGAAGTAAAACACTCCTCAGCAAATGTAAACAAACAGAAATCACAATAAACTGTCTCTCAGACCACAGTGCAATCAAATTAGAATTTAGGATTAAGAAACTTACTCAAAATTGCACAACTACATGAAAACCAAACAACCTGCTCCTGAATGACTACTGGGTAAATAACAAAATGAAGGCAGATGCAAAGATGTTCTTTGAAACCAATGAGAACAAAGACACAATGTACCAGAATCTCTGGGACACGTTTAAAGCAGTGTGTAGAGGGAAATTTATAGCTCTAAAGGCCCATAAGAGAAAGCAAGAAAGATCTAAAATCGACACCCTAACATCACAATTAAAAGAGCAAACAAATTCAAAAGCTAGCAGAAGGCAAGAAATAGCTAAGATCAGAGCAGAACTGAAGGAGATAGATACAGAAAACACTTAAAAAAATCAATGAATCCAAGAGCTGGTTTTTTGAAAAGATAAACAAAATAGATAGACTGCTAGCAAGATTAATAAAGAAGAAAAGAGAGAAGACTCAAATAGATGCAATAAAAAATAATAAAGGGGATATCACCACTGATCCCACAGAAATACAAATTATAATCAGAGAATACTATAAACACCTCTATGCAAATAAACTAGAACATCTAGAAGAAATGGATACATTCCTGGAAATATAAATCCTCCCAAGACTAAACCAGAAAGAATTTGAATCTCTGAATAGACCAACAACAGGTTTTGAAATTGAGGCAATAATTAATAGCCTAACAACCCAAAAAAGTCTGGGACCAGATGAACTAACAGCCGACTTCTACCAGAGGTACAAAGAGGAGCTGGTACCATTCCTTCTGAAACTATTCCAATTAATAGAAAAGAGGGAATCCGCCCTAACTCATTTTATGAGGCCAATATCATCCTGATACCAAAGCCTGGCAGAGGCACAACAAAAAAGAGAATTTTAGACCAATATCCCTGATGAACATCGATGTGAAAATCCTCAATAGAATACTGGCAAACTGAATGCAGCAGCACATCAAAAAGCTAATCCACCACGATCAAGTCGGCTTCATTCTTGGGATGCAAGACTGGTTCAACATATGGAAATCAATAAACATAACAAACATCTGACAAAGGGCTAATATCCAGAATCTACAAGGAACTCAACAACAACAAATAATTCCATTATAAAGTGAGCAAAGGAGGAGAACAGACATTTTTCAAAAGAAGGCATAAAAGTGGCCAAAAAACATATGAGAAAAAGTTCAATATCACTTTTATCAGAGAAATACAAGTTAAAACCACAATGAGATACCATCTTACATCAGTCTCAGGGACTACCATTAAAAAGTCAAAAAAACAACAGATATTGGCCAAGATGTGGAGAAAAGGGAACACTTACACATTGTTGATTGGAATGTAAATGTTTTCCACAACCTCTATGGAAAACAGTATGGAGATCTCTCAAACAACTAAAGATAGACTTACCATTTGATTTAGCAATCCTGCTACTGGGTATCTACCCAAAAGAAAATAAATTATTATGTAAAAAAAGAAAAAAACACCTTCACTTGTATGTTTATCACAGCATTATTAACAATAGCAAAGTTATGATATGAACCTAAGAGTCCACCAAGGAATGATCAGATTTTTAAAAAGTGGCATATACACACAATGGAATACTACTCAGTCATAAAAAAAGAAGAAAATCATGTCTTTTGCCACAACATGGATGGAACTGAAGGCCGTAATCTTAAGTGAAGTAACTCAGAAAGAGAAAGTCAAATATTGTATGTTCTCACTTATAAATGGAAGCTAAATTATAGATACACATGGACCTACAGAGTGTAATAATAAACAGTGGAGCCTCCAAAAAGTGAAAGGGTGGGAGAGGGGTAAGGGAAGAGAAATTAACTCATCCCTTTATTGGGAATATGTATTATTATATTGGTTATACTATTACTGGCTATATTATTATTGGGTATATTATTGGATATGTATCATATTGGATATAATATACTATTGGGTATATTTTAAATATATTATCATTACATTTATTTATTACTGTATTGGGTGTAATAGGTTACAGTTACACTAAAAGCCCAGACTTCATTACACAATAGGTCTGTGTAAAAAATGCGCTTGTATCCCCTAAATGTATAAAAATGAAAATAAAATTGCAATATTAGAGGAAATAGATGACATAATATACTTAAAACATGTAATAAGTTGAATATAATATGTTGACCATGTATTACATAGAATATTCTGAGCATAATATATTTTATTTTACCTAATGTATCAAAAATATTTCAATGTGCAATCAATATAAAGTATTGAGATATTTAAAATCGTTTTTCATGCTATGTTTTCAAAATGTAGTGTTTATTTTCACATTTACAGCACATCTCCATCCAGCATAGCCACATTTCAAGGGCTTGATAGCCACTTGTGACTAGTGGCTATCGGACAGCTAATCTCTGCTTTATGCAGCTATTCATTTTATTTGCATGCTTAAAAATTAAACTGTTTTTCAATCATACTAATTTTTTGATAAATTAAAAACAAATAGTAGCTTCAGAAATATTTTCAAAAATTGATACACACATACTGAAATTTAATAAACCTTATTGGGATATAATTTATATATACTAAAATGCATTATACTAAGAGTATAGTTCAATGAGATGACCAAAGTATGCAGGCATGTCACTATCACTCCATTCAAATACAGAAAATTTCCATTACTCCAAAATGTTCTGTTGGGTATCTCTGCAGTCACCTACCTCTTCAAGTTCCAGGCAACCACTAATAGGTTTCCTGTCATTTAGAATTAATTCTGCCTAATATAGAATTATACATATAATTATTATGGACTATATATGGAATTATATATCCTATACTTATTTTGTTCTGTCTTCTTTTGTTCAATATACTGTTTTTTAAGATTCCTTTATGCTGTGTGTAACAATAGTTTATTTTCCTCTAAGGTTGAACAATATTTCATTATATGAATATATCACAATTTATCTGTTCACCTGCTGTTGAATATCTGTGTTTTATCCAATTTTAGGCTCTTTTAACAAATCTGCTATGAACATTTTTGCAAAAGTTTTTTTGTGGATTCACATTTTCATTTTCCCTAAGTAAATACCTAAGAGTGATATGGCTGGGATATAAAAGTAAGGGCATGTTTAAAGTTATAAGAAATTGACAATCTGTTTTCCAAATTGGAAATAAAAACTCCCTTGATATTTCTTGGTATGGTCAGTTATTAAAATTTTAAGCCATTCTAATGGGTTTACATAGTGACTAAAGATGCTGATCACTTTGGCAGGTGCCGATTGATCATGTGATACTTTGGTTTGTAAAGTGTCTGCTGAACTCATTTGTCCATTTTCTTAATGGAGTTAGTTTCTGTATATATTTTGGATATAAGTATACGTTGCTAATTTCTTTTTAATTTTTTATTATATTTTAAGTCCTAGAGTACATGTGCACAACCTGCAGATTTGTTACATAGGTATACATGTGCTATGTTGGCTTGCTGTACCCAATCCACTCGTCATTTACATTAGGGATTTCTCCTAATGCTATCCCTCCTCCAACCGCCCACCCCCTGACAGGCCCCAGTGTGTGTTGTTCCCTGCCCTGTGTCCATGTGTTCTCACTGTTCAGTTCCCACCTATGAGTGAGAATGTGCAGTGTTTGGTTTTCTGTCCTTGTGACAGTTTACTGAGAATGATGGTTTCCAGCTTCATCCATGTCCTGGCAAAGGACATGAACTCATCCTTTTTTTACAACTGCAGAGAATTCCATGGTGTATATGTGCCACATTTTCTTAATCCAGTCTATCACTGATGGACATTTGAGTTGGTTCCAAGTCTCTGCTGTTGTGAATAGTGGCCACAATAAACATACGTGTGCATGTGTCTTTATAGTAGCATGATTTATAATCCTTTGGGTATATACCCAGGAATGTGATTGCTGGATCAAATGGTATTTCTAGTTCTAGATCCTTGAGGAATTGCCACACTGTCTTACACAAAGATTGAGTTAATTTATACTCCCACCAAAAGTGTAAAAGCACTCCTATGTCTCCACATCTTCTCCAGCATCTGTTGTTTCCTGACTTTTCAGTGATCGCCATTCTAATTGGCACGAGATGGTATCTCATTATGGTTTTGATTTGCATTTCTCTGATGACCAGTGATGATGAGCATTTATTCACGTGTCTGTTGGTTTCAGAAATGTCTTATTTTGAGAAGTGTCTGCTCAAATACTTTGTCCACTTTTTGATGGGGTTGTTTGTTTTTTTCTTGTAAATTTGTTTAAGTTCTTTGTAGATTCTGGTTATTAGCCCTTTGTCAGATGGGTAGATTGCAAAATTTTTCTCCCATTCCATAGGTTGCCTGTTCACTCTGATGATAGTTTCTTTTGCTGTGCAGAAGCTCTTTAGCTTAATTAGATCCCATTTGTCTATTTTGGCTTTTGTTGCCATTGCTTTTGGTGTTTTAGTCAGGAAGTCTGCCCATGCCTATGTCCTGATGGTATTGTCTAAGTTTTTTATAGGGTTTTTATAGTATTGGGTCTTATATTTAAGTCTTTAATTGAGCTAATTTTTGTATAAGGTGTAAGAAAGAAATTCAGTTTCAACTTTCTACATATGGCTAGCCAGTTTTCCCAGTATCATTTATTAAATAGGAAATCCTTTCCCAATTTCTTGTTTTTGTCAGGTTTGTCAAAGATCAGATGGTTGTAGATGTGTGGTGTTATTTCTGAGGCCTCTGCTCTGTTCCATTGGTCTACGTTTATGTTTTGGTATCAGTACCAGGCTCTTTCAGTTACTGTAGCCTTGTAGCAAGTCAGGTAGTGTGACGCCTCCAGCTTTGTTCTTTTGGCTTAGGATTGTCTTGGCTATGAGGGCTCTTTTTTGGTTCCGTATGAACTTTAAAGCAGTTTTTTTTTTTTTTCCAATTCTGTGAAGAAAGTCATTGGTAGGTTGATGGGGATGGCATTGAATCTATACATTACCTTGGACAGAATCTATACATTACCTTGACCATTTTCATGATATTGATTCTTTTTATCCATGAGCATGGGATATTCTTCCATTTGTTTGTGTCCTCTTTTATTTCTTTAAGCGGTAGTTTGTATTTCTCCTTGAAGATGTCCTTCACCTCCCATGTACGTTGGATTCCTAGGTGTTTTATTATCTTTGTAGCAATTGTGAATGGGAGTTCACTCATGATTTGGCTCTCTGTGTTACTGGTGTAAGGGAACGCTTGTGATTTTTGCACACTGGTTTTGTATCCTGAGACTTTGCTGAAGTTGCTTATCAGCTGAAGGAGATTTTGGGCTGAGATGATGGGGTTTTCTAAATATACAATCATGTCATCTGCGAATAGGGACAATTTGACTTCCTCTTTTCCTAATTGAATACCCTTTGCTTCTTTCACTTGCCTGATTGCCCTGGCCAAAACTTCCAACATTATGTTGAATAGGAGTGGTGACAGAGGGCATCCTTGTCTTGTGCTGGTTTGCAAATGGAATGCTTCCAACTTTTGTCCATTCAGTATGATATTGGCTGTGGGTTTGTCATAAATAGCTCTTATTATTTTGAAATACGTTCCATCAATACCTAGTTTATCAGAGTTTTTAGCATGAAGGGCTGTTGAACTCTGTCACAGGCCTTTTCTGGATCTATCGAGATAATCATGTGGTTTTTGTCATTGGTTCTGTTTATGTGCAAATATTTTTTTTTCTATTTGGTAGATTGTCTGTTTACTGTATTTATTATTTCTTTTGTTGTGCACAAGTTTTTAAGTTTAATTAAGTCTAATTTGTCTATTTTTTTGTTTCTTTTTGATGCCCTTGTTTCGAGATCTTAAATTCTTTGCCTAGTCCAATAACCAGAAGAGTTTTCCTTAGGTTTTCCTCTAAGATTTAGTTTCAGGTCTTACATTTAAGTCTTCTATCCATTTTGAGTTATTTTTTGTGTATGAGGAGAGATAGGTGTCCAGTTACATTATTTGCCTATGACTATCCAATTTTTCCCAGCACCATTTATTGAAAAGGGTATCCTTTTCCTAGGGTATATTTGTGCCGACTTTGTTAAAAAGATTGGTTGGTTGTGGGAGGTGGTTTTATTTCTGGATTCTCTATTCTGTTCCATTGATCTAGATGTCTATTTTTATATTGGTACCATGCTATTTTGGCTACCATAGCCTTGTCATAAAATTTGAAGTCAGGTAATGTGATGGCTCTAACTTTGTACTTTGTGCTTAGGGCTGCTTTGGGTGTTTCTTGGTTCCATATGAATTTTAGAATTATTTTCTCTAATTCTGGGGAAAATGACATTGCTAGCTTGATAGGGACTGCATCAAATCTGCAGATTGCTTTGGGCAGGATGGTTATTTTAATGATATTGATTATTTTGTTCCATAACATGGGATGTTTTTCCATTCATTGGTGTTATCTACAAATACACTCATGAGTATTTTGTAGTTCTCCTGCAGAGATTTTTCACCTTGATTAAATGTATTATTAGGTATTTAATTTTTTTGAAGCTATTGTAAACAGGGTTGAGTTCTTGATTTGCTTCTCGTGTATAGAAATGCTACTGATTTTTGTATATTGATTTTGTGTCCTGAAACTTTACTGAAGTCATTTAGCAAATCTAGAAGTCTTTTGGAGGAATCTTTAGGGCTTTCTAGGTATAAGATCATATCACTAGTGAACAGAGATAACTTGACTTTTTCTTTTTCAATATGGATGCCTTTTATTTCTTTCTCTTGCCTGATTGTTCTGGATAGGACTTGCAGTGTCATTCTGAATAGCAGTTGTAAAAGTGGGCATCTTCATCTTATTCCAGTTATTAAGGGGAAGGCTTTTAACTTTTCTCATTCATTATGATGTTGACTGTTAATTTGTCTGTCCTATGTGGTTTTTATTATTTTGAGGTATGCTCCTTCAATGCTTAATAAGTTAAGGGTTTTTTATATTGAATACTTTTTATGCAACTTTTGAGATGATCATATAGTTTTTCTTTGGAATTCTCTTTATGTGATGAATCACATTTATTTATTTGCATATGTTGAACCATCCTTGTATCCTTGGAATAAACCCACTTCACCATGGCATATTATCTTTTTGATATGCTGTTGAATTTAGGGCTTGTTAGTATTTTTTGCTGAGGATTTTTGCATCTATGTTGCTCAGGGATATTGGCCCGTAGGGTTTTTTTTTTTTTTTTTTTTTTTTTTTATGTTGTGCTCTTACTCAACTTTGGTATTGGGGCAATACTGTCCTTGTAGAATGACTTAAGACTAATTCTCTCCTCTTCAACTTTTTGAAACCATTTCATTAAGACTGATATCATTTCTCCTTTGTACACATGGTAGGATTTGGCTGTAAATTTGGTCCTGAGCTTTTTTCTGTTGAGAGTTTTTAAATTATTATTACTGATTCAATTTAAGTTACTGGTCTCTTTAGGAGTTCTACTTACTCCTTGTTCAGTCTTGAGAGGGTCTATGTTTCCAGGAGTTGATCCATTTCCTCTAGATTTTCTAGTTTGTGCGTTTAGAGAAGCTCATAGTAGTCTCCAATAATCTTTTTTATTTCTGTGCTATCAGTTGTAATGTCACCTCTACTGTTTCTGATTGTGCTTATTTAAATCTTCTTTTTATCTTGGTTAATCTAGCTAGTGGTCTATCAATTTTATATATCTTTTTCTTGATCCTTTGTATTGCTTTTTAGTCTCAATTTTACTTACTTTTGATTCGATCTTTGTTATTTCCATTCTTCTGCTAGCTTTGAGTTTTGTTTGTTCTTATTATTTCAGTTCCTTGAGGTGCAATGCTTCATTGTTAACTTGAGATCTTTTTCTACTTTTTTGACATAGTCATTTAACCTTATAAACTTTCCTCATACTGCTTTTCTGTATACCAAAGGCTGTATCTCTATTTTTATCTGGGTTTATCCAAAGATTATTTAGGGACAAGTTTTGCAGTTCCATGTATTTGTATAGTTTTGAGAGTTCCTGTTGGTATTCATTTCTAGTTTTATTTCACTGTTGTGCAAGAAGATGTTTGATATGATTTTGACTTTTAAAAATTTATTGAAACTTGCCTTGTAGCCTTGCACAGGGTCTATTTTTAAGAATATTTTATCTGCTGATGAGAAAAATACATATTCTGTGGTTTTAGGTTAGAACATTACGTAAATGTCTGTTAGGTCTACTTGGTCTAGAGTCCAATTTAAGTCCAGAGTTTGTTGCTTTTCTGCATTGATGATCTGTCTGGTGCTGTCAGTTGAGTGCTGAAGTCTCCTACTCCTGCTCTTTTTGCATTGCCAGGATTGTTATGCTGGTTTATTCTCATCTAGAGAAGCTGTCACTTATTTTTGAATTTACTTTCATTTGGATGAGATTTTTTCCTGAGGTTGTGAATATAAGATATGTTAAGTGGGGTCATTGGACTTTGCCTTTGCATGCTTTCTGGGGCCATGGTTTTGTTAAATTCCTTTGTTACAGAGAGCCTTAGTTTGGTGCTTTCCTCAAATGTTAGTTACAGTAGCAGTGTACTGGGCCTGTGAGGAGGCTCTCAGCTTACTGCAGAGATGGGGAGGTGGAGGTCTCAAGAAGCTTATCTTGCTCCTAAGCATTGTACACTGACCTCAGCATTTTTTTTTTTTTTTTAACAGAGTCTTGCTATGTTGCCAGACTGGAGTGCAGTGGAGTAATCTCGGCTCACTGCAACCTCTGCCTCCCGGGTACAAGTGACTCTCCTGCCTCAGTCTCCTGAGTATCTGGGACCATGGCCAGCTAAATTTTGTATTTTTAGTAGAGACAGGGTTTTCACCATGTTGGCCAGGATGGTCTCAATCTCTTGACCTCGTGATCCGCCTGCCTCTGCCTCCCAAAGTGCTGTGATTACAGGCGTGAGTCACCACTCCTGGCTGCAAATTTTGTATTGGGTAATGCAGTTCCACTGTAGACCAGTAGGTAGTGGTTTCAGGTGACAGACAGCTGCGGAAGAGGCTGACTGATACAAGCCTGATCTTTGTTTACTTGGGGAAGCTCTCTGTTGTCTTATGCCGTCGGCTTGTTTGTGGAATGCCTTGTGTCCCAAGTTCCCGGCTCAGCCTCAGGATGGGAGAGGAAGCTTCGCTATACATCAGTGAGGAGCATAAGCACCATCCCTCTGAGAGGTGACAATGTGCTAGCAGCCCTGGCTCGCTCTGGTCGCCTCCTCGCCTCAGCGTCTGCTCTCGCCGCGATTGAGGAGCCCTTCAGCCCGCTGCTGGGCTATGAGTGCCCCTCTCTGGAGCTGGCCGAGGCCAGAGCCTAGCCCTCCCTCTGCTCGCAGGAGGTGTGAAGGGAGAGAAGCGGGCGGGAACCAGGGCTGCCTGAGGTGTTCGCTGGCTGGGCGCGGGTTCCAGGTGGGCGCCGTCTAGGAGGCCCAGTAATCAACGCAGCCAGCCGGCGCCTGCTGGGCTTGATCAGGGGATGAGCTCCCTCTGGACTGTTGGAGTGTCCGGGCTAGGTGCGGCAAAGTCCCGTGGCCAGTGCCAGTGAGAGATGAAGCCTGCTGGGCTTCTGGGACAGGTGGGGAATTGGAGAACTTTTCTGTCTAGCTAAGGATTGTAAACGCACCAATCAGCACTCTGTGTCTAGCTAAAGGTTTGTAAATTCACCAATCAGTGCTCTGTAAAATGGACCAATCAGCAGGATGTGGCTGGGGCCAGATAAGGGAATAAAAGCAAGCCACCTGCCCCAACAAGGCAATCTGCTGGGTTAGGCTTCCACACTGTAGAAGCTTTGTTCTTTGGGTTTGCATTGCCTTTATGAGCTGTAACACTCACCAGTAAGGTCTGCAGCTTCACTCCTGAAGCCAGCCAGACCAGGAACCCAACAGAAGGAATGAACAACTCCAAATGGGAGGAATGGAAAACTCCAGATGCGCTGCCTTTAAGAACTGTAACACCGCTAAGGTCTGCAGCTTCACTCCTGAAATCAGTGAGACCACGAACCCACCAGAAGGAAGAAACTCGACACATCTGAATATCTGAAGGAACAAACTCGGGACGTACCATCTTTAAGAACTGTTAACACTCACTGCGAGGGGTCCGCGGCTTTATTCTTGAAGTCCGCCAGACTAAGAACCCACCAATTCTGGACACACCTGTGGAGGTTGACAGGGGGAGTTCCTGGTGAAATGAGCTGAGGTCTCTGTTTGGTGGGAGATGGCTACACCAACTCCACATCATGGGCAGGAAGGTACACCATTGGGCTCCCTATCACACCCCTGTCCTGGGGCTCGCATCTTTCAGTTCAGACAGACACTGCAGTCTATCTCTAGAACGCAACGTACCTGAGAGCCACAGAACATGCCTGTCCCCAGGCTGTGTTAAAATGGCCTCAAGATAGAGTCTCTTCCCTCACCCCCAAAGACAGCTCTGTTGCTCACTTGTTCTATGCTGCAGAGACGCTGCTGCTCCATGTAGAGAGGACAAAGGCTCCCACATTTCTGCAAACGTAGGCCTGGTAGGCAGATTGCCAAAAGTGGTGCTGCCACTTGCCTAATAGCGCTGGAATGACCCTCTTGAGAGAGAGAACTCTGCTCACCCTGTGTAAGCAGCCACAGCTGTGTCAGCCTCAGTGCACATGGAGGAGGGAAGAGTCTCCCTCTCCACTACTGTGCCTGAGCACTGGTGCCACCTGGCCTCTTGGGTGGAACCACACTTCTGCACTCATATCTCTGCTAGAGGGAGTACAGTCACATCCAGTCCACAGTGGGGAACTCTCAGGCACAAGAGAGCAGGTGCTCTTATTTCCTTTGAAACAAGGGGCACTTCCTTTGCACACTGCACTCTTTCTTCCAGTAGGAGCATCACACCACAAGGGCCAGACCACCAGTAATTTCACAGCTCCCTGGGTCCAACTGACCCCATGTCGCTGCTGGAATACAAATGGGCATTAGAGAGTATCTCAGGGATTTGGTAATGTGGACACACAAGGGCTGAGATTCCCTGGGCAAGAGAACGTTCCACAATGTGTATACACCCAGTATGATGCCTACTGCTGTAACTCGGGCAGCTCGGATGTAGGGGAAGAGTGGATGATCCTGAGAGAGCTGGCTGTGTAGTGCATTGCCCTGCAGAAATTTCCCAAATCGCTACCTACACCAGTGCACGGGCTCACAAGGGTAAAGGAGCCTTCTGACAGTTTGGAGACCAGCAGTCTGCCACAGGGGTTAAGGGAGCCAAGAACACTGCTCTCTAGCCTTTCCACAGGACCCTAGGTGCCTCGGGAATCAATCTCCTTCACACCCTTGCTTCCTTCTTTTTTCTGTGTCCTGGTTTCTTCCTGTGAGCACTCTCCCCTTAATCTATTTGAGTTCCGATTATTCATCTGTAACTTTGGTTCTTTCTGAAGAGAACTGGCCTCTGACGTCTCCAGTCAGTCATCTTGAAAAAAAGGGGGTTGCATTTTTATATTTGATTTGGATGGCATTTTTAACCCAGCAACTATTTATACATTTAGAAAAAGGCAGATAATCTCACCAAGAATACAGCTGCACCATTTCTAAATGCACTTTCTTTGAGTAGCTTCTGAAATATTTGTGGAAATTATTTTGTAAAGTACTGCTTCCTAAAGAGTTTGGAAATGATCAAGGCCTTGAGAGATTTTGCATAGAATGTAAAATTGTTAGAAAATATGTTTAGGAAATGTTGGATTAAACAGCACTTAACAGATTTCTAAAAAACATGTATTTCAGTAATTTTATCAAGCTAATGTGCGCTGTAAATCTTCAGAGAAGGGTTCTTAAAATATTCTTGTTTCCCCTTGACATAATCAAAAGAGTCATACTCAAGATTTTGTGCAATAAAATATGATGCCTGTACAAAAAAAAAAAAGCCATCTTTGAGTTACTTTGGAATAGATGCCTCATACATATATGCTGAAATGCAAACTCAGAAGGTCTAGCAGTACTTTTATAATGACTTGGGTGACTATTATCCATTGACTTGAATAAATTCCTATGCTTTTTTTCCTGCTTAGATTTTTCTCCAAATGTCAAAACAGCTTTGTGAGAAGTAAGAGGAATGGAGAATGACTTCAAGTTTATTGTGTGCATTTTGATTTCAGATGTTTGCTTCTACCCAGATGCAATTTTTAATTTCTGAAAGAGATTAGATATCATCTCTGAATAAGAATTTTAAATATCATTTTACATTTGCTCAATTTATAAATTACACAAGAAAATTAACTTTTTCTAAATAATGATATTTCCATTTCTATCAGATATTTCTATGAACCTTTGATGAGAAATTAATTTCTAAATAACCTTACAATTAAGGTATCTCCTTAGAAGAGAGTTTGAAAAATATGTTTCTGTGGTACTAATGTATTACTAGTAAAATTGCATTACTATGTTAGTAGAATTATAAGTAATACAAACATAAGTAATATACATTAATTATGATTTGAAAATAATCATGCTTAATACGTATGCAACTGGAATTATTTACGTATAATAATTCAAACATAAGAATTGTTATAGATTTTGTCAGAATTATGCAATCTGTAGAGTTCAGAAATATAATACCATTGCTAAACTTATTATGAATTAATTTAATTCCAAACTACCATTCAACTGATTAGTTCATAAAGTAACATAGGCCTCTTGCTATGCGGGTGTTTGCAAAAACACAGCAACCCCAAATATCTAGTAATGGGAATGGTGCTGAGAGTAAACTGTTGATAATTTTGTTATGACACTAATTAGTTTAGAGCTATAGATGTCGTAGAAATGTCTTTATATTGCAAAATTTTATACTATATTGAAAAATACATAAGATAACATTCATCTATTATTTGTCTCTAGAATGGCTATGTGTGATAAGCTAGTTTCATCATATAGAGTGTAAGTAATTTACAATTCCAGAAAGTATACCTGATAAACTCCAAGAGGAAGTATTTAACTTAATAATTCTAGGTTTCGCCACGCGTGATGGCTCAAGCCTGTAATCCCAGCACTTTGGGAGGCCGAGACGGGCGGATCACGAGGTCAAGAGATCGAGACCATCCTGGCTAACACGGTGAAACCCCGTCTCTACTAAAAACTACAAAAAACTAGCCGGGCGAGGTGGTGGCACCTGTAGTCCCAGCTACCCGGGAGGCTGAGGCAGGAGAATGGCGTGAACCCGGGAGGCGGAGCTTGCAGTGAGCTGAGATCCGGCCACAGCACTCCAGCCCGGGTGACAGAGCGAGACTCCGTCTCAAAAAAAAAAAAAAAAAAAAAGAAAAGAAAATAAGAATAATAATAATAATAATTCTAGGTTTCCAGTCAAATGGATCCTTTTGAACTAATGCTTTGTTCTTTTATTTCATATTTGCCCTACTTCCTTCTCAAAACATGCCTCTTAATAATAAATTTGCTTAAGAAATAACTTTAAACTTTTAATAATATATAAGGGACTACATAGCTTCTCTATGAGATTTTTTTTTCCTGATTTCAACATTAAGAAATTATGCTTTTACCTATTTTTCTGAGTGCACTTATTAATGTGTGGAAGTCTTTTAAATTCTGTTTCTGATTATTTCACTTTAGAAGGAAAGGAATGCAAATAGCAATCTAGGAATAAAATTTTTTTTAATTATCATTTCATTTTGGAAATGAGACACATACTAAATATTGAGGTATCAATATGTCTTGGTAATATGTTATATAGTCAGAATTAAGTTAATACTTGGTAGAACTTCCTGGTTACAATAATGTTTTGCTCTATAAGAATTCCTAAATTTAAATTGAAGTCTCCTAAGAAATTTAACTAATAATTTAGTTTGCACAGATATACAGATACAAACAGTTTTCTCCTCTGAGTGTGCTTTTAGAGTAAAGAAGCCAAAGGGAAGTCTGTCTCTACCCCTGCTGACTTAACAGCATTGGAGACATGAATCAATGAGGCAGTGCCTTACCATGAGAGGAGAGGCACAGCACTCCAAAAGAGCTAAGCTCTGGTTTGGGGGATGGAGAGGCTATCATATGAAAGATGTAAATGTTTATGGTGAAAAGCAATCCAACTTAATCACTGCAAAGCCGGATTTGAAAATGAGGTTCCAGAAGTGGAAAAGTCATGCTCCAAGACATGCCATCAACATAACATTGTTAATATATTATTTTCCACAGGTCATAGTTCTAAGGAACATTGCAATCAGTTTTGATTACCTGTTGTCTTGAGGTCAAGTGAGCAAGAATAAAACAGACAGAAGTGTGTTCATACTTTTATCATTTCCTTCTGCACCCAACTGTGCACTAATGTTTAAGAGTCTAGCATTGAGAGCTCAATTTGATTGGCCTACAACATGGGTTGAAGAAGAGGGCAATAAACTGCTTCACCTGGTCCCATTCCTGTAATCAATGCATGAGCCTTCTGGAGTAATTTATTTATTCAGTTAAAGAATCTGTCATCTCTTGCCAAATAAGTTCACATATTTGTTTACCTGTCAGTACTTCCTGAGTGTTTGATTGTTTGCTTGATATTTATGTTGGTATGTGCCTGTGTTTGAGTAAAAATTCCATAAAATATTTCTGGTTAGCTCTCTGGGGTCTGGTATTTCAATAGAGTGTATTATATTCTATTCTCCTGGGAGCTGGTATTTTTAAGATCTGAGGCCTAGGTAGAAATGAGTTTTGTAGAAGAACCCTGAAATATGGGGTCCCCCTTTAACACCTATTGAAGAACTTAAATTTATGCATTCATTTTATTTTTAAAAAACTAGTAGTTGCCAATGTTCTTCGAAGCAATAAAGTACACCTTGTACATTCTTGTGTAGCAGGTTTAAGTATGCAGAATGAAATATTACCAATAACATACATAAATATATAATTTGCATATCTACATTAGTGTAGCAAATTATGTATTCATACAATACTTCCAAAATTGCTAATTTTATTTCAATGTTATTTGATATTATCATATAACAATCACAGAAGCTATTAGGTTGATGCAAAATTTATTGCAGTTTTTGCCATTACAAGTAATTTTCCTTACTTGTTCTCTTTTATGCTTACATTACTGTCTTTCCTTAGATTTCAATACTTTAAATAACTATATAACTTTTATTCAAATACAATTTCTTTGTTATAACTTTAAGAAAAGTTTTAAGTAGGCAAATTAACATTTGGCTTGACCTCCAACTATTACTACGTCAAGTTTCCCTCTTGCTGGTTAGTATTGCTTAAGATAAATCATGACACTTAAAGGATTCTGAAAAGCTTTCCTTATTGAGAGTTGAATTAGTCATAATTGCCCATACAGAGAAAATTCTATGGAAAATTTATTGTATAATGAGGGGCTGAGATTAATACCTAAAACTGTAGTTAATGACATTTACCCTAGAAGTTTTAGCATAACATAAAAGCAATCTAAGAGAATGTGTTGCTATTTTAAAATGTGAACCAACATATGGAGAGATTCAATCTGGGTTAAAAGGAAAAGAAATAGATTGAAAGAGAAAAACTGAGGTAGAGGAGAGTTATTGCACATTCAGTATTTGATTTAATCCCATATTGAGTTCCATATGTTCACTTGAGAGGATCACAGAGAGCCAAGAATACAAAATACCTTTTTTTCCCCACTAATTACTAAGGCATGGTTTTCAAAGCAGAAGCTCTTTTGCCCACCAATTTTAATCAGAATATTGGCATCTATTTTTTTTGAAAATTTCCATCATCTTCTAATAACTGAATATTTAGAATAAAACATTTTATTCCAACCAGGGAAACTATTAGAAACATTTTTGAAACCCTTCAACCTCAAATAACTTACAATTTTAATAAATAATGTAGATTCATTTAAAATATTTAAAGGACGATGAGTATTGCTATTTTTTAGAAAACTGTAAAAGTGATTTAAGTCAACATTTTAGTGCTCAATGGGTATAGAATTGTTATACAGATGCTAATAAAAGCGAGTAGGAGTAAATTCCCTTTTTTCTTTTTCTTTTTCTTTTTTCCTTTTTTTTATATATACAGAGTCTCACTTGGTCGCCCAGGCTGGAGTGCAGTGGCACGATCTTTGCTTGCTGCAAGCTCCGCCTCCCAGGTTCAGGCCATTCTCCTGCCTCAGCCTCCTGAGTAGCTGGGACTACAAGCGCCCACCACCATACCTGGCTAATTTTTTGTATTTTTAGTAGAGACGGGGTTTCACCGGTTAGCCAGGATGGTCTTGATCTCCTGACCTTGTGATCCACCAGCCTCGGCCTCCCAAAGTGCTAGGATTACAGGCGTGAGCCAATGTGCCCGGCCCCTTTTATTAATTATGCTGATTTCAGTTAAATATTTTCTATTATAAGAAGGTTCTTTGAAAATCAACAGGGCAGCCCACGTGTTAGGACTTAAACTAAACAGCAGAAGCTTGCATATGAGGATCAAGCAGGGGAGCTAAAAAAACTTCGATATATTTGCCTTAGTTCATTTGTTTACTGTTTTATAAAATAGTAGTATAGGAATAATTCTGGATATATTATTTACAGAAACATTTATTTTTACTGGAGAAACATAAAAAATCTGTATTTCCCAAAAATGTGTGTAATATCACAATGATAGGCCGAATTCCTATATTTTTTTCTTTCTGACATGATTGTCTTCTTCCCATCCACTCCTGATACCCCTGTTTTTGAGGATAGCTCCATTGGCCTATTTCCTCAATAATCCAAGGGCACAATCTTAGCATTATTTTATGTACCATTAGCTTAATACTTACCAGAAAATATTAAATGGGCACGTGTACTGGAAGCTATGCTGCACACTATAGAGGTTCCAGACATAGAATAAGTTCCTGGTGTCATAAGGATAATAAACCAAGAAAAAGAGACAAGGCTAAAAACTGATTAAAGCACACAGGCTGATAATTAGAAAAATGTCAGTTTTTCTAACTCTGGGTTTTCTAATTGTTTACTTAGATTTCATGGCTTTTCCTTTTTTCCATTTTTAAAGAGAGTCGGTCATACAGTTTTAAAGTGTCTTCTGACTTCAGAATAAAGTTTTGGCATATATTTTAAAATAAGTAAAGCATTAAAAAACAGTATTTCCTGAGTGTTTGTGCAAGCAAGTGAATATCTCAGTTCATCACAAGAGACATAAACTAGTATTTGAGTGCCTCCTATGTGTCAAGCATTACCTAAATATTTTCTCTTACATTATCTCATGAGATACCCATAGGAATCCTAGGAGAAAGTGTTTTGATAACCTTGTAAAATGTAATGGATAATGCCCTTTTCTGAGTGAAGTCTAAATGGGTTATTTTTTAAAGAATGATATAAAAGTTTCTGTTCCTGAAGAGATCTTTCAAGAGGTTATTTTGGAATTCCATTTTCTTCTACCTGAGATAATATGTAAAAATATTCAAATATTATCTTTAGCCTTCTACTGAAGATATCTTTCTTTTTTATTCCAAATGGTCAGAACCCATGAGTCCTTTTTATAACCAAACTTCATGAGGACTACTTGGGGATTCTTCAAAGCAAGGAGGTGATATTATCTTTTTCATTACCTCCTCTTGGGGAGAAAGGTTGGGCCAGGATAATAAATAGTAGGTAATTCTTCATCTTATTGAGACATCTAAGATTCTTCTTCTTTCCCCTATTGTTTAATAAAACTAATAAAATTGTAAGCAAGTACAATTATTGCACAAAGCTGTCATAGGCATTTGAAATGATGACATGTTGAAAAGGAGCAGAAAGAATCTTATTGTATACTGCTTGGGAAACAATAGTTAAAAGTTACTAGTTCTACAATTTTCAAGAACAGAATTTATTGTAAGATGGGAAATATTTTTTAAGCCCTAATTTGTAAAGGGGTATTTTATTTTTTTATAAAGGTAGTTATTAATATTCCTACACACCACCCAACTTAATTAAGGCTTAGTCACATCATGAAGTATGACTGAGGTGACACGTTGGAATCAAATTAAGACATATAACAATTAATTTCATTTTTCTTTTTTGCTATAAGACTGACACCCATGAGTAATAATTAATTACATGAAAAAGAAAGGAGAAGGAATTACAAAGGGAAAAACATATATGTAAGCTTCTATAAAGTCTGCAAACAATATAAAATACTTATATGTAGAAATCTGGATTAATCCACTTGAGAATTCTCTTTTCCTTGTTTCAAAGATAAGGAAGCCAAAAAAAAAAAAAATACAAGAGCAAATTGTATAAAATTTAAAAATTTAAAAAAGTCTTTCTTTTTTATTTCATTGATTTAAAAGGTGGTTAATAAGTATTCAAAGTCTAACTTAAGTTGGATATGTATAATCATTTCTGCTGATTTAATTCCAGTGTTCATTTTGCCCAACTCTACAAGCCTCAGCAATGTTACAAGACAAGACAAAGCACTTCCCTTCTTTATGGCAGCTCCCTGGCTGCCTCCTCTCCTCTTTAGAATGGTAGCATCATTCAAATGAGAGGACTTTGCCAATATTCAATGATAATTGGAATGAATATTTCATACACTTAAAATTGAACTTTCAAAGTCTAATTGCTAGAAAGCACATACACTTAAATTTGATACTGTAATTAGATTACTTCAGCTGCAATTATAGGATGAAATGTGTGTCTGTGTTTGTGTGTGTGTGATTTTAATAGGCAAACTGTAAGTTATTTATGTAGAGGTAATATTAAAAACTAATAGGAGAGATTAAAAGGTATTTATCATTCGTTTTCTGTGTATTTACCATAAACTTACAAGTAAAGGCTGCATATATTATTAAAAATATAAACTAGAATTAGCTTTAAAAATTCTTTAAAATTATATCCTCAATAAATTAAAGTTTGGAAGGCAGAGAAATATTTAAAAAACATCATATTTTCAACCATAGCAAAAGTTACTTCACTGTAAATTGGGATGAGCGGTATCCTAAATGTTTATTCTGAATGCTTTCTCTAATTACATAATCTATACATATAAATGTTAGATAATGTCTTCATCTTGGCATTGAATTAAAATTTTGATATTAAAGAATAATATTTTTGTTAAATGTATACACTTTGGCAAAGGAAATACTTTAGGTAAAGGGATAAAATATATTTGGCGACATTGATTATAGAAATACCAGAGCAATTTATAGAAATTGTTTATCACAATAAAAGATGCTTTAATAATGATGTAAACTCCTGCACTTGAGACTAACAACTTTAAAACCATGTCAGTTTCAAAGACTAGTTGGAACTCTTTAAATTCTACTACTGAAAACAATGGAAAATTTAAGAAATAAATATTCCACAGAAGACGAGAGACTTATAAAATGCTCCTTTATGTTAAGTCTTTTCTCCCTAAGGATAGGTTCTTTGCTTGGTTCAAAGTAAGACTTAGTGGTTACACTAAGCCAGCTGGAGACAGATCAATATTTTGTTCTGCCCCTTCATCCTTGAAATTTTATTTTAATTTTCTAGTCTCTTTCCATTTATAATGATCAGAGAGGAGAAGGTACACATGGCTCTTTTGCAGACAGCCACTTGGATAACTGTTGTTGTAATTATTACCTGTGGCACAGCAATATGGTCTGGACATTCCACGAACATGTGGTCGCTATTTGGAAAGAGGCCTGCACTTCATCAATTGAAAGCCAGTGTCATATTAAGGACTTAATGAATAATGAATAAAGACCAGCATTCACAAGAGTTAAATTAAAAGTTGTTTTTTTTTTTTTCTTTTTACCATACAGAGCCTCTGTTTTGACTCAATATTTAATTAAATAAAGACTAGAATGATTGCTATAATAAAACACATTGTTAAAGCACATTGTAAAATATTATGAAAAAAACATTTCATACATTTCTATTTTCATAATTTATATACCCATGAAAGTTACTCAGATTTCTCCCTTTATAGATCTTTTTGTCAGTGACTAACACTGTGTAATTAGCTGCATACTAAATTGCTGTTGGCTGCATGTAATAAATTGTTAGTTGAATCAATTTTTTAACCATGAAGTTTGGTTACATTTTTAATTTTACACATTTTTATTATTATTTTATTTAGCTTTCAATGTATTTGTTTTGTTGTGCCAATTATTGAGAAGTCAAATCATTGCATGTCATAATATATTTTCTTTAAACATATCAGTAAATAATGGTGGGTGACTTTGGTAGAAAACAATTAAATATAGTCATCAGAAATAGTTCTATTGAGCTGTTATGCTTTTAGCAATTGTAAAACCCCATGATAGAAGAAATAGAAACATTGTGTAAGGGAAAGTCAAAAGAAACTTTCATAAAAATTACTTTGTGTATGTTTGTGTGTGTGCACGTGTGGGCTGTGTGTGTACACGTGTGTATGCGTGTATGCACGTGTGTAGTTATTTTTAATGCCTGCCTTTAAAAAGCCTGGAAAATTATCTAGAGTTATGAAAGGTTACTTTAATTAATACTGGTTTCATTTATGGTATTATTTCTACATTCTAAGTAAAATACTAAAATAGCAATAGAATTAATTTTTGTAAAACCATTTACAGCTACAGTTTTTCAAATTTGTGGAAGCCTAAGATAATTAATTAACTAATACTATAAGAGAAACAGTAAAGTGGCCATATTCTCAAAGGAAAATGCAATAACAGTAGGAAAAAATAGGTACAATTTAAATTTTGCAAAAGTAGAGAGTAATGGATGACTTTCAAGGTAAATAATAACAGCTAGAAATTAGTATCGGGGAAAATCCAAATGCAGATAACAATAAACTAATTCAGGTAGAATCAGATCTTCCTAAAAGAGTTTGAGAATAGTATTTTGGGAAGAAGATTTTTCATTGAATCAATTTGAATGATCAAATCCAAAGGATAATAAAGAAGTATGTGTGTATACACACACATATATAAACATATGTATAAGCATATATGTTTATCAAAGATTGTGATGAACGCTATGAAGTAAGTCTACACAAAGAAGATGGGATAGGACATGCTAATGAAGACTAGGGGAAAGTTACTTAGTCTGTTCAAGAATAACCTCATTTCTGTAACAACATTGGAGCAGATAACTAAAGAAGATGTTCTTTGTATTATCTCTGGGAGAAAGTTCTAGTTCAAGGAAATTGCAAGTAAAACAAGCCTGAGGTAAGCACAAGATTCCATGACTGAGAACTGGCAACCAGAACAGAGTGTTTGGAATGGAATAAAAAGATAGGAAATAGTAAGAGGTGAGGTCAGAAAATTAAGAGATAGATGTTGTTATGAGACACAGAAAAAAAATATTCTAGGCCATTGTATTGCTGTGTAGGGAAGGAAAGCCATAAGGCAATTTCAAGCAGAAAATTCCCCTGATGTGACTGAATTTTCAAAGGGTCATTTTGGCTGCTCAGTTGAGGATTTCCTTTAAAAGGACAAGGGTGAAAGCAAAAAGAGCCATCCAGAAAAAATGCTATAATAATCCGAATAAGATATCATGGTAACTTGGATCAGGATGCTATCAGTAAAGGTATTCAGAAGTGACTAGACATTGGATATATTATGAAGGTAGAATCAACAGGATTTAGTGACATAATAGTTTGACATGGCATTTGGGAGAAAGAGTCTAAAAGAAGAGCAAAGAGAAAAGCATAGGATAACTCCAAGTTTGCGATTCTGAGAAACTTAAAAAATAACATTACTCTTTACAAACGGAGGAGCAGGGGGAAGTAAATTTAGTTTTTGAATGTGATATGTGTGAGATGTATAGTAGGTATGAGTGGGGAACACACAAAATAAGTTTTTGGATAATATATCTGGAGTTCAAAAGTGAAGTTTAAAAAAGATTTTCAAACTTTTAAAATGTTGCTATATAGAGAATATCAAAGGTATAATTTTACTTGAGATCGCATGCATACATACATGCAAATAAAATAATAGAAGCTTTCCAAAGAGAGAGCTCCACATCAGTTTACATTAAGAAGGCAGTCAGTGAAAAATGGACTTAAAAAGAGCAACCAGTAAGTTTGGAAGATAAACTAAGTGAAGACAACGTTTAAAGGAGGAGAATCTTATCAACCGTGTCCAACGCACCTAATAAATCCAAGAAGATATGGACTAATAAGTGAATATTGAAGAAAACAGGTATCACCGGTGCCCCAGACACGAAGAGAAATGGTGGGAATGCAAGGTAAGAACAAAGCCTGAATGTACAGAATTCAAGCCACAATAGCAAGAAAGAAATTAGAGACACATTTAGGCAATTCTTTCTAATTGTGTTCTAGAAGAGAGCAAAGAAATCGAGTATGGTGATGGGTGGACTTGTTAAAGATGGGAAATGCTACAGCAAGTTTAATGCTGAAGGAAATAATCTGGTAGAGAAAAGTAAAATGATACGTGAAGTACAATAGTCAGATGAGACGATTGTTCAAGTGTCATGTTGAATAAGTAGAAGAGAATAAATGGGCTCATGAGCATAAGTGGAGGAGCTGGTGCCAGATTAGAACACAGATTATTCATTCAAAATGAATCCATTCATTTATTCGACATGCTTACTAGATGCTATTATTTTTTGCCATTATTGTGCTAGAAAGTAAGAATACAAAATCGAATAAAACAGGGCCCATATCATGAGCATTAAAATCCAGGGGAGATGGGCTTGACAGTAATCTATTTTAATACATTTTTATTGAAAAGGAGTGCTCCACTAGAGGTTCAAAATACATTGCCGTCATTAAAGACAAAATGTGTAAGTTCCAAGAGAATGGGTAAACATTGACGAATGAAGTTTTCAAAAAGGCCTCACAGAGAGTGATAATAAACATTCATCCCAAGTTTAAATGATGGAGAGACTATTGTAATCATAAAACATATGAAACTCAAAGGCAGAGAGGTGTCACAGGTTTAATAGATCTGTAAATAATGTGGATGGCTTAGGGTGCATTTACTGTAGTTTAGCAGGAGAGGCCAATGGTGGTCACATTCAGGGTTTTCTGTGTCTTGCTGAAAATGAAATTCCTCCTATGATTTTTGGGTTGAAATATAGGAGGGATTAAGAAAGCCTGTCACATTTCTTAGTTGGGTGACTAACTGGGTGAAAATTAAATTACCAGAATAAAATTTTGGAGTATAGATATAAATTCAAATTGTATACTCTGAGTTTGGGATGCCTGTGTGAATCCTCCCTGTTGGAAAGTATATCTAGGTGGTAATGTGCAAACGCACTCACAGGTGTACATTTAAGACTCAGATATGGTCAGGTGCATAGCATCATCAGCAGGGGCTGATGCAAGTTTTACAGCACCAGAAGGAAGCCTGTACAATTTGTAGGCCCCTTAATAATCTATACATTCTAAAATACAATATTAAGTATAATTCCTAAAAATAAGCCCTATATAAATGAGGTTGTCTGAAGCTTATACTGTATTAGTGACCTAGTAAATCTTTTCATGAGCAGGAGCTGTTGTAGGGAAACGTAAAGTTATGGACCCAGAAGGGAATACCCAGGTTAAAGGGACGAGGGAGAAGAAAAGAACACGAACATCTTGAGAGTAAGATTTTAAGTGTCCTCACCACACAAACACATAACGGCAACTAATGGTGGGGATGATGTATTAATTAATTTGATTGTGGTAATAATTTCACAATGACTTTTTATGGAGAATCATCAAGTTGGGCACCCCAAATGTACACAATTTCTATTTGTCAGTCATACCTAAATAAAACTGAATAAAAATAGCAATGAATGTAAAAGGAACTGAGGTAAAAGATTGAGAAAGAGCAGTCAAGGAAGAAATAATATAAAGAATTCAAGGAAGGAGAGGATTCCCATAGGAATATAGGTTCATACTGTATTAAATATTATGGAGTCTTAAGGGTATATAAGTAATTATTTTGTTATTAAGTGATTTATTAAATGAGTTATTTATATAATTTGTAAGAAGATAAGATGAAAAAATAATTATTATTTAAATATTATTTATTTAAATTTAATAATAAATAATAGTGAAATGAAAAAATAATAATTATTATTTAAAAATGCTGTCTGACAAATAACCCTTATTTTGGGGCAAGACTTAACAAATTTTCTAGACAAAGAATCACAAAAGGTAACATATTTGAAACATACTGTCACTGCATCCTAAATTAATATCTAAATAATATCTAAATATCTAAATATTTTTATAGACCTGGACACCAAAACTTCAGCAAATATATTATTTTAAATAAACCTTGAGCCACATGTACATAAGTAAGCTTCAAATCATAATTGGTTGTTTTTACTTCAGTGCAGTAAAAATATTGGTGCAACATAGATAAAACTTGTAAAATACTACATTCATAGCATCTCATTATACTTAAAATAAAACTATCGACTCTCTTTTGAATATTTCAAAATGGATGTCAAATATTAAAATTATATAATTATCATAAAATAACTTTTTATTCAAAAGTTTCATTTTCATTCTGTCAATGTATCTGTCATCAATTAATAGACCAAAGTGTGCTTGAACAGAATGTAAAACAGGATAAAAATTGTTCTCACTTTTCAAAGTTTGCGTGTGTGTGTGTGCGTGCACGTGCATGCACGTGAATCTGTGTGATTATGCAAAAGATAAAAGGTTTTCTTGAAAGTGTTGAGGCAGCTGCACTCTTTTCAGACTGATTCCTTTTTCATGAATACAAAAGTAGCATTTAACTTATCATTGTACTCAAGGGCTTATTTTATAAGCAATATAAAAGCAGCTGGGAAAATGATTTTGTTACTTTTAGCATGGTTAGGTAATTAAAATTTTCTGGATTAAAGATATTTGAGTGTTGTCTATGTTGCTGATGATAGCTCTTACTAATGATATTAGTACCGTAATTTTCCAATTTCAAATGTTAAGTATTTTTCTGTGGTTAAATGATTTTGTTGAGTCATATGGATAAATTAAGTATGAAATTGAAGCCATGTACATTTTCAGGAAATTTTGCTCTTGTACTTCAAGTTAAACAATACTTCCATAGCATCTCTCCCACACATTTTTTTCTGTTGCTTTTTTTTTTTTTTTTTTTTTTTTTTTTTTGGCAAAGGAAATGTAGGGGGAGGAGAAAGGATCACTAAGTGGTACCTTCCTCTTGTCACCATAGTAACAGGAAAATGTAATTATGCAAAAAAGAAGAAATATTGCAAGGCAATAGAAGAGAAACACAACTGGATGAAGAAACTGATGTTAAGGCTGAAAGGCACACTGAGAGGTCAAATATCTAATTCCTTCATTGTCAGGAAATATTTCATTCAAGTCTTTCATAGAAAACAGAAGTTAAAAAATACTACTTTAACTTCTGATGATTTCTAGAAATGAAAATTCAACTTTGCTCTCTGTAATCATTTATTCAAATGTGCACTGACATTATTAATGCAGATTATTAGCATTTATTAGTAGTCAAATTTACCTTGAATCTTTGTAACATTTTCAAATATACCTTAAAAATAGCAGTTGTCCTGATAATCTCCATTTTTCTGAACAAAATAGAGTTGTTTCTTTGCATTCACACATGCAAGTTAATTTTTCCTTTTGTTTTGTTAATTTTTCTTTGAATTCATTGTATTTGTGGACTATAATTAGAATAGTGATCCCAAGTTTTATTTCAAATGAAAATTAATAACTTTAACAATGATGTTCAGCCAAGGTTTATTTGACACAATTATTGTGTGTATATTGTATCGATCTCACTTGGAGGAAGAAATAATAGTATTACATTAAGAAGAAGTTTCAACTTTCTTTGGAACTATGAAAGCTGACAATTAACTTCCTTCACACTTTCTCCAAAAAAAAAAAAAAAAAAAAAATCAAACTAAAATAACCACATATGGATCAAAAGAGAAAACAAGTAAAATCAATCTGCCTATAGTCTATGCCGTAACATTTAAACAAGGCAGATAATCAAGTTTCAAAGTACAAGTTTTAAATTGCAAGTTTTAATTTCTGTGTATGTTGGGATATACAAATCTCTGACCATCAGAGTTACCAGGGAAGTCCAAATCAGAGTAAAGAGTTAAGCAGGGAAGAGGCAGAATAGAGGAAAGAGCACAGAGTCCTGAAGAGAAATAGAAAATATTGATCAGGGCTATCCTAAGAAAGAGACGTTTTCACATGAGTGTGAAATTATTAAAGACAGGTCAGAGATCTGGTGGATCAAAGAACATACTACTGAAATTGTCTGACAGGTACTGTAGGAAGTTAAGTTGGAGAACACGGTGTTCCTTAGAGGCATGATATTCATAGTAAAATAAAAGTGCCACCAAACTACAACAATATCAAAGACTGAGAATAAATCTGATAAGCCAAGAAGCATGTGTATGGAACACACATAGAGGTGAAAAGAGAATTGGACATATCAAAACTGAGAATCACATTGGTTACCCAAAGCCTTCTACACCTCTCCTCCCCGCTCAGACTGAACTGATTATTGTTTTAAGAAAATCCAATGCAAATAACTATGAATTGAAAAAAACATAGTTCTCATTTTAAAAACAGTGCAAGAAGAAAAAATAATCAAAACTTTTCAGTAGATAAATGTATTCCCTCTCTAACACATGCACATACACTGAAACATGATGGAAATAAAAACTGGATCTTCATACTCATTTGAATACAAGTAATTTAACCAACACTGAAGAAAGGAGAGAACATTAAAATCAGAAATTCACAATGTCAAAACACGCATGACAAGACAGAAAGATAGGAAATGATCGCTGATAAAACTCAGAAAAGAGATGAAAGAAAAAGATAAAATTCTCTCCAAAATGAGACCTGAATTACATTGCGTCCAATGAAGAAGAGATATGAGTGAACTTACAGTAAGGAATACACAAAATAGAACAAAAGTACAATTCCCTTTATCTCATTCTTTAATAAATCCTCTCCAATAAGGCTGTGCCCCTGTGCTTTTCCACTAAACAAATCTTTTCAAGAGCATCAATCACCCACACACTGGTAATTCCACTGGATAGTCTCTTTCCTTGTGGGAAATCAGCAGCATATAACACAAGTGATCACTGTTTTCTTATTAATATTCTTATATTTGCACTTTGGCTTTAAGAGTGCCACACTTTGTTGGTTTTCCCCCTACCTCGCTATTTATTCTCAGTCTTATTTCTGGTTCCTTCTCTTGACCTGCAAACCTTGGGTAACCCCAGAGCTCAGTCCTGAGGTGTCATATTTTATTTGCACATAATTCATTTGTTGATCTCAATAGTCTTGTGATTTTCATTAATATTTATTCACTGACAAGTATTAAATGTGTATGTCCAATCTTGTAGTTTTCCCTGAACTGCAGTCATTAAAGATGTCTCTGAGAAAGGTGTAAAAATTTTATATTCCCCACGGAAGATAAAAATTTAATATCCTCCACTATTGTGGAAGTTTATGTGTACTATTATGGTTTTATCTTTCTCTATTAAACTTCATCATCATTTCACATTGTATGTGTTTAATTATTTATTTATTTGCTGTCTGTCTTCACAAATGTAAACTCCATATGCCTAGTGCCTAGAGCTGTGTTTCATACATACTATGAGTTCAAAAAACAGTTTTTGAATAGCAAATGAATGAGTGATTAATAAATCACTATCACTCAATAGTGAGTTAAAATCCTATATTTCTTCAATAGGTATATTATTAATGCACATAATTTACCACCATATAAAGATTAATTGGATATGTAAAATATTATTTGTGAAGGTGATAGTTTAATTACTTTCTGTAAGATACTTTGGGAAAAGATTAATATTAAAATATTCTGAGTTTAGATTCATGTTTCTAGTAAGGTGTACATGATTATATGTTTGGCTAATCTACCCTGGATGTTTTAATTTTAGATTGATTAGGCTGCGTTTAGTTTTATTAAGGAAAAAAAAAAATCACTTTTTTCTTCGGGTGACTAATTTTGAAAAGAACCATGTGTTTTACTTCTAGATTCACCTATTGCTTTCCTACAGTGCCTGAATGATCCATTAATTTCTAACAAGTCACATGTCACATTCCACTAATTGTATACTTAGAATTTTGCATTACATTTTAAAAGGTAATATTATTTTCTATGTAATGGTTATTATCATTGGCATAAACACAGGTAGAAAGACTTTATAATTTAAAATTTTTTTTCCCATTTATTATAAGGCTGAAAGGCATAAAGTTAACATTTGCAATTATTTTTGTGTGTTTTGTTTCACTGATTGGTGAGGGCTTTAATTATCCTGTTCTTGGTCATGAGGGAATCTCTCATACATGCTATTATATTTCAAAGATGTGTGTGTTTGTGTGTGTGTGTGTGTTTGTGAAAGAAACACAGAAATGTATAATTGGTTCCTAAACCCATCCAGTTCATTGGTTCACAATAAATAAACATATTGGAAGCCTTTGTCAATGCTGTCAGTACCCTGCCTATATCCTCTTAATTATGCCTCAATGCACAGCAGCTAGACTTCCAAATGCCAACAAGTACAGTTCTTTGCCCATAGGCTTTCTCTAGCCACTAGCCCTGCTTTGCTTCATCACGTGGCAATCCAGACGTGCCAGGAAACTAACAATTTCAGAATCAACCTTATATAGATGACTGATGAGAGTTGGGATTCTACGAACTTAAAGGGGAAGTGGAGTAGAAAATCCAGAGGTGTATATTTTACACTGCTCTTAGATGTATCTGAAGGAAGCAAGCTCCAGATACACAGTGATACCTTAATTGATAGAGACATTGATTTTTTTCCCTTTTCCTACCTTGCTTCCCCCACCTACTTAATGTGCTATCTGGGATTGGTTCCTTGATTCATTTCTTCTTCCTGTCGTAATACATTACCACAAATATAGTGCTTAAAACAATGCAAATTTATTATCTTAGAGTTCAGGAGGTCAGAAACCCCAAATCAATGCTACTGGATCAAATTCAAGATGAAGGCCTGATTGGTTGTTTCTGGAGGCACTAGCAGAGTATCTATTACCTTGATAGGCCCCTGCCAACCACTTATAAGGACCATTGTGATTGCATTTAGCCCACTTAGGTAGTTCAGGATAATCTCTCCATTCCATAATCTTTAATTAAATCAGAACTGAGAAGTCTCATTTCCCAAGACAGGACACCTTCACAGGTTCAGGGATTAAGTTATGCATACTTCTGAGGAAACATTGTTCAGCCTGACACACATCTCAAATAAATTAAAGGCACTTGAGACCTTGCTTCAGGTCCTTCTTGATACCGATACCTCATCTAGAATGGTGTAACATATTGAATAGAAATTTACTAAATTAAAAAAACTTAGGAACAGAAAGTTCCTCATTTTTCAGTACAGTTTATGCCAAGAATCTTTGATTTTGGGTGACAGTTTTCTCATAATTCTGGTAATTTTTGTATAAACAATGAAAATGCAAAAACAAGAATTTCCTTGTACAAGAGTTCCTTCCTAGCATTTTTGGAATAGTGTAAGGGGAAGGAATTGCTATGTTAACATTTGTTCTATCAAACTTCATAGATAGATTTCTATCATTAAATTTAATTAGCTTTCAGAATCCAAAGCTACAATTCAAACTCTGGTAAAATTTTAGAAAGGAAACAACATAATATTAATAGAAAAAATAATACAAATAATAAAGTAAATATATATGGAATAGTTACTATATGCAACACAAACTATTAGTGCCTTCTATGCATTATATTGTTTGATAAGTAACAATAACTTGAGCTGGAAATTATATTATCTATATTTTCCAAATGAGAAAATAAGTGTTAAGGAACTTTCCTAATTCACATGACTTGGGAAAAAAATGTGTTGTATCCATAAAATACATTTGTGAAGAGTACTAGTGAAGTTCATATGTTGAGGAAAATACATTCCATGAGAGATGGGATTCTGTGCTAAGGACCAGAAATGACAGCGAGAAAACCTGTTATGTTCAAATAACTGCATATAGTTCAGTGTGAGGAGGGATGTAGGTAATAAAGAACCATGAGGCTAGAAAGTGCAGCAGAGAGCAGATTCTAATCTAAATGGTCCTTTCTATTATACCTAGTGAGGAATATGAATTCATTAAAATAATTCAATGAGAGGATGAAATAATGCCATTTGGATGCTGAGGATAACACATTTTGCAGAATGGTAAATGACTTGTAATAACACAAACCTAAAAATTATTCAGTCAAGAGACAATAGTCACAGAGAAAGAAAGTAGTATTGGGGAATAAAAAAAGAATCGTGTCATGAGGTAATTAAAAATGTAAAATTGACTGTTCTCCTTGATTAAAAGTTAGCACAGATCAGTCATAATATGGCACATCATGAAAGGAAGTGTGGAGAAAAGAGCGGAGGTTGTGAATGAAGATGAGGGTGACATATTTTTAGATGCCTTTGATAAATCCACATGGAAGGTGTGGTTCCAGATCTTATGAGAGAAGTCTTGACCGGAAGTGTAAAATCAGAAGATGTTGGCATTTAATAAGAATAGATGACGTAGGAATAGATGAGATGCCCAAAGAGAGAGTGACTATTATATTGCATGAATGTAAGACAGAGTCTAAGACAGATCTATGAAAGGCGTCAGTGCTAATACTTTAGTACAAGAAGTTTCCCCTACATAGGTTGAGAGTGAAGTAGAAGAAAAATCAAGAGAATTTATGTGTTGGTGAATAATGGGGACAGAGCTTAAGTGAATGAGGCAATGGAGTCAATGATTACTGCTATTTCTCTAAAGAATTTTTACTTCAAAGTACAGGAGAAAGCTAATGCTGAAGATGAAGTTAGCTAAGGAATAAGGGAGAGGGTTTTTTTTTTTAAATATAAAAATATCATGGAATTTTGGGCTGTGAATAGTAAAAGAGATGAGCACAAAGAGAGAAGCAGAAAATACAATATGTGGCAGGTATAAAACTTAGTACAAGCTTTAATGCAATATCGGTAGAAGATATGGATAGAATTGTGAATAAAGGTAGAGGTATTACTCTTACTACTCCATTTAGTATGTCTTCAAATGTTTGAATGCCATTATGTCTCAGGTTTGTGTTAGATATTTCAGATATAAAAGTTTCAAAAGAAGAAAGAGTTTGATTATATTGATGGAAATGTTAAATAAACAAAATCATTAGTAAGATAATAAATAATAAAGGAACAGTGCATTATCAAAGGTTAATCCTGTGAAACATAGAACTTGTTAGGGATATCAGGAGCCAGTAATGGGTCTGTAATTTAAATTTGGGTATTATTCAATAAACAGAAGACATAAGGCAAGAGACTGAGTCGCTTACATATCTGAGGAAAGCATATCTCAAGCACAGATATCGGTACGGCAGAGGCCCTTAATGAGGAGCCCATGTGCCTGGAGCAGAGAACAAAAAATGGAAAGTAGAACCTAAGGTGGGGAAAATGAAGAGGGGCCAAGATCGTGTAGGGCCCTTGGAACTTTAAAAGACTCTGGCTGCTACTCGGATTGAAATGGAAAATCACTCGATGATTTTAGAGGAACATATAATCTTATCTGTATTTTAATAGAATCACACTCACTATTGTGTTGAGAATAAACATTTGGGAGAAAGGCTGGATAGAGGAAGACCAGACTTGTGGTTACAATGGTAATCCAGATGAGAGATGCTGGTGTCCCAGACTAGGGAAATAGAGGTGGTGATAATAAGAAGTGGTATTCTGGATAGATTTAGAAAGGTTTGAGAAAAGGGGAAAAGAAAAAAAATGCTTATCTGGGAACAAATAGTTATCAAGCATGGGGGAGAGAACAAACTAAGTAAATTTAGTGTGATTGGAATGTAGTAATAAAGGTTTGTTTGTGATTTGTACTAGAAATTTAAAGTGAGTGCAATCTGCATAACTTCATATTTTCCTCCAGACACCTTCAGTGCAGGGAACAGGCTCAGAGTAAAGTGAGAGCTCCATTTAACCAGGTTTGTGGTTTCACCAATTAAGTACTCTGTAAAAAGCGTGTAGAGTCAATTTATATGTGAGGATGTAATTTTAATAACTGGCTATGTATTTAAGCTTCACATAGAGGGAAGAGAGCACACTAAGACTTCAGAGACAGCAAACATCAATTGAATTGATGCATTAGAGGCCCTTGGGTGGTCAGATGGTCAAAGGATTGTTAGCATGAGACAGTAGAGGGAGTTATGCAAAGATATGGTGTTATAAATAGAGTGTGGATAAATGGCATGGTGATATTACCTAAGGAGGACTTCAGGCAGATAATGGAGACAGATGTAAAGAGAAACACTGCACACATAAGAGGAGGTAAAAGGCAAAGAAAAGTAAAATATGTTGACGTTTTAAGATTTGGTCTTTACCAGGCTGAGGGTGGTCTTTACCAGGCTGATTTTGAGAAGAATGACCCATGTATGAAATGCTTGCTAAAGAGGTGTAAAAACAGAACACATAAAGTTTTGCTATCTAGTGCCAGATGTTTAATCTAGATCAGTTACCTTGACTTTAATGTAATATCAGTTTGGCTGAATATGCAATTTATCTTCCCTATCATTTTCTGAGTACTGATGAAGGTAAGGCAAATATTTACCTTAATCCATCACTTTGAGATTGCTAAATGTAGGATATGAAAGGAGAGCTCATGCAGATGTCCTGGATGGCCTGATTATGCAAGCAGACAGAAGTGCTTCCACAGGGTGAGGACATAATGATCTAGACATGAATATGGTGGTGGCAGTAGGATGCTGATAAGATATCCTGCATATCTGTGAAATGTGAAAGAATGAGCTCGATCCCAGAGAGGGCCTCTTAAAAGAGGCTACAATTAACTTAAGACAGAGAAATGAATGGAGAACAGTTACCCCATGAAAGAAGCTGACGATGTAATGCATTTTAATGATTATGAGAGCAGGATTCCATAGAGGATGGATTTTCTGGAATGACTGTTTGTGTCCCTTCAAAATTCATATGTTTAATTCTAAAATCCAGTGTGATGGTATTTAAAGCTGAGGCCTTTTGGATGTAATTAGCTCATAACGATGGAGTCCTCATAAACAGAAATAATGCCCTTATAAATGTAGAGACCAGAGAGCCACTAGATGCTTCTCTTTCTGCCATGTGAGGATACAAGTAGAAGTTGGCGTTCTTCACCTTGAAAGAGAGTCTACACTGGGACACAATCATATTGGCACCTTGAACTCAGATTTCCAGGCTCCAGAACTGTGAGAAATAAATGTTAGTTGTTTAAGTCACCCAGTATATGGTATTTGTTACTGCAACCTGAACTAAGACAATGAATAATATAACTTCATGTTGACTCACAGAGAATCACACTTCATTTAGTCACATAGCCCTAACCAGGAAGAAGACCCTAATAATTAATAAGTAAAGATACATGTGTATCCATTTCTCCTCTGTTCACAAGTGTGCTTGAACAAGATGCAAGGTTTATGGCCCAGTTTGTAGGGATGGAGGTTATGCCAGAAATAACCTATACAAAATATCTCTATGAATTCCGGTTTGTGTGTGTGTGTGGGGTGGGGGGTAGGAGGGAATTAGGAGAGGGGGTGGACTCTTATTTTATATATTACCTGAAAAATAAGAAAGAGTTTTGCTTTTTTATTTTTTTTCTTCTTCTGTGAATAAAAACATGGAATAAAATGGTAAAACTATTTAGATAGTTTCAATAATTCTCACAACATAAGTTACCATTCATCTTTTCATTAACTCAACAAACATTTATTAGGCATCTATTATGTTCCTTAAATAAAAGCTAAGCATTAAGGAGAGGGGTATATTAAGCTGAATCATATGGCATTTTCGTTTTTACTATGCAAAAAATGGCTGAAAAGTGGCAAAATCATATAATTCAATACAGTAAAAGGTATAATCTTATATCATTCTGTTTTCATGCTGCTGATAAAGACATATCTGAGACTCAGAAGAAAAAGAGGTTTAATGGATTTACAGTTCCACATGGCTGGGGAGGCCTCACAATCATGGCAGAAGGCAAGGAAGGGCAAGTCACGTCTTACGTGGATGGTGTCAAGCAAAGACAGAAAGCTTGTGCAAGGAAATTCCCACTTTTAAAACCATCAGATTTCATGAGACTCATGTACTATCATGAGAACAGTACGGAAAAGACCTGCCTCCATAATTCAATCACCTCCCACCTGGCTCCTCCTATGACAGGTGGGGATTGTGGGAGTTGCAATTCAAGATGAGATTTGGGTGGGGGCACAGCCAAACGATATCAAATGTCTTCCACCAAGAATCTCAGAATTCAGTGTAACATTTTTTAAGAAGGAACAATATTATGAAATATAGAGTGATAAATGTTATGCTGATCAAAGATTTTAGGAGGATTTCCTTCTCAGATTATTGTAATACATAATACATCATTGTAATATGTACAATGCATTGATTGAATGGGACTAAGACCACAGATATAAAACATGGACATTTTAAATTCACATCTCAAATAATGCCTGAGTTTTCATAGTTATGTGCTGACAAAAAACTGACAACAAAAAACTTGGGAATCTTTACGAAAACGGTAGTAAACTGCTACTTATTAGAAGTTTGGCATCCTTTGATGATCATGCTTTAACAGAAACAAAATTAAGCAATATTTGTAAATCCATAAAATTTCATTTAAAGAGATATATCAGAGAGTATATTTTAGAGAGAAGGGCTCTGTGTTTGGCCAATGGGTATTTAGGAGTGAAACAGCTATGAGTATATGCACATGCTTTGCCCATACTGTATAGAAATTCTGCTTCTCCTTCTGTTTATGTGTTTATCTATCTTGTCTCTGTTCCTATTTCTATCTCTGCTCCATAATTAACACTATTTCTTCTCTTTAACATATCAACTAGTATGGACTTGCATCTTCTCAGAAAGAAAAAAAAATAATTGATTTCCAACAAAACAAACACAAGACAACTGTTCTTCTACTCTATATGTAACAATGTTTATCTTAGAAGTATAAAGTAGGGTGAAAGGAAAAGCCTAATCAATGAAAGTTGGAAGCTAGGAAGTAAAAAACAAAACAGAACAAAAACACTGGACTTATGGAATATGTGTTACTTTGTATCATTTGGTACCCTCGAATATATTTCTATATGACTTTTTATTATTATGGGTATAAACAACTTTTATCCCTCCTTTATTTTTAATATGTATTCTATATATGGCCGTCACTCTACAAAAAAGATGTCTGTTTTACCTCTTCTTTCTTTTGAAGCAGGTCTACAGATGAGCAAAGAAACTTTTTGTCTCATTACATTTTGATTTTGAACATATTCCCTCCTCGAATTAATTAATTTATTCCACCAGAGGGAAAACTCCATAAATAGTAGAAGGGAGGGAGGAACAGCTGATGTAGTCAACTCAAGACAAAATTGTGTATAAATGAGAGCTTTATTAAAGGTCCATTACTTTCTTGAAAATAAAATAATTTTCAGATATTGGAAGTAAAATGATAAGGGTAACTTTTTTTTCTCTTTCAAAGCAGCCTAAAATGTATTTCTTACAAAAAATGCACTAATGTTTGCAGTGAGAAACTGAAAAACTGTCGTTTATAAATATTGATTTCTAACCTCTTCTCCCAATTAAGCATGTATGTTCTGACTTAATTTACATATACAGATATCCAGATATTTTCACTGAATATGATTAATATTCAAAGAGGAATAAATTATAGTTACAAAAACCAAATTCTATTATTAGTGAGATTTAAATACTGAGCATCTTTCTACACTTGACTTTACAGTGTCCTGATATTTGAGAACATCATAACATACAATTCAATTAACATGTATAAAGATACACATGGTTCAAATTAACAAAATCAATTCAAAGAATTTTTTCTGTGTTGTAAGTTTTTTACTTGCAACAGAATAAATTATCACAAGTAGGATGTGCCCTGAGATCAAAGTCCCTTGCAATTTTGTGTAACATAAAGATGTAATTAATTATATGTGCAACAAGTACTTGATATTCTTTTATGCATAAAGAAAATATTCATCAATAAAAACACTGATACTGTAGAAATTATGGTTTGGTAGGGGATAAAATAAATAGGTATCAATAATTCAAGCCTAGGGTAGAGAGAGAAGGAAGTGTTACAGAAGTTATTTACAACAAAGAAAATAATGAAAAATTTTCTAGGGGAGGTTTTTTTTGTTTTGTTTTTGCTTTTTTTTTTTTTACAGTCTTTGAAGAAGTAACATATAACATGCTATTCATGGAGAAAAGTCAATCTAGGAAGAGGAAAATATTCAGCAAAGATACAAAAAGGTGTCATAGAAAATTGGAAGATTTTTTTTTTTTTTTGTAGGGTATTTAAAGGAGAAAGTTCTAGAAAAATATTTGGGAACTAGATTTTCAGGAGTGTAAGAGTGTTTAAAGCTAAGGTAAGTTGGGAGACTATGTATTTACATTAAATACAGATAAAGTTATATTTTATTGGAAAAAGTATTTTTTGGTATATTAGACCGAGTAATTTTGCATGTACTACTTTATTATACATAATGAGATTTCAATGCTACTAAAGTATTTTTATCAAAACATTATTTCTAATAGTAAAATTGGGAAATAACTTTTTTATTTCCTGTATGTAAGTGACAAAATGCCACACATCCACATAGAATAATAAGTTATTTTCAAAGATGATATTCTTCAGGAACATTAATCAGTGTGGGGAAAAGTTGATTATATAAGAAAGCCAAAATGCAGGATATAGTTTTATGTAGGTGTATTTATATAGGTTGCATTTGTATATGCTACTTTTATATCCATGGATTTTCCTATATATTATATCCACATATTTCTTTATATATTTTATCTCAGTATCAAGAAACTCCATGACATTGTTTTAAAGTTTTTATAGTTATCTTTAGACAATGAGTTAATTATTTCAAAACATTTTATAAACTGCTCCAATGAATATGTATTACTTTTGGAATCACAAGACTACAAGATGACCACTTTTTAATTCAATATTTTCCCAACAATCACTTTTTAAAATTTAAGGTTGTATTCAGAAATAGCCAATAGTGAACACTAAAATAATAGATTTCATAGTTATTGTTCAGGGATGCATATGAAAATATAGCTGGGAATGAACAATCCTAAAGTTAAATTAAGAAAATAACTCAACTTGCAATAGCATTGAAAATAATGAAATAGGAATAAATTTAACAAAAGTGTAAAGTTTATACTCTGAACATTATAAAACACTATTGAAATAAATTAAAGTTGATCTAAATAAATAAAAAAAAACTCACGTTCATGTATTGAAAATCTTAACATTGTTAAGATGGTAACAATTTCTAAAATGACCTACAAATTCAATGCAATTTCTATCAGAATCCCAGCTGAGTTATTTGTAGAAACTGAGAAGATGATTTAAAATTCACGTGAAATTGCAAAGGACCCAGGATAACCAAAACAATCCTGAAGAAGAATAAAGTAGAATCCACATTCTTTCATTTCAAAATTTACTACAAAGGAATGATAATCAAGACAGTATGTCACTGACACATAAAGATCAATGGACGCACACTTAGATCAATGGTACACTGATTTTCAGTAGGAATGCCGAGATAATCTAACGAAGAAAGAATAGCATTTTCAATAAACAGTGTTCAGACACTGGATAGTCACATGCAAAAGAATAAATTTGAACTCTTAATTCACACCATATATAAAAGTGAAATTAAGTTAATCAAAGGCCTAAATGTAAGACCCAAAACTTAAGACTTCTAGAAAGAAATATAGGGGTAAATCTTCATGACCTTGGATTTGGCAAAAGTTTCTTAGATATGACACAGAAAGCATAGGCGACAAATGAAAAATTAAATTTAGAAGTCATCAAGATGTACAATTTTCATGCCTCAAAGGACATTATCAAGAAAGTAAAAAGACAACCCACAAAATTACTGATGATGTTTGCAAATTACGTATCTGACAAGGGACTTAATTATGGAAAACAGTCTGGCAGTTCCTCAAATGACTAGACGTAGAGTTAACCATACGATTAGACAATTACACTTCTGTGTATACCTAGAAAAAATAAAAACATATTTCCACAGATGAACTTGTGCATAAATATTTATGGCAATATTTGAGATAGGCAAGAAGTGGAAACAATCCAGTTGGCTGTTGATAGACAGAGGGAGGGACCAAGTGTGCATCCATAAAAAATGAAGTACTGCTACCTGTGACAACACGGATGAACCTTGAAAACACTACGGCTAGAGAAAGAAGACAGTCACAAAAGACCACATTTATAATTCAATCCATATGATGGTGCCGTACAGGGTAAAAGAGAGTAGAGACGAAGTACCCATGGTATAAAGCTTAAAATTTTTAAGTTAATCAAATTAAATTTTTTAGGTCTCAGTTAGTGAAGGGGTAGATGTGTCTCATCTTCATTTCTTGTGTAAATTGCTGGGCTTGGAAGGAAAAAGTTTGGCTGTTTGTTTGTATATTCGTTTGTTTTATTAATGCTTACTCAAAGGTGGATATTTATATGCCTTCTTCCTGATTATTTCTGAAAAGCTTTACTTAAATATTCCTTTCTTAACACTTTCTTTCTTAACACTTTCAATCATATAACCTTCCATTGCAAATACAGAAAACCGATAACCTTACTGGAATGATGTTAACTGATACTCTTGTAGGAATATATAATTCAAAACATTTTTCTTTGTTTAAAAGGTGAAATATCTTAAAAATTTACTTATGCATTCTAACTTCACATCTAAAGAAACTAAAAGAAATAAAATAAAATAAATAAATGAACTAACCAGCTCCAAAGCTAGAAGAAGAAAATAAATAATTAAAATTATAGAAGAACTTAAAGAAATTGAGATGCAAAAATCCATACAAAATATCAATGAAACCAACAGCTGATTCTTAAAAAAAAAAAAAAAGATTGATAGATTCCCAGCTAGGGTAACAAAGAAAAAGTAAGAAAATTCAAATAAGCACAATCAGAAATTACAAAGGTGATATTACAAGTGATCCCACAGAAATACAAAAGATCTTCAGAGACTGCTATGAACAACACTGTGCACCCAAATCAGAAAATGGGTAAATTCCTGGAAGCACACAATCTCCCAAGATTGAATTAGGAAAAGATTGAAACCCTAAATAGTCAAATACACATTTCTGGAATTGAATCAGCCATAAAGAACCTTCCAACCAGGAAAATCCCCAGACCAGACAGATTCACAATCAAATTCTACCAGATATAAAAAGAAGAAATGATACCAATTCTACTAAAACCATTGTAAAAAATTGAGGAGGAGGGGTTACCAAAATCTGGCAGAGTCACAATGAAAAAACAAAACTTCAGAACAATATCCCTCATGAATACAGAAACAAAAATTCTCAGTTAAATAATAGAAAACCAAATCCAACAGCATGCCAAAAAGTTAATATGCTACAATCAAGTAGGATTTATTCCTGAGATGCAAGGCTGGTTCAACATATGCAAATCAATAAATATGATTCCCCACATAAAGAAATCCAAAGCAAAAACCCTACGATCATCTTCACAGACATAGAGAAAGCTTTCAATAGGAACCAACATATTTTATGAAAAACCCTAAACAGACTAGACATTGAAGGAACATACCTCAAGATAATAAGAGCAGTCTATGAAAACTTACAGCAAACATCACACTGAATCGGCAAAAGTTAGAACCATTCCCCTTGACAACAGGAACAAGACAAAGAGGCCCACTCTCACCACTGCTATTCAGCATAGTAATGGGAGACATGGCATTTCCTAGCAATCAGGCAAGAGAAAGAAATAAAGGGAATCCAAATAGAAGTCAAACTATCTCTCTTTACTGATTATATAATTCTATACCTGCCTGAAAAATCCTAAAGACTCAGCCAAAAGGCCTCTAGAATTGATAAACAATGTTAGTAGAGTTTTAGCATACAAAATCAATGTATAAAAATTAGTAGTATTTCTATATACAAAGAAATCCAGGCTGAGAGTGAAATCAGGAACACATTTCCACTTCTAACAGCCACAAAGAAAATGAAATACTTAGGAATAAACTTAATTGAAGAGGTGAAAGAACTATACAAGCAAAACCACAAAACACTGCTAAAGAAATCAGAAATGACAAATAAATGGGAAAATATTCTATGCTGAAGCATTGAGAGAATCAATATTATAAAAAGGGCAGTATTGTCCAAAGCAATTTACAGTGCTATTCCTATCAAACTCCCAATGTCACTCTTCACAGATTTAGAAAAAAATATTTTGACATTCATACAGAACCAAAAAAGAGCCCAAACAGTGAAAGTAATCCTAAACAAAAACAACAAAGCTCAAAGCATCATACTACCCAACTTCAAACTATACCATAAAGCCATAGTAACCAAAGAACCTTGGTACTGGTACAAAAGCAGACACATAGACCAACGGAACAGATTAGAAAACTCAAAAACAAAACTACACTCCTACAACCTTCTGTTCTTTAAGAAGACTGACAAAAACAAGTAATGAGGAAAGGACTCCATATTCAATAAATGGTGCTAAGATAACTGGCTACATATATGCAGAAGATTGAAGCTGGGACTCTAACTTCCACCATATGTAAAAATTAACTCAAAATGGATTAACAATTTAAATGTAAGACCTAAAACTATAAAAACCTTGAAAGGCTAATAGGAAATAATTTTCTCAACATTGGCCATGGCAAAATTTTTGGCTAAGTCCCCCAAATAAATTGTAATAAAAACAAAAATAGACATTTTTGTTACATCAATATAGTGGCTATCTAGAAGCTATGTTTTCAGCAAGTTCCATTACCCCTTCTCTTGCTCTTTTTCACTTCCTCACTATTCTACCAAAAATGGTGATGAAGTAACCTACTAAAGAAGGCAATATGTCTAGCCTTGGCTAGATGTATTGTCGAGAAATTCATACATAGTCTTGTGAGGATTTGCTTATATGTGATGATTTGCATTTCTCTTGCTCCTTTCAAATGTATTTGTTTTTGAATTTCTGTAATTTGATCATAATATGTCTCAGTGAAGATTTCTTGATATTCAGCTTATCTGGGATTTTTTCAGCATCACTAATGTGGATTTTCATTACGATTTGCTTGAGATTTGAGAAGTAATACATCATTTCTTCACATATTCTTTCTGTCCCTTTCTCTTCTCATTATAGGATGCCATAGTTTGCATATTTCTTTGCTTAATGCTGTATTTCATGGCAGGCTTTCTTCATGCTTCTAATTAATTAATTAATTAATTATTTTATTATTTATTTATTTATTTTGAGATGGAGTCTCACTCTGTTGCCCAGACTGGAGTGCAGTTGAACAATCTTGGCTCACTGAAACCTCTGGTTCCCGGGTTCAAGCGATTCTGCTGCCTCAGTCTCCTTAGTAGCTGGGATTACAGGCACACGTCACCATGCCCAGCTAATTTTTATATTTTTAGTAGAGACAGGGTTTCACTATGTTGCTCAGGCTGGTCTTGAACTCCTGACCTTGTGATCCACTGGCCTCGACCTCCCAAAGTGCTGTGATTACAAGCGTGAGCACCAGGGCCTGGCTGTTTTTTATTTATTTTTAAATTTTTGTTCCTCTGAATGAATAATTTTAAATGATTTCTCTTTATTTTTGCTGATTCTTTCATCTGCTTGATTGAGTCTGTTATTAAGTCTATTTTTTTTTATTTCCCTCATTATATGTTTTAGTTCCAGAATTTAATTCTTTTTTATAGTTTTTAACTCTTTGCTGAATTATTCATTTTGTTCATGTATTGTTTTCCTGATAATTAGATGTCTGTGTTCTGTAGCTGACTGAGCTTTTTAAAAATGATTGTTCTTAATTCTTTACTGGGCAATTTATAGATTTCTATTTCTTTGGGGTGGTTATTAGAAAATTACTGTGTTCTTTTAGTGATGTAGTTTTTCCCACATTTTCATGTTTCTTCCAGATTTTTATTGATGTTTTCACATGTGAAAGAACAATGATGTCATCCGGCCTTAAAGGATAGGTTTCAGTGGGGAAAGACCTTCACCCAAAGGTGAATGCAAGCGTGCTAGATGGGTTGGGTGCAGAAGTTTCAGCTAGGGGGATAGTACAGTGGCATAGTCTCCATGCAACAACATTTACTGAGGTCAGTATTGAGAAGACTGTGGGAGTTCTTGGCAGTCAAGGTTGCAGTTGTCTACAATGGCAGCAAGAACAATTTGGTTCTTGGTGGTGGAGGCTGCTGAAATCCTTCTGTTTTATTTTTCTCCTTGGGAAGAAATTATTTTCAATAGTATTACTCGTGGCACTGGGTCCAACATTGGAATAAACTCACAGTGGTAGTAGTGCCCTTGTCTGATGTGAAGGCATACATGGAGTAGATGTAAAGCTGAATCCTGAAGCATAGGCATGTATTAACTGATTGCAACCCTGGGTTTCCGGGTATAGACTCACCTCTTGTTACCACACACAAAAAAAATATGCCAGTGTGTGGAACACAGGTGTGTCTGCTATGGTGGTGGTGTCAGTGTCTAGGGAATGAGTGTATTCAGAGTAGCTGTGGAGCCAGAATCCAGATGGTGGTATGCATAGAGCAAACATGGGTCTGTGGTCTAGACATGAAAACAATTGAGGGCGGGGAAGAAATGGCACTTTAACTGGGTATACAATGGTATCTCTTTGTTTCTTGAGGGTCTCTGGCAGTTGCAACGGTATTGATGTCCTCAGCACTAAAGGCTGCTGTTGTTCTCTGCCTGGCAGGCCACTGGAGACCTGGTGGCACTTGCCACATGGCTGATATTGATAGCCCCTGCCCTTTTTTGTTTCTAGTCATCTCCAGATGACTCAGCTATGCTTATCTCCCCAGCAATATAAGTGGAGTGAAACCAAAGTGGGTCCTTCAGGCAGTGCCCCAAAAACCCAAAGAGGCTGCTTACTTGTCCTGTTCTCCTTTTGCCTATTAAGGGAACTCACAGACTGAGGAGCCTCCTTTCACTATTCAACTGTGCTGACTTGTGCTGAGACAGAGTGATTCAGGCAAAATGAAGCTGTTCTTTCTACTCTTTCTGTGCAGTTATTCTCACTTTCTCACTTTCTTTTTTTTTTTTTTTTTTTTTTTTGGTTCTGTGTTGCTGCAGTTTTTTTAACTGCAGTACTTGAGTCCTGAACCCTTCCAGTGATTTTTGTTCATGGATAGTTGTGTTTTTTTTTTGCGGGGGGTGGGGGGGCGGGGGAGATGAAGGCTGGGACCTCCCACTTTGCCCTTTTGCTGATATCACTCCCCTTTTATCAATTATTTATACAGTTTATTTGCCTGACATTTTACCAAACCTGAAAAACTAAAGGATTAAACAGCAAATATCCAAGATGTCTTATTGTACGAGGTAAAGAGATGTGGATACTTAACCAAATTAAAATCACATTTAATTAAAATCTCATGTGTTTAACTCACACTAGCCTATGAAATATTTGAGGGAACATAGTATACTTTATTTATTTGTGTATTTTCAGTATGTAGTTCAGTACCTGTCTCATGATAATGTCTATATATGTGTTTTATGAACATATAAAAGAGGGAAAGAAGCAAGAGTAGAAGCAAGATTTTAAAAAATAGAGATATGTATGAAAAATGTGAAACAATGTGTTCCTTTTTAAATGAAAGCAAATGCACTTTAATTTATGCCACTAAACTTGGCATTATTTAGCAGTAATGGGGATGACGTGTTCTGTGGCATCAAATCTATTCACTTTGTCTTTGAAAATCCCTAATTTGAAGTTGTTCACGTGCTTCCATATCAAGTCAACTTTCATAAAATCAGTTATAGAATCACTTCCTTTGTGTGTAACTAATAATCCTTCTACCGATAACAGATATCCATGGCATTAACTTGCATTCAAAAAGAGGACACAATCTAAGAGGCATTTCTTCCAGACAAATAGAGATAAAAATTAAATATTTCCACTTATTTATTAAGGGGTCTGGGAAGGAGAAAGACCAACGGGAAGTCCTGGAATGCCGATATCATGATCTCTCTATTAGCTGAATTCTCAAAGGAATGTAGTAGAATTGAACATATAAACCAAAAGCAAAAAAGGGGTTTGCACCTGCTCTCCATATCTTGAATTCTGACTGGATTATATTTGCAAAGTGATCTCATGCAAGTGTAGGAAGGCTGGGGTATAGTAAAAGGTGGCAGTGGATTATGGTGAGTCACAGAGGGACTGGCCTGCATTTGCTATTTTGAACCTCTCTAGCTCCCTTTTGGCATGAAAGGTGCCAGAAATTTCTACATACTCTACTGCAGAAGCAAAATGAAGTTGAATTAAGAGCCTAAAGACTTGCCTAGCATAGCCATAGTGACAGATGTGGTAAATTCCATAGAGCTCATGATGAAGCAAACTAGTCAGAAGCTGGGTAGAAACTGTGACTAGCTTCAGAGAGGTCTATAACATCAGCAGGGGCAAAGATAATGACAAATCACAAGAAAGACTACTGTCTTGAATTCATCCTAAAGGAAAGACCACAATTTCACCAGTTGCAATCTTCTCCAGCAATCTTCACCAGTGGATACACTCACAGGCCAGACCAACCAGGCCACAGCAAGTACTGGAAATCACCCAGGTAGCACACTGATTCGAAACCTTTCGCTCTCCCACTGTCTGCCACATATATTAGAACCCTATCTTGTATCTCTCAGATCTTGAGATATCCATAATGATGGGAAGAAAACCTGAGAGAGAGTGAATGTTCCTGAAAAACCGAATTACCCAAATGAGCCTACCTTAAATCAAAGATTTTGCTAATTCGCAGCTTTGTAAACCCTCAGTTAAGCTCTCCTCCGCCACCCAGCTGTACTCTGGATTGGAGACTCACAAGTCGAAACTAGCTCAGCTATAGAAAATAGAGGAGCTGCCTTGTAATAAATATGTGACTCTGTTATGTATGCTACACATGGACAATATTTTTGCACATTAAAACTCTACCTAAACCAAAATTATATTTATTGTATTCTTTCTTTTAAATATCTTTTCAAGTATCCAAAAAGTATTTATTTTCTTTTCCCTCTCACATACCCTTTAACAACTCAATTCACACTTACTAAGTTGAGCAGTGTTACAGAATGAATTGTGATTCTCCAAAGGATGTTAAGGTTCTAACTCCCCAGTATTTGTCAATGTGACCTAATTTGGAAATTGTGGATTCTAATCCAATATCTCAGTGTTTTATTAAAAGGTAATATTTGAATGCAGAGAGAATGTGGTGTGAAGATGGGAGTTAATGCTGCCACAAGCCAAAGAACGATGAGACGCTAGGTGAGAGACAGGAAACAGATCCTTTCCTAGCACCTTCAGAGGGAGCATGATTCCTAGAGTACCTGGATCTTAGACTTTTAGGTTCCAGAACTGTGAAATAATAAGTTGCTGTTGCTTAAACCATTCAGTTTGTGGTATATTGTTATTTCAGCCCCAGGAAATTAATATAGGTGCTATGCTGAGCAGCATCAACCTATTTAGAGAAACAAGATGTAAAATAGACACAAGAGTAATTTTTTATCTTTTATTTCTCTCCATGGATAATATTACTTTTACATTATTTAATTTTCATTAATATTATTTTTATAATAATACTATTTTTTATGATATATATAGTTGACAATATGCATAGAAACATATATTGCCTACAATGTAGGCAACCAGTAGCAACCAAAGTAGTGATTAGTGTTAAAGATATATTGGACGTCCCTTATCTTAACACTGGTTTAGTTATATTTTAGTGATCTATTTAATGCCTACCTTATCATGCATATTATCAGGCTACTGCATATGATCTCTACTAGAGTTATTCAATGTTGTATCAGTGTATTACAACAAATTACCACTAACCTGTTGGCTTAAAAAAAAATTGGAAACTATTCCCTCAGTTCTGGAAGTCAGATGTCTGAAATCAGAGTGTCACCAGGGCCATCCTCCTTCCAAAGGCAAGAATTGTTTCTTGCTTTTTCTGGCTTCTGGTGGCTCCAGACATTCTTTGGTTTATAATAGTATAACTTCAATTACTGCCTCCTTCTGTATTTGACCACCTCTTCTATGTCTTTTCCTTCTCTCACTGAGTCTTCACTTCTTCTTATAACTCAATAATTATTGGGTTTAGAGCTCACTTGGATAATCCAGAATAATTTCATGGTTAAAATTTTTAGGACATCCTAAAACTCATTTTTTGTCCTGAGACAAAATGATACCTGTAATGTCAAATGATGACATATACAATTCTATATAGGACTGTGGGGGATAAGATAATCTGAGGTGAGAAGTAGTGATCCTAATTAGACCAGGGTTGAAAACAGTTGGATATCTTAACCAAATAATTTATTATACATTGTTTTGATCTATGACATACTACTATTTTTGCTATGAGAAATATTTTCAAGCTACTGTATAAACCTAGCCTTTTGCTCCTCCACCCCATAGCCCCCAATCTGTCATTTGAATTTGTGTCTGGCTTGGTTTGCTGTCAGGAGAGAAAATCAAGCAGCAGTGTGTGGCCCTATTGGGAATGTCAAAAAGAGAGAGAATGATGAAAGTGTCAGAAACTTTTTTTTCTTCTTTAGAATAATGTAATGGAGGACTTTTTGCTAACAAGATATATGATGCAATCATAAGGAAAAATACTGCATGGAATAGTCTCAAAATTTGTTTAGTAAGAAGTGATACAGCATTACACTTCAGAGTTGTTGAAAAATGTCTTTCTTAAGACAACAAACATGAAGTAGGTAAATAGTTTTGGAGACCAATAATTTATGAGTATTACCATGTCATTCTTGTGTCTTATAGAAATAACCAAAAAGGTAAATGCAGTTATCTTAGTATATCAGTAAATGCTGTTATTTTAAAAAATTTAATCCTCTTTATCTGTGACTTGATTTGTCTCCTCTAAAATTGTCTCTTTAATCCTCTATTTGGTCTTGCAAGCACATATTTTTGATCATGTATGCTGGGTTATTTTGTTACACAAGTTGAATTAAACTATAGTAATAAAGGAAGCTTTCAAATTTGTTTTATATGGTAGTCATGTCGATCTTGAAAATGAAGACATTTATATTACTCTGCTATGAAAGGTTAGGGACTGAAACATTGTGTATCATTTTTTCAATAGAAATGTTTAATGTGGCATTCTGAAAAATAAAGTGAAAAACTAGGCAGGCCATGAATAATTACTAAATAGAAAGATTCATAGAATAAGCTGTTGATTAATGTTGTTTCCACAGGTATGTCATTTAGATGATTATATGTAGTTGTCATAGCTAAAGTAAAAATATGCCCAAAGCAACCGTTTTCGGGAAGTGATGTTTCAGTGTCAACTAAAGCTGCTGTCTGATGTTGTGACATCACTAGAGGCAGTCTTTCAGGAAGGATTGTAATAACTTGGCAGCTTTGTGCAATCATGAATCCCTTTAGGAAAATCAGGTGTCAGGATGATATGCATACAACCAAGAAGTCAGATTATTATCATGTCCTCGCTTACCAGTACTACAAACTGTTAGGTTAAATATTCAGGACAAAACTGTAAAACGAATAAGGGACATCTTAAGAAAATGCAGTTTGATAGCAACTTTTCTTAGAGACTGATTCCAAATCATTTTATGTTTAGCTCTATTACACTGTGAGTGCCAAACAATGTGGAAAAGACCATCTAATTCTATCAAATAGTCATTAAATAACCTAAAGAAAAAGAAAAGGTTCATCATCTGTGCCAATATGCTCTACGGAAAAATGTCGTGTGTGCCCCACTGGGTATATGAATGTAAATCTCTGTCAAATGCACATAAAAGGATTCACTTAAATAAAAATAAAAGAAGCAAACAAAAACTACACTCAAAAGTAGAATATAAATACCATGTACTAACCAAAATCCCAAAGGAAGAAAACAAACAAACAGAAAAAACCTGAATCTTTTTTTTTTTCCTTTAAGAACTCAGCAAGACATTTAAATTTGCTTAGCTAAGCCACTTGAGACTTCTTTCTGTCATTTTATTTTTCTCATTTATTCTGCCTGCCCTTGGGCCTTTTTCCCTTGTGTGTTCTACACAAAGTAAAAAAGAAATATAAGATTTGTTTTCCCATGTAAAAAGAAAAATTTACATGTACACATTTATTCATTTTAACTGCTATTATCTAATCTTCTGCCATCCCTCAATTATGCCCATAATGCATACTTGATATTTGATCAGTTTGCATTTTGTAAGTGTTATTTTTCCTCTGGCATCTCTACCCCCAATCTCTAGTTATGACTACCTTTGGCTCATGATATGTACAAGATGCGGCAGTGTTGTTCACCATTATGCAGGCTATTGCAGTAATATCCCCTTTCCACACTTCACTACATGTGACCAAAGAGAGCTTTCCAGCTCTCAAGTTCTAGCTTGTGATGTTGTGGGGAAAAGAAAGAGATCAGCTTGTTACCGTGTCTATATAGAAGGAAGTAGACATAAGAGACTCCATTTAGTTCTGTATTTGAGATGCTGTTAATCTGTGACCCTACCCCCAACTTTGTCCTTGCAAGAGACATGTGCGAAGGTGATTTAAGGTTAAAAGGATATTGGGCTGTGCAGGATGTGTCTTTGTTAAACAAGTACCTGAAAGAAGCTTGACGGTTAAAAATCCTGCCCCTCCCTGAGATTGGAACATCTCCGGGTAATACCCATTGTGTGTCTTGTTTACTGAGTAAGGAGAAAACACATTTAGGAATAAGGTGGGACTTGCTGGAGCAATACTGCTAAAAGGTTTATGGAGATGTCGCATATACATCTCAAGGCACAGCATTTTCCTTTAAACTTATTCATGTTACAAGGATTTGTTCATATGTCTTACTGCCGATTTCCTCCCTACAATAATCCTATTGTCCAGCCACTCCCTTATCCTTTTAATGATAAAGATAATTCTCAATAAATACTAAGGGAACTCAGAGGCCGGTGCCAGTGTGGGTCCTCTGAAAACACAGCACTGGTCCCCTGGGTCCCGCTTTTCTTTCTCTATACTTTGTCTTTGTGTATTATTTCCTTTTCTCAAGTCTCTCGTCCCACCTAACGAGAAGCACCCACAGGTGTGGAGGGGCAGGCCACCCCTTCAGATGTCTGTAATTGTTATTCAAAAAATTAATCTGTAAGATCATTACCAATCTTGATGATGCCTGTAATTCTCTACATGTCTTTGAGGATGTCAAACTAAAACCACATCTTCCTTTGCCCTCTAGTCTGCTTCTCCTTTGTGTTATAGCATTATTTGTCTTAGAACTTGTTCCCTTTTACAGATCATCTTCATGATAATAGGTAGTATTTACTTTGCCAATGTTGGCAATTAGAGTTTGTTGCTTTTGAAAGCATTCCAAAACAGCAATTTTTTGTATATATTTAAATATCTCATCCTGCTTAAAGTTATTTTAGAATGCTACTCAATGAAAGAGCCTCATGAACACAATGGTGAAAAGCTAAAGCGCATAGTGGTATTTCTTATTACAGTATATAGTCATTTAGTCCCTGCAGGTAAAAATCTCCTCAAATTTCCCTTTAATGAAAGCACCTAAAAAAGCTAAAATTGCTCAAAGAGCACTTTCTTCATGCTGGCAAGGAATTTGGAAGTTTCTAAAAGCTAAGAGAGCCTAAAATCCTTTCTAAAAAATTTATATCTTCTCTCTCAGAGAAATGATTCTCTAAGCTCTCAGGGATTTTTATTTTATAGTTCTGTTTTTACTTTCTTCGAAGGTAAAAGTTGGAGTATTGTATGTGATAGGACAATAATACTGCCATCTTAATGAGACTCCATCACCTTAAAGTATCAAGTTTCCATTTCTCAAAACTATCTGTTGCCATTTGACCAAAATGCAAAAGTCAGCCCCACCTGTATCTTCAACAGAGCATAACAACCCTAACCAAGCTTATCAGAGTCCCCAGCAGTCCCAACCAGCCAGCACTCCCCTAACGCCTCCCCAACAGGAACTTCTCTCAGAACACGCTTCCCCCACCAGGCCCTTTGTAAAAACCTCAGGCTCTAAGAGAGATTTGCTCCTGACCCTGCCAGTCAGAAGCCCTTCTCAGGTTTGCTCTCAATAAACCTGTCTCAATTATTGAACCACTCTCTCATTTGGTCTTCCTTCTCCTCTCTCTCTCCGCTCTAACAGTATGTATCTATATTAATGGACTCCAAGGAGAGAAATCTGTAAAACTGTTGCATTATATACAGAATAGCTAATTACTCATTCTTACTAGGTAATTGTTCACATGCATTCTTTAACAGCAGTTTTTCCCACTATAACATAACTTAATATTCACTTTATTAATTTTTAATCTATCAAATGGCCTTTAGGTGAATGGAAAGAAAACATAACTTAAATGATGAACTTTTGTACTGTAACCAGGATGCCTTGGTGTATATGTATTCTCTGTCTATTCTGGTCTATATATATTCTCTCTCTATTCTGTCAGTCTTTTTCTCTCTCTCTGTTCATCTGTTACACTGCATAGTATCCCTGAAATATCCATGTCCTCAACCCTATAACTTGTGAGTATGTTACTTTACATGGCCAAAACCTTTGTAGATGTAAATAATTTAAAGATCTTGATTATCCTGGCTTTTGTGGATTATCTGGACCCACGGCAATCACAAGAGTCCTTATACAAGGGATAGTTAATCAGAGAAGGTATGATAAGGAATGCAGAGTTGAACAGAGTTTTAAAGATGTTATGCTGCTGGCTTTGAAGATGGAAGAGAGGCCACACACCAAGAGATGCAGGTGGCCTCTAGAAGCTAATAAATGCAACAAAATGGATTTTCTTCTATAGCCTTCAGGGAAAGCATATCCTTGAAGACTCATTTTAGATTTCTGACCTGAAGAAATATATGATAATAAATTTGTATCATTCTAATCCACTGAGTTTGTCATAATTTGTTACAGAAGCAATAGAATACTACATATATCTATGTGTGTGTATATATGTGTGTGTGTGTGTATGTGTATATATATGTATAAAATACATTGTATATATACACACAGAGATATTTGTGAAATGGGAGAATTCCCTGGCCCCACATCTCAGGATGTATGACAGGGGTGTGGCTCGCTGTTTGGTTAATGTGAGCTGAAACCCCTTATAAGTGGGGAGCATGCAGACAGGCAGCTGCAGGTGACAGGGCAAGCACTGGGCTCTGGCCCCATGGTAGCGTCTAGGAGTGGGTGTCTGTGACTTCCACAGCCCAAGCAGATGTTACAGTGTGCTCTTTTAGCTTTGCCACTTGCAGATGGCTTAAGTGTTAACCAGCTCAGTGCCCTCTTGGCACCCAAGTTTTTGTCCAGAATCTGGGAAGTATCAAGTTACACATGGACTTGAAGAGTGAATGCAGGGGTTTTACTAAGTGGTGGAGGTGGCTCTCAGTGGGATGGATGGGGAGCTGGAAAAGGGATGGAGTGGAAAGATGCTCTTCCCCTGGAGTTTGGCCGTACAGTGGCCAATCTCCTCTTTGATCATCCCAAACTCTCCTCAGCATTCAGATGCTCCTTCTCTTCTCTCCTTCTCTGCCACACTTTTCTGCCACTTGTCTACTCATCTTTCTGGAGCCTGGGATTTGGTGTTATAGGGTTCAGGACAGGGGGGCATGATGGGACAAAGGGCAACTTTTGGGGCATGAAAACAAGAATGCCTGTTCTCACTAAGGGTCATGGGTTTCTAATCTTGAGGGTGGGACCTTTGCTGGGGAATCACCCTCTTCTATGCAGTATTTTCCTGTCTCCTGTCTGTATCATATGTAGTGTTCTCTGAAGCAAGAATTGAAGTATTGCATATATGCACACATATATACAGATATCTATGTGTGTGTGTATGTGTGTCTGTGTATATATACACACATATAATATGTATATACATAATATGTATATCTTTATAGTGTATATTTAGTCTATGTACATGCATATATACATATATCTATGTCTGTATATATGTGTATATATAGTTGTGTATATGTAAAGTGCATGTGTGTATATATATAAACATGAATATATCTGTATGTGTAAATATACACATATTATGTATATATACACTATATATGTATGCATATATGTATGTATCCATGTATGTATATATTATGTGCATATATATGTATATATACACATGTATATACATATATCTATGTATCATTATACTCCTATATATATTGGCAACCAATCATGAATTATTGATCTCATATATATACATACACACACACACCATATACAGTTTATATATAATTGTATACACTATATGTAAATATACACACACTATATACATACATAAAGTACACGTATTTGTGTACATATACACACATACACACAGATACACATATATATGTATATATAGTGTGTGTTTATGTGTATGTGTGTCTTCATGGAATATGAGTGCAAAGACAAATCAAGTAGCCCTTGCAAGGATTTGCATCCTGCCTTCTTGTCATTAAATTATGTGAGTGGCCCAGGAACTCACAAATGTTATATTTGGTTTAAGGGAGCAAAGACTGGTAACAACACATTGTACCAAACGAAACTATCTGAAGGAAGATTTTATTAAAACAATCATTTAATTATTCCCAAAAGTATTTTGTTCTAAGCATAAAGTCTAACAGACAGTGATAATCAAAAACATAAGGAAACATTACTCTTGAATTAAGTGTCAACATAAAACCCAGAGAAAAAAGAAATGAATTCTTCTTGCCTTTGAAAATCATTTTGATCTTGTATCATTATATAACTACATTCACAATAACTATTTATTTATAAAAGCATAATTTCAATGTTTTATTTTCCATATTTTTTTCTTTTTTTCTTAATACATTTTCTATTCTTTAGTTCTCTCATAAGAACAAATCTATTTTCTTCAGTATATATTTGGTATTTTTAAAAAATATATTTAAATATGATAATTTCTGAATTCAAGCATTAGCATAAAATGACTTTCAGGTATTGTCAAACAGGAGTGACCCACTTGACTCAGTTAGAATTTTGCGCTCAAATGTCCTCCTTTAGACTCTGTCAGTATTGTTCTGTCACTTTCTGTTGTTTGGATTTGAGAAGGGAACATCTGATATTTTGCATTACTCTTTGTTACGTACTCAGTTTTTCTGCCTGGATTTATCTAAGATTTTTGTATCTTTCCTTAACTTTAAAATCCCTCGCTAAAATATGATTGTGTATTTTTAAATGGAACTCAAATTATGTTTACCTATGGAATGCTCTTCCTTGTATATTATAGGGCCTCTCCATCACAACATTGTGCCTTAGCCTCAATACCGCACTCTTAAGGATATCATTCTTGACCATTTTAGTTAAAAGTGTAAACCAATCTTCTCCCCTTTCAGAGCATTTTAAACTTGTTTTACTTTTCTAGTTAGCCTTTATTATCCTCTAATATATAATTTATCAATCTATCATGCTTACTTTCACTAGAATGTAAGCTCCACAAGTGTAGGGAATTTAATCTATTTGTTAATTAACATATTTTCAGCATCTAAGATACTTGTTGAATGAATAAGTACATGAATGGATAATTTTATAAATGTCTTAATTATATTTTTCTTAGATTGTGTGAACACTACTGGCCTGAAGACATAGTCTTTATGTTGGTCATAGCAGCTTTCTTCTATTATTTTACCTTTTAAAAATATATTCAGAGAATTCTCAATGGCCTTTTCATCTGAAGTATTATATACATATATATTTTAGAAAGAGTTGGTAAATAGTCTCCACCCATCTATATATAGTTCAGTATGCAGATCTGGAATACATGCAGAGATTTTTGGATCCTTATTCCAATACTTCCTTTCAGTCAATGAGAATATATATATTTACTAGGTTATACATTGTTAATTCAGATATCCATTAACCTGTAGATGATCAGGGAATAAGTCAGAGCTGAAATCCGTCAGTACTTCATGTTTTACATCTTTTTATTTAATAATGAAGCAGAATATTTCCCTGACTGCTTTGTGGAACTCATGACAAGAGATGCCTTGTTTTCTCAGCCCGCTGCTCTCAACTCCATATAGAAGAGAGAGCGCAAGTGAATGAGGCGGGAACTGGAGTGCATGAGGGCTTGAACGAGCCAGTCATTTTGGTGCTGGCAGGATCAAACTCCACTCATTTGGACCAGCTTCATTTCACCACTCCAGAGGGGGAGCATGCAGGAGAGGGGGTGCAGGAACTTCATTCCACCACTCCAGAGGGGGAGCATGCAGGAGAGGGGGTGCAGGAACTGGAGCGAGTGCTTTTGGGCACAGGCAGGAGTGAACTCCTTGCAGTCTCTGCGGCAGTGTCTAGGCGGGATGCCGGTGACTTCTGAAGCCCCAGAGGGCGTGTTACAGTGCTGTTTTAGCTCTGCCTTCTTCAGAAGGCTTACGTGTTAATAGCTCAGTGGGTCCGTGGCCGCCATCTGCCAGTGAGAGAAAGGGGCCTGTGTGACAGCCTTTTTCTTTCTTTCTTTCTTTTTTTTTTTTGAGATGGAGTATTGCTCTGTCTCCCAGACTGGAGTGCAATAGCACAATCTCGGTTCACTGCAACCTCTGCCACCTGGATTCAAGTGATTCTCCTACCTCAGCCTCCCGAGTAGCTGGGATCACAGTCATGTGCCACCAAGTCCAGCTAATTGTTTTGTATTTTTAGTAGAGACAGGGTTTCACCATGTTGGCCAAGCCAGTCTTGAACTCCTGACCTCAGGTGATACACCTGCCTCCGCCTCCCAAAGTGCTGGGATTACAGGTGTGAACTACTGCACCCAGCTGTGACAGCCTTTTGTATCTTCACTTGTGGCTCCTGATCTCCTGTCCAACGTCCAGGAAAAATGAATTTGCATGAACAAATTGAAGGATGGATAAGTGTGAGGGATTTTATTGATGATTAAAGTGGCTCTCAGAGGGAAAGAGAGCTGAAAAGGGGATATGGGGGTAGGTTATCTTCCCCTGAAGTTCGGCTGTTTTTGGCTGGATTCTTCTCCGAAGTTATGCCATTAAGCTGTCCCTCTGACGTCAAGCTGCTTCTCTCCATTGTCCAACTGTAGTTGTCCTGTTGTCCAGCTGCTTCTTCTTGCTGCTGGCTGAGTCTGGGGTCTTTATAGGCACAGAATGAGGTGGAGTGGGCATAGGTGGTTTAGAAAAAGGCAATATTCAAGCAGGAAAATAGGTATAGAAGTTCTCACTTTGGGCCACGGTTTCAGGCTTTTAGGTTTGGGGGTGGGGTTTCACTGGGGATCTACCCTTTTCTGCCTAGAATTTCTCGTATCATGCCTCTATCATTGTGTCAATAGCATCTACCAATTAGGTGAAACAATGATACTCATTTGCCTTTCTCAGTTGTCCTAATTCAAAATGAGCTATAGCTGTGCTCCAATTCATTCTTGTGTAGCTACTCAAGTGAACACTAAGCTTAGGGTAAATTTCTCTTGGCTTCACCATTTTGAGTGGCCTTTGAGCACTGATGAGATTCTTAAATATCATATTGAAATACATGCATGTTCTAAAATCACTTTATGACCTGTGCAATTGGCTTTCTCAAGAGAGGTCTAGAGCTTACATTTTAGACTTTTGTTTCAAACATAGGTTTTTGCATGGAGCTTACACATGATTTCTTTTTTTTTTTTTTTTTTATGGTAAACCATCTCAAAGTTTGTGACATGTGGTTTCCCAGCATTTTCTAGTTAGTATGGTAATTTTTCTTGTCTGTTTTTAAAGCTCTAATCATAATTACAATACACATCCTGTAACTGCATGTGCTCATGTTAGAGGTAATCAGAAGCAAATGGGAATTTCATTTTATCAAGAACATGAGTGGATGAAATTGTCTAGTTCAGCTTAAGTGCTTTAAAGACACAATCCCAGTCTGGAAAATTATGCCAAATCTTGTCTACATAGGATGACACCCAGGTTTTATGGAATCAATTCTGTAATAGATCTTCAAAACTATTTTCAATTGACTTTCCAGAACAAGTTATTTTTCTTCTTTTTCCAATCTGGTAACACTGAACCACATCCTCCATTTTATAAAATATTTTTAGCCTTCTACTACAACCTAACGGTAAAATATACTTGCTTTTCTTATTTGCAGACAAGCAATCTTTTTATTTATATATGTTTTCTTAAGTTTTTAAAATATGATTTTCTAAATTCTGACTATCTCTAATATTTCCTTCTAACCCTGATAGAGATACAAACATAACATTGTTTTGGTCAGAAATAACATTGACTGTTGAATCAAAATAGCTGAGCATAAAAATCCACAGGCTACCTATGTGATTTTATGAAAAGCACTTAACCTCTCTAAACTTTTGTTTTATATGTAAAATCTACAGATTCAACTAGATAATATCAAAGCTTCATTCAAACACTAACAAATCGTATAGCTTCCCTGTTTCTCATCAATTATTTTTGTATTGGAAGGAATTAAGTTAAAAGTGAAAGATTTTTTACTCAATCACTAAAGAGATATGAAAGATATTTTTAAAATTAAACTTGACAGCATAGGCAGATGAGAAACAAAAGAAAGATTGGTTTTTAGATGAGCATGCATTTTTAAAAGAGACTTACAAAAGAAAATATTCACAAACATGGACAAATGAAAACACATACGAATATTTATACGAACTTCAGAAAATAATGATAAGAAGGACAAAGCAAACAATGAATTGGAATTTGCAAAAAATACTAACAAAAATGGCTAAGTATGTGTTTGTTTTTATTTGATGATTGAAGAAGTTGGTGTTCCTAGATGTTGTTTTATTAACAGAGGACTGAGAAAGTAGATCTATGAAAAATATCTTCAAGCTGGAGGTTTAAATCTTAATAACAAAACAAAAAGGACCTTAAGGCCAGTCGCAGTGTCTCTCACCTATAATCCCAACACTTTGGGAGGCCGAGGTGGGTGGATCACCTGAGGTCAGGAATTTGAGACCAGCCTGGCCAACACGGTGAAATCCCATCTCTACTAAAAATACAAAAATTAGCTGGTCTTGGTGGTGGGCACCTGTAATCTCAGCTACTTGAGGGGCTGAGCAGGAGAATCGTTGGAACTCAGGTGGTGGCAGTTGCAGTGAGCCAAGATCGCACCATTGCACTCCATCTTGGGAGACAGAGCAAAATTATGCCTCAGAAAAAAAAAAAAAAAAAAAAAAGGACCTTAAATAACACAACTACATGCATGGAAATCCAGTGATAAAACAGTTGTAAAAACAAATGGGTAACAAAATAACCTGGCTGGCTCCATACACCAACTAACTTTCAATCTTGAAGCTGAGATAAAAACAAAATAAAACATAATGAAACAAAAAACTCCCACTCACTAACTTGACCTCTGGGCCAGGCCCTGTAATCAATCCATTTTCCAGGATTTCATTTGCCCTGGGACAATATTTTGGTGGCTAAATAGAAAGGCCTCCTTATGACTGATTCCATTCTCATCTTTAATCCTTATTCATAAAATCATGTGTTGTGAATACACTGCTGTTATAATGATCTGTCAAGTCAGCAAACACCTATTTGATGTGAATAAAAGTCATAAAACTAAAAATATATATACTTGCCTTTAAAGAAAAAAATATATTATTTAGAGAAACTTCTGATCTTTCTTCACTGTGAATTTATATGAAATGAGTAGTTAAAGAAGAATATCACAATATTTAGGGTGCCCTAAGTTTCATTCTTGAAGTATCTTTTGTGATTAGGGAATTATTGTTGTATAGTGACATTGCAACTTTAAACAGTGTGTTTTGCCCAGGTTAAAATCTGAATTCACAGTAAGAGTCACATGTTCTGTCTTTAACGCTTATTTATTATCTTCTGTCCTTTGTGACATATTTAAATGAACATTGGAATTTCCCAGTTAGATTTCTATTTCATTCACACAAAATATTCTAAATCATTAATAGTAAAGCAGAAACTGATGTATTTTCCATCATACTTAGTTAATATTATTAGTACCCATCCACCTGTGGAGACTTAGAAAAAATACAGGTTTTTCTCTGATTTTTTGGATGAGACAAAGGGGAAATTTGTCACTCCAATTAGTGGCATTTATTGGGTGAAATCGAGGATAGCTAAACATTTTACAAAATGTGCAGAAAGTCATTCATAAAGAAGAACTGTTTCCCCAATTTCTTTAAAAGTTTTGAAATGTTGAAATTTAACGAATAGGTAGGGGAACATAGAACATAGGCATGACTCGTATTTTGAAATAGAAAATGTGAAGAGCAATCATGTTCTTTTAAACCCTCCTGTTCGGAGATCTAATACTGTGTTACATAGCTCTTGAATCTGACTGGGTTGGGCAAATCTTTTGTTCTGAAGCACTTATTCTTTAATGAGCTTGCAAGCAGGAAAAAGGTTCAGTTATGCCTTATAAATTGAGGAGGTTGGAGCTGCAAGATCTAATATCTCTGTCAATTCTGTGATCCTATGGTGTTAATTTTACATAGCAGTGGTCAGGAGTGAAATTTTATTTTTAACAGAAGAGAGGATAATATTAATAAATGCCTCCTAAAGAGGAAAAGGAAAGACGAGAGAAATTTAAAGGTCATAAAGCAAATATTTAATCTTCTTTTTGGTATGAAGTCATTAATGGTTTTGTTTGTCTTCCTCTATAACCACTATATTATAATTAAATTGTAAGTTCATCGAGAGTAATGTCTATAAATGTTAATTTTTCTCTTCTTCACTACAATCGGTTAGGGCGTTTAGTAAATGTTTGTTAAAATAACTGAACTCTAATTATAAAGTAGTTAGTATGTTTTTACTTTGAGAGAAAGATCTTTCAAAATATTTCATACAATAACCTTAACAATTTGGAATTACTGCTTCACAAAGAGCATTTTAATAACTTTAACAAGTTTTGTTTTTCCAGTTGGAATGGCATAGCTTCTTTTCAGAAATAACTTTTTAAAAGCTGAAGCCACAGCAGAAACATTATATGTATTCCTTGCCAATAGTTACTTTTACTCTCATGTACTCTGTAGTATTGCAGATATTTTGGATATAAACTCCAATGCTTATTCAAAAAAATTATATTAGCAAACTATGAGTTAAAGAAAACAAAAATGATTACCTGGTGCAGAAGGCAGAATGGTCTCTCAAAAATGCCCATGCTTTAATCCATGAATTGAACCTATGAATCTATTACGTTACTCGGCAAAAGAGACTTTGCAGAGGTAATTTTGGTTATAGACCTTAAAATAGGGAGATTTTCCTGAACTACCTAGGTGGCTCCAATCTAATTATGTAAACCCTTAAAATCAGAGCAATTTTTCTGACAGGAGACAGAAGAGGTGGAGCAGAGAAAGTGCAGAATCTAAGAATGAGAACAATTTAATCTTCCATTATTGACTCTCAGTGGAGTCCTATTTTTAAGAACTAGAGACAAGCCTGTAGGGGTTAAAGGTGGTACCAATTGGCAGCCAGCAAGAAGATGGTGACCCCTAGATCTCTATCCTACATACACTAGATTCGGCCAACAACCTCAGTTAGCTGGTAAAGCCATTCATTCCCATACCTCCAGAAAGGAACAGGCCAGCGGACACCTTGAGTTTTGCCTTGTGAGACTCTAAGCATGGGACTCAGCTGAGACACACTGTACCTGGACATCTGACCAAAATAAATAATAAGATAATGCATTCGTATTGTTTTAAGCTGTTAAATTTATGATAGTTTGTTATGACAGAACAGGTAACTGAGGTTCTTGGTGAAGCAATCCCACATACCTTTTTCTTTTTCTTTTTCTTGGATCAAGGTATAATCTATTGAAAATGTGGTTTAATATCACTTTATGTCCAATATTGTGTTACTTTGAAATTAAAAGTAAAACAATAATTTACCTACATTTTTCATTAGAAGCTCACTGTGTGGCTAGAGAATATAACTATTACACTTTAGTAGGCTTTTTTCCTTAAGTATTAAATATTGTGGTGCTGATTATAAAGTTTGTTTCCTTTTAAGACAGTTGCAAATTTTAAATGAGTTAAGAAATGTAAAATGCTTAGTACAATATCTGATCCATGATAAGTACTTTGGAAGTTTTAGTTATTATTGTAATTATGAGGCAAATATTTGATGATAAAATAATTATCATTGTAAACCTTATTATTCGTAATGAAGTCTAGCTTAACTCAAGTAGGACCTGAAATGAACACTTAGAAAAATACTGAGAATTCTGCTAAGCAAGTGGGAAGAAAAAAGGGCACTACAGGTTTTAAAAATGCATGTGATAATGTGTGGAGAAATAAGTACCACCATGATGAGTAATCGAAAACATGCCCAACTGAATAAGGTGACTCCCATTGAATTGGAAACTGAAAGTCTCTTACATGGTGGAAACCATGATAGCCTTCACTTCGGTACACCTACTGTGCAAATCTCAACATAGGAAAAGTGTGTATCCACTGTTTTTATCCTATGTCTTATGAGGTTTAACATTTAGCTGCTCTGAGATCTAGTATGTAATAGCTCAGACAAGCTGCAGACCTTTTTGGTTGCCTTTGTCTCCTTTGTATTAATCACAAGTAGTATTATTGTCAGCTAGGTCTAGATCATTCTGTGGGTCACAAATGACCTAACTTTCTGTACCTGTCCCACTTCCATTCAACTTTTGGCCAAGATACCTTCTTTTGCAAGGGACAGAAATCCAATTAAATGTAACTAACATAACATCATTTACAAAATTATTGGCTTTTCTTGATTAGAAAATTCAGAGTTCAGGCACAGGTACATCTAGGTTTTGAAACAATGAACTGATGAATTTGTCTTTCCTATTCATCAGTTCTGCTGTCTTCTACATTTGAACATTTCTGTGTGATTTTTATATTAAGGTTGACTATCTTTCATAGTCTCTAGCATCAGAAATTTTACATTATGTTCAAGCTTATGATCTCAGAAAGGAAGATAATTTTTGATTCATTCCATATTAATCCATGTAAAAAAGATTTTGATTTGTTTTTCTAGGGTCACATGTCTGACACGTGGTCCCACTTTTTATCCCTCTCCCTCACCATTAGTCCATTATGTCTCATGCTTGGGTCAGTCTAAGTTGTTTATTGAACAAAAATTTGGATTTATTTTCCTTCAAATTATTTTCTCTTCCTCCTATATTATTTCAATACTATTGTATGATTCTCATAATTAGAGGTTTTTAAAAGGGCCTTCTATTAAGAAGACAGAATTTTAGAAAGATGCGTATGATACAGTTTGGGAGGTAATGATCAGTTTGGAATGTGAATCATAATGCAAGTGAAGAGGAAATACAAAAGAGTAAACATTGCAAGAAAATATACAATGGGAATTAACTTAACAAATGGATTAATGCTTTCTCTGTGTTCTTGGTGCAAAGTTTATAATAATGAATGCCTCTGCCTTCAAATTCTGTAGGAAGATAAAATCATTGTGCAAGCAAGCCAGTGAGTATATAAAAAAGATACATAAAGATAGAAGGGTGGGGTAGTGAATGTCGTTAGTTACAAATATATATTTGTATCAAATTTTTCTTAATTATAAAGGCAAATAATTGGAATTATGTTTTCTACATCTATTTACCTAGGCTGAAATTATGATTGGAAAAATTCAGTTACCTTAACCTGTATTAATTCCTATTCTCAATTATTTGCCTTTTGTGGCCTTTAATTTTAAAGTGAAAAGGTGAATATTAAAAGAGAAAACTTTCTCTCGCTATAATAAAAGGAGTAGGAGGGGCTACATTCAGACCATACCCATTTTCATTTTCTTCAATTACACTCATAGGCATTTTTCTGATTTGCTCCAAAATTCCTGGATATAGTGGGTGTTAAACTACATTTGCAGAATAGAACCAAATGATTATATCTTCCATTGGCCTAATTCTAATAATAATTTCTGGCATTTGATATATCCCCAAAATGTTATATTTGTGTCCTGCTTCCATGTAAATATCCCAGTTGCAATTAATACCACTTATTGGTATACTGCTGCTGTATTATGTGAATGTAGTTCCAGAAACGCATTGCTTAGTTTGCCCTTTAATGTCAGGTAAATCACAGTATTACAGAGAAAATAGCTTAGATCAAAGAAATCCAAAACATTCAAGTCAATTAATTCATGAACTTCTATAGCCAGTGGATGGCAAGTGTCTAATTATTTTAAAATGTGACAGTTGAAGCAAAAGGACGCTGGTTTGGAAAGTAGTACGTGTGAAGCATTAGCTGAAAGAAGCACAGGTTTTGATTGAAGCACCAATTTTGGAATACTTTTTAAAACTCCATTCAGCAGTATTAGAAAGATAAATGAACAAAGAAATATAAATGAAGGAGAAGTATAAATTAAGAAAAAATCTGATAAAATAGCAGAATTACACTTCACTGTTGTAATATTTTTAGATTCTGTTTTATGTGTATTAGACAAGAAGTTGTATTATTCATCAAAAAGTGAAAGGGACTGAGTTAAAATTAATAAGCCATAATGCTTCTTATTGAGTTCATGCTTTAGAAGTTTAAAGCAATAGCAATTGAATGAACACATTCTATAAATAAAGGAAAAGAGTTATTACTGAAACTCAATATGTTAAGTGCTATTTCAATGCTATAAATTCTCTACTCTGTATTATATAAGGACTTTTAAGACAAAGTTCACATTGCCTGATTCCTCATGTAATCTTTAGTGTCTACTCTCATATGAAATATAATTGCAAATATTGCATGGTTGCATTTAGAAGTTGCATCTTTAAAATAAAGATAAATGATATAATTTGATTGTTTTCAAGTGATTACTAATTGTATGTAATATCAAAATACCTTCAGTATTTATACTGATAGGTATTCTTTGTGTTATATTGCAGGTAAAATTTCAAAACTAGAAACATTGAATCCACTGGGTGAGATGGGAGAAGAAAAGGGTTGATGTGACTTAGGATACTGACCCGTGTTAGTGGAGCTGGAGATTTTCAGGACACGATGTTCATATGTGACTGATAATGAGAGAAAGGGAAGCCAGGTAACATGGTCAGACATTACCATCGGGTCAATATAAAGTGATCTCGGTGAAGTTTCAGATTGAGAATATTGTGATCAACAATGGTCAAACTTGCTACATAAGAGTATTAAAATTGGTTAATATAGATAGGCAGAAGAACATAATTGTTAGGCTCACGGGCTCTTGAACAAGACTACATAATTTCATATTCTATTAATAAGTTCACCACTTACTAACATAGTGAGTATAAGCAAAATAATCAACTCCCCTGATTCTTAGTTTTCTTTTCTACAATGATAATGATAGCATTGCCTTCCACGAAGTTTCTGAAAAGATCTAGTGACATAATATACATGAAGTCCTGGCTCATATTAAGCACTCAAAAAACATTGGCTTTTTTGTTTTTGCTATTATTATTATCATCACTATTATCATCCTCAAAGTTTCTTGCCAAGACATTTGGAGTTGACAAGATTTTTCTCCAGAATAAAAATGTTTATTCTGGTATCATCTCAAATACAGTAGAAATCTGCAACATAAAAGCACACCACCACATCAACGTTTAACATAACAAACAGGATGTAGAGTTTCATACTTAACCTAACTATTCACATTTCCCATCCTTCTCCCCCATTTCTATAAAATTTTGCAAAGATATTTTGGCTATGAGTGCCTAGACATAGGAAGAAAGAAAAAAATAACATGAGGATATTTAACAGGATATTTATGAAGATGATACACAGTGGCATTAGTTTTATTTTTCCTTTTCTCTACCCCAATCATGCCTCCATATTTCCTAAAAGGTAGAATAGAATTCTTTTCATGTCATTACAGTTTATAGCTGAATCAAGCTGAATATCTGCTGCTAGAGAAAACAAAGCCATTTGACTAGTTAATAATCTAAGTCTGGTATTCTTTCAGGTTCAAGTGTTAAAATCAAAAATTTCCAAACTTTTTTTTTCTCTTTGGTTTTGAAAACCTGACAAGTACCCACAATGGGTCCTGACTAAAGGCCATGGTGGTATTTCAGGAAAGCTTAACATTTCACATGATTTTTTAATTTTTGAGAACTTTAAAAAAATTGTTTAAACAGGCTGCATACAATTTACTGTGAAAGGCATTAAGTTGCAGTTTGAACATCCTTAATTTAAAACTTGAATACCTTATTGTGGTTTTGATTTGCATTTCTCTGAGGGCGAGTGATGATGAGCATTTTTTCATGTTTCAGTTGGCTGCATAAATAATCTTGTTTTGAAAAGTGTCTGTTCATATCCTTGGCAAACCACAATGAGATACCATCTCACACCAGTTAGAATGGCAATCATTAAAAAGTCAGGAAACAACAGGTGCTGGAGAGGATGTGGAGAAATAGGAACACTTTTACACTGTTGGTGGGACTGTAAACTAGTTCAACCATTGTGAAAGACAGTGTGGCAATTCCTCAAGGATCTAGAACTAGAAATACCATTTGACCCAGCCATCCCATTATTGGGTATATACCCAAAGGATTATAAATCATGCTGGTATAAAGACACATGCACACATATGTTTATTGTGGCACTATTCACAGTAGCAAAGACTTGGAACCAACCCAAATATCCATCAATGATAAACTGTATTAAGAAAATGTGGCACATATAATACCATGAAATACTATGCAGCCATAAAAAAGGGCGAGTTCACGTCCTTTGTAGGGACATGGATGAAGCTAAAAACCATCATTCTTAGCAAACTATAACAATAACAGAAAACCAAACACCACGTATTCTCATTCATAGGTGGAAATTGAACAATGAGAACACTTGGACACAGGAAGGGGAACATCACACACCGGGTCCTGTCATGGGACGGGGATAGGGGGGAGGGATAGCATTAGGAGATATACCTAATGTAAATGACGAGTTAATTGGTGCGGCACACCAACATGGCACATGTATACGTATGTAACAAACCTGTATGCTATGCACATGTACCCTAGAACTTAAAGTGTAATAAATAAATAAATAAATAAATACTTGAGTACCAACACCCAGTTCCATATTCTTTCAATTTTGTTTGAATAAAATGACTGTAAGAACAAATTGAAACAGAGATTAATCCTACATGTGTTTATGTTTTATGGATAAATCTCCTTTTTGATGGATCTTTTAATAGGAAAAACTCCTTTATAAACCTAATTGTTTGAACAAAAAATGTAAGACCATTTACCTTGTTTCAGGTAGTTTATACTAATACAACTTATTTATTAATATCCTCAAGGTTCTTAGCATTTTCTTTCTTCTATTTTTATTGGCAATGTCAATGTAGTGACTTTAAAAAAAAAACAACAACATTATTTACTATTTTTTTCTGCCACACAAAGAAGCTTAAAATTAACTATACAAGGGATTCTTCATGTTTTAAAAAATCTCTTAATTAAGGTTATTTTAGTGCTCCACCCATCGATTTTGTCTAACCTTGTCTTCTATGTAATTTTAATACCTGTGAAGATATTGAAATGAATCTTTCTTCCTGAAAATGTAATAAAATGCACACACACAAACACATATTATTTTTTAAATAGTAAACGTCAAAATCAAAATAACATTAAGAATTGCTCTGAAGTCTATAGTGACAAAAAAATAAGTTTATATTATAAACTGAAGAGTTTAAATCTTTAATCCATTTTATGTTAATTGTATATGGTGAAAGGTAGGTGTTTAGCTTCAATGTTCTGCATAAAGGTAGCCAGTTATCTCAGCATCATGTATTAAATATAGAGTCCTTTCCCAACTGCTTGTTTTTGTCAGCCTTCAGGAAGATTAGATGGTTGTAGGTGCGCAGCTTTGTTTCTGAGTTTTCTATGCTATTCCATTGGTCTATGTGGCTGTTTTTGTACCAACTCCAAGCTGTTTTGGTTACTGTGACTTTATAGTATAGTTTGAAGTCAGACAGTCTGATGCCTCAGGCTTTGTTCTTTTTGATTAGAGTCATTTTGGCTATTTGGGATCTTTTTAGGTTCCATACAAATTTTAGAAAAGTTTTTTTTTGTTTTGTTTTGTTTTGTTTTGTTTTTGTTTTTGTTTTCCTAATTCTGTGAAGAGTGACACTGGGAGTTTGATAGAAATAGCTTTGAATCTGTAAATTGCTTTGGGCAGTACAGCCATTTTAATGATATTGATTCTTTCAATCCATGAGCATGGAATGGTTTTCTATTAATTTGTGTCATCTCTGAATTCCTTCAGCAGTGTTTTGTAATTCTCCTTACAGAGATCTTTCACCTCCTTAGTTAGCTGTATTCCTAGGTATATCATTTTCTTTGTGACTATTGTAAGTGGAATTGTGTTCTTGATTTCACTCCCAGCCTGGACGTTGTTGGTATATAGAAATGTACAATATTTTTGTACATTGATTTTGTATCCTGAAAATTTACTAAAGTTGTTTATCAATTCTAGGAGCATTTTGGCAGAGCCTTTAGTATAGAATTATGTTATCAGTGAAGAGAGACAGTTTGACTCATTTTCCTACTCAGATGCCTTTGTTTATTTCTCTTGCCTGATTTCTCTGGCCAGGACTTTCAGTACTATGTTCAATAGGAATGGTGAGAGGGCACCAGTCCTATTCAACATAGTGTTGGAAGTTCTGGCCAGGGCAATCAGGCAGGAGAAAGAAATAAAGGGTATTTAACTAGGAAAATAGGAAGTCAAATTGTCCCTGTTTGCAGATGACATGGTTGTATATTTAGAAAACCCCATTGTCTCAGCCCAAAATCTCCTTAAGCTGATAAGCAACTTCAGCAAAGTTTCAGGATACAAAATCAATGTGCAAAAATCACAAGTATTCTTATACACCAATAACAGACAAACAGAGAGTCAAATCAAGAGTGAACTCCCATTTACAATTGCTTCAAAGAGAATAAAATACCTAGGAATCCAACTTACAAGGGATGTGAAGGACCTCTTCAAGGAGAACTACAAACCACTGCTCAACGAAATGAAAGAGGACACAAACGAATGGAAGAAAATTCCATGCTCATGGATAGGAAGAATCGATATTATGAAAATGGCCATGCTGCCCAAGGTAATTTATAGATTCAACGCCATCCCCATCAAGCTACCAATGACTTTCTTTGCAGAATTGGAAAAAACTACTTTAAAGTTACTATCGAACCAAAAAAGAGTCCGCATTGCCAAGACAATCTTAAGCCACAAGAATAAAGCTGGAAGCATCATGCTATCTGACTTAAAACTATACTACAAGGCTACAGTAACTAAAACAGCATGGTACTGGTACCAAAACAGAGATATAGACCAATGGAACAGGACACAGTCATCAGAAATAATACCACACATTTACAACCATCTGATCTTTGACAAACCTGACAGAAACAAGAAATAGGGAAAGGATTCCCTATTTAACAAATGGTGCTGGGAAAACTGGCTACCCATATGTAGAAAGATGAAACTGGATCCCTTCCTTACACCTTATACAAAAATCAATTCAAGATGGATTAAAGACTTAAATGTTAGACCTAAAACATTTAGACCTAAACATAAAAACCCTAGAAGAAAACCCAGGCAATGCCATTCAGGCCATAGCCAAGGGCAAGGACTTCATGTCTAAAACACCAAAAGCAATAGCAACAAAAGCCAAAAATGAGAAATGGGATCTAATGAAACTAAAGAGCTTCTGCACAGCAAAAGAAACTACCATCAGAGTGAACAGGAAACCTACAGAATGGGAGAAAATTTTTGCAATCTACTCATCTGACAAAGGGCTAATATCCAGAATTGACAAAAAACTCAAACAAATTTACCAGAAAAAAAAAACAAATAACCCCATCAAAAAGTGGGTGAAGGATATGAACAGACACTTCTCAAAAGAAGACATTTATGCAGCCAACAGACACCAAGGAAAAATGTTCATCATCACTGGCCATCAGAGAAATGCAAATCAAAACCACAATGAGATACCATCTCACATCAGTTAGAAGGGTGATCATTAAAAAGTCAGGAAACAACAGGTGCTGGAGAGGATGTGGAGAAATAGGAACACTTTTACACTGTTGGTGGGACTGCAAACTGGTTCAACCATTATGGAAGACAGTGTGGTGATTCCTCAAGGATCTAGAACTAGAAATACCTTTTGACCCAGCCATCCCATTACTGGGTATATACCCAAAGGATTATAAGTCATGCTGCTATAAAGCATATATGTTTATTGTGGCACTATTAACAATAGCAAAGACTTGGAACCAACCCAAATGCCCATCAATGACAGACTGGATTAAGACAATGTGGCACATACACACCATGGAATACTATGCAGCTGTGAAAAGTGATGAGTTCATGTCCTTTGTAGGGACATGGACGCAGCTGGAAACCATCATTCTCAGCAAACTATTGCAAGGACAAAAAAACCAAACACCGCATGTTCTCACTCATAGGTGGGAATTGAACAATGAGAACACTTGGACACAGGAAGGGGAACATCACACACTGGGGCCTGTTGTGGGGTGGGAGAAGCAGGGAGGGATAGCATTAGGAGATATACCTAATGTAAATGACGAGTTAATGGGTGCAGCACACCAACATAGCAAATGTGTATATATGTACAAACCTGCACATTGTGCACATGTACCCTAGAACTTAAAGTATAATAATAATAATAATAATAATAATAATAATAATAATAATGGAATTTTGAGAGTGAGCATCCTTGTCTTTTTCCTTTTCTCAAGAAGAATGGTTCAAACTTTGGCTCATACAGTATGAAATCGGTTGTCAGTTTGTCATGGATGGTTCTTATTGTTTTGAAGTGTGTTCCTTCAATGCTCAGTCTGTTGAGGGTTTTATCATGAAGGGATGTTGAATTTTATTGAAAACTGTATCTACATCTATTGAGATGGTCATATGGTTTTTGCTTTTGCTTTGTTTATGTGGTGAATCACATCTATTGATTTCCATATGTTGAACCCACCTTGCCTCCCAGGACTAAAGTCTACTTGGTGGGGCTCTATTAACTTAATGTGCTGCTGGGCTCTATTTGCTGGTATTTTGTCTTGACATCAACCTTGGCAAATAATTTTTGACTAAGTCCCCAAAAGCAATTGCAACATAAAGAAAAATAAACAAGTGAGATGTAATTATACGAAAGAGCTTTTACAAAACAAAACAAAGTATCAACAGACCAAATAGAAAACCTATAGAATGAGAGAAGGTGATCGTAAACTATGCATCCAACAAAGGTCTAATATGCAGAATACATAGGGAACTTAAATCAACAAGCAAAATAGACAACCCCATTAAAAACGAGCAAAGAATATGAACAGACACTTCTCAAAAACAGATCTACAAGCAGCCAACAAATATATGAAAAAAATGCTTAGCATCACTAATCATCAGAGAAATGCAAATTAAAAGTACAATGAGGTATTGTCTCATACCAGTCAGAATGGCTATTATTAAAATGTCAAAAAACAAACAGATTTTGGTCAGGCTGTGGAGAAAAGGGAATGCTTTGGTGGAAATGCAGATTAATCCAGCCATTGTTGAAAAAAATCTGGAGATTTCTCAAAGAACTTAAAACAGAGGTACCGTTGGATCCAGCAGTCCCAATACTGGGTATATGCCCAAAAGAAAATAATGTTTTCTATTAAAAAGATACATGCATTCTTATATTTATCATGATGCTATTCACAATAGCAAAGACATGAAATCAACCCAGGTGCCCATCAACAGTGGATTGGATGAAAAAAAATGTGGAACATAGAAACTATGGGATACTACACAGCAATAAAAAAACAACGGAATCATGTCCTCTGCAATAACATGCATGGAGCTGGAGGTCATAATCCTAACCAAATTAACACAGAAACAGAAAAATTCTGCATGTTCTCACTTTTAAGTGGGAGCTAAACACTGGGCACATACGAGCATAAATGTAGGGAACAATAGATGCTGCGGACTACTAAAAGGTGGAGCAAGGGGGATGCATTAAAAAACTACCTATTAGGGGCCAGGCACAGTGGCTCACGCCTATAATCCCAGCACTTTGGGAGGCCGAGGAGGACGGATTACGAGGTTGGGAGATCGAGACCATCCTGGCTAACACAGTGAAACTCCGTCTCTACTAAAAATAAAAAAAAAATGCCGGGCGTGGTGGCAGGTGCCTGTAGTCCTACCTACTCAGGAGCTGAGGCAGGAGGATGGCATGAACCCGAGAGCCGAGATCACACCACTGCACTCCAGCCTGGGTGACAGAGCGAGTCTCTGTCTCAAAGGAAAACAAACAAACAAACAAACAAAAACTAAACAAAAACAAACTACCTATTGGGTGCTATGCTCACTACCAGGATGTTGGGATCTATACTTCAAACCCCAGTATCATGCAATGTTCTCATGTTACAAATTTGCACATCTATCCCATATCTAAAAATTAAAAATAAATTAATAAACTGAAAGGTTATAACAATGAAGGACACAGGGATACCTCCTACACTTGCGTATGCTCACACATCTACAGGCTTGCATGACACACATCTTCAGGCTTGCATGACACAAATGGATACAACAAATCTTGAGTGTCTTTCTATGTGATAGCAAGACAAATGCTGGTAACTGCAGCATGCATTTGCATAATTCCCGTTTCACTTACAACTCTAACCTAGTCTTAAGATCACTGTTGGATTCAAGTGATAAAGAAATTCCACTCATATTACATGGACCAGAAGTGTACATTGAGAGGTTTTCAGGAACACTTCATATATCATAGAACTTCTTTGTGAACTGAACAGCCAGAGGACTTCCTATTCACCTTAACTCAGATGTGTATGACACACCCCAAAATTGAGCAGTGTCCTAGCTTCTGTGATTTCCCAAGAGTGCTCTGTTCAGATCAAAAATTATTGTCCAGTCATGGACTTTTCACCACAGTGTCTTATAATAACAATATTAGTAATTTTATTTAGCAACATCTGATGGCGTTGACAATTTCTTTATCATGAATAGGAGATAGAAAAAAATTGTATACAATTCAACACAACACAATGGTGGGAAACATTTCTTGGAACGTTACACCATCAGTTTAGCTGCTGAAGAGTATTTCATAGAAGAGAGTAGTGACTGGTATCATCTGTTACATCCCCCACAATTTTTAGATGGAGAAACAGAATCCTGAAAGGATAAATCTTGGCCAAGCTTCCAGTTAATTTGATTTACATTACAAATGTTAGTTAAAAGAGAAGAATGGAAAAAAAAAAAAAAAGGATATTAAGGGTTCATATCTTGGGGAAAGGGAAAGATCTTAGGCAAACAACTTCCTCAAGTATATTAATAATATTATAAGAAGCATAGTTAAAATGGGTGTTGTACTAATTACATCTGTTCTTAAATTGTTAGAATCATCCACAGAGCACCAATAGCAGTACCTCCACTAGCTACTAAAGCTCCATCAAAATGGCAGTTCTTTTATGCAGATATTAAATAGAAAATTGAGCTAACAATAATTTTTTTGCACTGTGTTTAGGGAAGATAATTTAACAAAGGAGAAGTGTCCATTAGAATATATAATACAGTGTGACACTTGGCAATTGTTAATTCTACTCTGTGGTAGAGGATGTTTGTTTTTTATCCCAATTTTGATGTGATATCCTAGAGATAGAAAAGCTACATGAATGCCATATTTTGGAAAAGAAATATGCATTTTTTATACCCAATTTAATACCCAATAAAATATTTAGTTAAAATAATTTCCTTTGATAGGTTCTTTCAGTGAAGGCTTTTTGCATGGTACATTAAATAGATTTTTTATATTTATTATTCAAACATATCTATATGATTGTGTGCGGTTTACAAATTGAGCAGTTCTAGTGTGGTAGGTAATTGCAGTGGAGTAAAACTAAGATTCAGATATGTCTAGTTTAGTGAGTTATTCCAGTAAGCAGTCCTAGTTATCTATCCACATCTAGTGCTTCAAAACAAGTGGTCAATTAGAGGATGTTCATATTCTGGCACCAGAGAAAATTCAGGAAACTAGAGGGACATTGTGATATTGCTTCCCAAATAATAGTTAATCACCTAACTGTATCCCTTTACATAGTCTTCAGACTGAAGCTGAAGGACCTAGTTCCACTGTTTTCCCATGAAGGGGATAGAAATCTGTAGCTATCTAGAGGCTCTGCTTTCAGATAATCTCATGGATAACAGACACCAGTAAGGTGAACAGAAGTGAAAGAATGTATAGGGACTGTTTATGCATAGTAGCAACTTGAGACCCTCAGAAATGAAAAAAATTAAGAGAAAAAATCTAAAATATTTTTTATGTAGGTGTGTAATATTTAAGTTATTTCTTTCTAATGTGATTTTATTTTTATGCAGAGGTTGGTAAGACTTGGAAACTGTAAAATTATGCATCCTTTAAAACAACAATTAATATATGCTAATAACACTTTAGACATTCATTTTGAGAAGTTTAACAATACTTTGTACTAAAAAAATCTCACATTGTTCTATGACGTTGCTTTAATATGAGTTCACTGGGTGACGCCTTCTGATTACTGAGTCTCTAATACCTGTGTTTTGTTTTGTTTCTGTCTCAATTTGCACTGTTTGTGATCTTTGATAGCCTAAGGTAAATAGAACTGTTCAGTTACCCACGGTTAATGAATTTGTAAAACAGGAAATTGGTGAAACGCTTACTATTTACCAGACACTATGCTAGAAAGTGGAAATTTAATAATAAAGAATGACATTTTTCCTCTCCTTTACAGTTTGGCTGGGAAGAAAAACACTGAAGTAGTAACTTCAAATATGATGAATTTGACAAACAGGATGTACTTGATGCTACAGAGGAACATAAAAGGGGGAGGTAATCTAGATTAGAGTTTCAAAAAGTCATTTCTCTCTAAGTGAAAACAAAGACAGACCTGTAAATTGGAAGAGTGAGCTGGATTAAAAGCGGTATTTAAGGCATAGGGAACAGCATATGTCAGGACCTGATGCAAGAATAAGGCATATTATTCAAGATGCAGTTAGAAATCAGTGCAGTTAGACCACACAATGCAAATGGAAGATATACAAAAATGAAGCTATGAAAAAAGGCATATAATAAATTATGAGGTTGTCTACAATAAAAAAAATTGCTTAGATTCTATTACAGCCTTAATAGAAGCAATGTAAGCAAGAGAATTAATTTATAGATTTTCTTTTATAACGATCTAACAGATGCAAATTAAATAATCTCAATTTAATGATTTAATAATGTATGAAAAGCCACAATATTTAAACCAGATTAACTAATATTAACTTTAACATTTGAAACCTCATTGATTGTGTAGCTGGTAAAAGGGAACATAAATTTTGGCATGTATTTGGTAAATTCTAATTATTTTAATATTTAAATTTTAAATATAGTTAATATTTAATATTTAAATATTATATCTTCCCTCTGTCATGGTAAACACTCCAAGAGCCAGGTTCTTACTGACTTTGGTAAGTCACCAGCAGGGCAGAAGCAGGAGCTTGGTGACCTAGTTACTTTCTTGCTTCTCATTCCCATTTGTTCTTTGTATGGATGTCCTGTCTGCTGCAGAAACAGGGAACGGGAGAGGAATAAGAGAAAAATGTCAAAGACAGATAAGAAAAACACATTGATTGCAAATTTTCAGATCTCTCCTTTGTTGATTTTTTTCATCTACCTCTGCCTTGCCTTTGGCTTTCAGAATGCTGTTGGCATCCAAAATGCTATCTTTCTCTCTGGATATGTTTTATGATTTTCAGGCTGTCTCACAACACGGCTCCCGGTACTGTTCTCTGATTTGAGTGAGCTTAGCAAAGTGAAATGCTCTTTGTACCACATTTTTACAACTTTTCTACTATCCCATACCCTCTTCTTGCAGATACTTTGTGCAAGCTCACCTCTTCTGCTCATCTGAGAAACATGTCCACCCTTGCTACAACAGGAGGTGGAAATCACAGTTGCTGCACTCTCAGTGTCACTGTCTCTTCGTTATTTTACATGCCCATATTGCAACATCCATCAGTGGTATGAAGATTTATCAGAATTCAATGGGGCTTTCTGAGTTTAGGAGTAAAGTGGCGAGGAAGTGGGAACACTTGACTTCACCTACCCACCACTAAAAGGGAGGAAAAAAGTATTCATGCTGCCTAAAATGCTCTTCTCAATAGAAGAGTTCTTGCTATTTTGTTATCCTGCTCTCCCTTACTGAAAAAATCAACAAACTAATACATTTTAGTAGGAAAGCTGATATGGAGCATCTGGCTCTAGCACCAGAAATTAGACCATATGAAGCATGGTGTTTTACTTTGCAATGTTGAATTATTTTCAAAATATAGCTACACATTCTACATGGTCTTCTGATAGGAATAGTAGAAAAGGTGTCTTAGTAACATTCTAGCAAATGGTCCTCTCATTAGAGTGAGAAGGTGAAAATAGAAAATGCAGTGAGACCTGTAGGGAGGCTATGGAAATAATTCAGGGCGGGGTGGGGGGGAAATGCAACTTCAAATAGAATCATAGCATTAAAAACAGAAAGAAGTGGATAGATTCAGTAAAAAAGAGAAAATTAACAGTGCTGGTGATTTATGTAAAGAGTGAGAGAGAGGAAAAATTAAACTCTCAGATGTTATTTGATAAACAGGGTGAGTGAATGAGTAGATGCTGATTTGATGGCAAAATATTTAAAAATGTGAAGTCATCAGGACTTGGAGTCTGATTAGAAATGTAAATTAAGGGAAAGAAATAGGGAAGTGGTGATTATGAATTATCCTTTAAGAAAAGTACATGAGGAAGGAAGATGAAAATGAGTTGAAAGTTTATGGTGGATAAAGGCTTGTTTTAGGTTTGGAGAGAACCAAGAGGAGAGTGGAGCCAGTAGCAAGGAACTAGTCGATGGTACAAAAGAGCTAGACAGTAATGGATGGTCAAAGATCAGTTCATGGTGATAGCTGACAGAATTGTCCTTGAACAGGTTTTGGTCTAAGAAAAAGAGTGTATGATTAGGTATGTTTTCAGATAAATAAGTGGACATGGAAATAGGAAAGAGGAAAGCAAAAATATGAAAGGCACTAAGCTTGACTTAATTATCTCCATGCAATAGGAAACAAGATCTGACTGAGTTGCAGTTACTTGTCTCTTAGTTTAGTAGTGAACACATATTTCTGCAATTATTCACTAATTTATTGGGCAGTATCTATGGCAATAGAGTATGTTAGGAACTATTTTAGAAAGAATGGATACAACTTTCAACAGGATACAACAGACCTCTGATCTTAAGCAATCCATTTTTTTTTTTTTTTTGGCAGTATTTGCAAAGTCATGCTCCATAAGCAGCTACAGTCTAGTGTTTAGGAACACAGAATTTGGAATGGAATACCTGGTTGTATTAGTCTGTTTTCATGAGACTGATAAAGACCTAACCAAAACTGGGCAATTTACAAACAAGGAGGTTTAATTGGACTTACAGTTCCACGGGGCTGGGAAAGCCTCACAATCGTGGTGGAAGGCAATGAAGAACACGTCCCATCTTACATGGATGGCAGCAGGCAAAGAGAAAACGAGAAAGATGCAAAAGTGGAAACCCCTGATAAAACCATTAGATATTGTGAGACTTACTCACTACCACCAGAACAGTACGGGGGAAACTGCCCCAGTGATTCAATTATCTCCCACTGGGTCTCTCCCACAACACTGGGAATTATGGGAGTACAATTCAAGATGAGATTTGTGTGGGGACACAGAGCAAAACCATATCACTGGTTTTGAACTTCAGCTTTAGTGCTTATGAAATTGAGAATTTACAAACTTTCTCTGTCTTTTTCAGAGTATTTTCTTAAATCTAAGAAATGGTGTCTTTTTAAATGTATAAAACTGAGTTTTGTTAACTGAGATTACTTATATTAACAGCCCTCTTTATTATTAATTAGTATTATTATAGCATAAACTTCATGAGGACAGCATTCATATTTCTTACAGATCTCTCTGTTTCTTCTCCCTGGAATATAGTTTGACACACAGTAATTGTTAAAAATATTTGTTAAATAAATATTAACAATAAATTAATAAAGCAATTTATCTTTCAATAAGGTTGTACCACTTGAACTAAACAAGATTAGTGTCATGCCTACCACACTTCACAGAGTATCTAAAATCCCTATGTATATTACACAACCTGTGTCATATATTGTAGCTCTTGACACTGATGTTCTGATAAAGGATAACTTTGGAAATCACTGGTAAAGTGTGTGATAAATAACATGTTTACTGATAAAATAGTTACCATTTCTTTTGTTTGGGACTATAAAATAAATCTAAAAAGAAAACATTCAAAAATATATTTTAAAATAATTATACTTAAAATCTATGTAAGTATTTATGGAAGCTTTCCTTATACAATTTAGTGAAGAATATGTTTGCTATTAAGTATGTATAATAGTTAACTATAGGAGTATACTTTTATTGAAGACAACTTATTTAATAAAGTAAAATTAGGGATATTTGTCAAAAACAGCAAGGTAGAGGTTGATACAGTTTGGGTCTGTGTCCCTGCCCAAATCTCGTGTTGAATTGTAATTCCCAGTGTTGGAGGAGGGGCCTAGTGGGAGGTGACTGGATCATGGAGGTGGACTTACCCCTTGCTGTTCTCTTTCCCCTTGCTGTTCCCTTGTGACAGTGAGAGAGTGCTTATGAAATCTGGTTGTTTAAAAGTTTACTCCCCATTCTCTCTCTCTTCCTCCCACTCCAGCCATGTCAGACATGCTGGGTTCCCCTTTGCATTCTGCCATGATTGTAAGTTTGCTGAGGTCTCCTCAGCCTGTGGAACTGTGAGTGAATTAAACCTCTTTTCTGTACACATTGACCAGTTTCAAGTAGTTCTTTATAGCAATGTGAGAATAAACTAATACAGAAATCAAGATGGAAGTCAAAATACTGTAAAACATATATGTTAATATAATAAAAAGAAGCACCTGTAATATTCTACTTTAATAAAAAAAATCTGAGTAAGTTATTCAGTGATTTATTTTAAAATGCAAAGCAAATGTGAGTTTAATGTGTTTAATACTTTGAAGAGCTAAATTCTTGAGCTCTATGATACTGAAAAGAATAAAAGTCTGAGAAATGTCCTAAGAGCTAAATACATTTTAAACTAAGAATGGAGAAGAAGGTTAGGTTATGGTAAGAGACAGACAGAGAAAGAAAGAGATGATTTTAATGTTGACAAGCTTTATATACCCTGAATATAGGAACTATATTAGGCTTTCAGAGCTATTAGAAAAATTGGACGGGGAACAGGCTTTGGAAAATTATATCTTAGCATGTGTAAGTGCAGCAGTTTTTTCCTTATAATTCTACAAAGAAGAAAAATAGTTGGGAGGTAGCAGGGATTATAGTTTAATTTAGAAAGCATTTGTGGGAGGAATTTTTAGGAGACTTAAAACAGTTATCTTATTTTCTGAGACAGAAACTCAAATATTAGACATTAAGTATTCTGGATTGGTGAGGAAAGCTTTAGAGGTTCAGCAATTAGCTTTCTATTCTGAAACAGTATTGTATTCCTTAAGTTAGTAATTTTCTTAATAATTAATGACTACTGAAGGTTGTCAGACTCATTCTTTTGGGATGACAAAATTTTCCTATGTACAAATAAATAAGTTTCTGAATGTGAAACATTTCATGCATCACTGAATGGCATTTTATCATCCACCCAATTAGTACATTGAATGGAGAACAAGCTTATTTAAACCACATACTTATTAAATATCCAGTAAAGGGCCAAAACAAGGATATTCTCATTCTTCTGTTTTCTGTACAAGCACTGGTACCATCTGGGCAGATTTATTGCAGGAGCCATAGTATCTTTCTTCCCATCAATTTTCTCTCTTCTGTTGCAGGAAGAAAACTCCACAAAAGAAAGAAAGGAAATATCTTTTCTTTTTGTCTATTTAAAAGAGATGAGGAATAAAATATCATGGGAAAATTGGAAACGGTTGGATTTGCACAATTTTTGCCAAATTGAAACAAATTAAATGAGTGTAGCTAGAAATCATATTAACCTGTTTTAATTAATACATTGATAAACCCCATAATTGTGTTGATAAAATAACAGCTACTACTAATAATAGTAATAATAAAGCAATAGATAAAAATTTCCTAGGCACTAACTGGATTATTTGCTTCTCTTAAATTACTTCATTTAATTCTCACAACAATCATGAAAGGGATGTTTTATTAGTGTTCACTGGAAAAATGAGCAAACTAAGATTCAGAAAGGTGAAATAATATATTAAAAGTCATACATGTGGTAAAAGGCAAACCTGGGAAGAAATCAGACTAATCCTCAAGTTTGTGTTCTCAAACTTTATACTGTAAAAGGCATTCTAATTCCAGTTTTGCAAAAAAAAAAAAGCAATGTGGCTCATATATTTAAGAGGTTGTTTGAGTTTCTGTTGTTTTCTTATTTGATCTTGAGAAATCAACACTATTATCTAGCTATACAAGTAGCTAGGAATGCATATACATTTCTAAGTAAAACTGATGTTTTAACTCTAAGGCTGTTTGCTTGCTCAAGATCTAGCATTTACTTTTTAGTTTTAAATCCTGAGGTCTGTTCTTTAGCATTTTCAACCTTTTTCCCTCTGGGATATTTCCTACACTGTGTTAGCTCAAGCGTCTGCGATACCTCTGAGAAGTTTTGTGTATGGTGACCAGCTGTCTTCTGTCCTTCAAAATGCCCCACCGATTCAGCCAAGAGAAGGTGAGTTCGTACAGAAGTATACAAGTTAAGGGGAAAAGACCCTTTTAAATATATATGTCCTCTTTTCCTCAGTCCTTGAACAAGCTCTCCTTTCCCAAATCCTACCCATGTTTCACAAAACAACAGAGGAAATTTCAATTTGCTTAGTTTTAAAAACTGTACAGCCAGTTCCTGACTTACAAGACTTCAACTTATAATTTTTCAATTTTACAATGATGTGAAAGCTATAGGCACCAGTAAAAACCGTGCTTTGTTCTGTTTTTCACTTTCAGCACAGTATTCAATATATTACGTGAGTTACTCAACATTTTATTATAAGATAGGCTCTGTGTTAGATGATTTTGCCTAACTGTAGGATAATGCAAGTATTTCTGAACACATTTAAGCTAGGCTAGGCTAAGCTATGATGTTCTGTAGGTATATTAAGTACATTTTCGGCTATATATATATATATATATATATATATATATACACATATAATTTTTTTTTAGACGAAGTCTGGCTCTGTTGCCCAGGCTGGAGTACAGTGGCACAATCTCGGCTCACTGCAAGCTCCGCCTCCCCGGTTGACGCCATTCTCCTGCTTCAGCCTCTCAAGTAGGTGGGACTGCAGGCGCCCGCCACCATGCAGGGCTAATTTTTTTGTATTTTTAGTAGAGACGGAGTTTCACCGTGTTATCCAGGATGGTCTCCATCTCCTGACCCTGTGATATGCCCACCTCGGCCTCCCAAAGTTCTGGAATTACAGGCGTGAGCCACCCCGCCCGGCCTGTGTTTTCAACTCATGACGAATTTGTCGAATGTAACCCCACCATAAGTCAAGTTGCATCATACGTTCATAAAGATAGACTTTGCACTTGAACACCCCACTTCTCCACAGGAAAATCACACTTTCTATAATTGTTTTATTATTGTTTTGTTACAAATGATTGAAAATGTCTCCAAAATAATCTTTCTTAAATAAAAGAATACACATTTCTTCTTCGAAATTAGCGCAACTGGAATATATATATTTTTCAGTTTTAGAATAATGGTTTTGTCCCTGCTTTATCTATATAAGGCTTTACAAATACAGAATTACTTCGCTTTACTAAAACATCAATACATTTTTAATGATTAGAAATGTATACATCTCATTAGATTTGTTCTAAAATGTTTAATTTTTATTAGGTTGAAATGTAAAGCAGATATCCAGTTCAACATTAGAATCTTGTCAACCCTAAACAGATACAGTTCCAAAGCAAAACATCTACATATTCCTACCAAAAAGCAAGGAAACAAACAAACAAACTCAAACCTGCAGGTCCACACAAGGAGGAGAGATTTTTCTATTTCTCTGATCTTCATCATGAAATGTCACCCTCTGTCCCATAAGAACAATGTCAGCACAAGATGCCAGTTACATTCTTACACTGAAGACAGCACACTATTTTTCTTTCCAGTCTACTCATTTCTGTGATAGAAATGCTGTTAACATTTTAAACCCTCGATATTTTTCACACATGATGAGTCTGTGACCAGGTGGGTTGAAGACAGTATCTTATATGAAATTAATAATGTGGAAGACAACTGAGACAACTGAGAAAACTGTGGCATAGTTTAGTTTAGTAAAAGAATCTATGCCATGATAAACAATGTTTCCTCTCATTTATCAGTAAATAATGTTATGATGCCTATGTTGAACTATAAATTGATTGGGGCAGAAAGTCAAAAATACATCCTTTTATTCAGAAATATCTTTGTTAAACCATTATTTGTCATTCCATATTCATGATCTATATTTACTCAGTATTGTGTATCTCTCAAATTCAATGCTCAGAGAGCTTAGGTAAATTTCTCACTTAACCAAAACCAAAACCAAAACAAAACAAACAAACAAAAAAAACAGTAGAGTACAGGCTATAGTCAAGACAGGGTTAAACTACTCCAATATCCACATTTGTACCATCCCATCAGCTACCTTGATAATAGGCATTGCTTTTTGATTACTTAATATCAACTAGGAACAGAGTCTGAGTACTTTACACACACCTCTTTATGTTAATGATGCAAAGCCAGTATTATTTTTTATTAATGAGGAGATTAACGCACAGCATGCCTATTTTATTTGTCAGTAGTATGTCATATTCTATTTTTTTTTTCTAATTTCTATTTTTATTTTAGGTTCATGGGTGCATGCTTGTTAACTGGGTATATTGCGGGATGCTGAGATTTGGGATACAGTTGATCCTGTTACCCAGGTAGTGAGCATAGTCTCCAACAGTTAGTTTCTCAACCCTTCCCGTTTATCTCTCTCCCTTCTAGTATTTCTCATCTTTATGTCCATGTGTTTCCAGTGTTTAGCTCCCACATATAAGTGAGAACATGCAGTATGGTGTTCGGTTCCTGTGTTAATTCACTTAGGATAATTTTTCTCTAGCTGCATCCAAGTTGCTGCAAAGGACAGGAGTTTATTGTTTATTATGGCTGCATAGTATTCCATAATATATATGTACCACGTTTTCTTTATCCAGTGAACCATTGATGACAACATAGGTTGATTACATGTCTTTGCTATTGTGAATAGTGCTGTGATGAACATATGAGTGCATTTGTCTTTTTAGTAGAACACTATTTTCTTTTTGATATATATCCAGTAATGGGATTCCTGGGTCGAATTGTAGCTCAGGTTTAAGTACTGTGAGAAATTTCCAAACTGCTTTGCACAGGGTCTGAACTAATTTCCATTCCAACCAATAGTATGTAAGTGTTCCATTTTCTCGACAGTCTTGCCAACATCTGTTGTTTATTGACTTTTTAATAATAGTATTGTGATTGGTGTGAGATGGTATCTTATTGTGGTTTTGCTTTGCATTTCTCCGATGATGACTGATGTGGAGGATTTTTTCATGTTTCTTGGACACTTGTATGTCTTCTTTAGAGAAGTGTCTGTTCATGTACTTTTTCCACTACTTAATGAGGTTGTTTTTTTGCTTGTTCAGTTGTTTAAGTTCCTTATAGATTCTGGATATTTGAGCTTTGTTGTATGCATAGCTTGTAAATCTTTTCTCCCATTCTGTAGGTTGTCTGTTTACTATGTTGATAGTTTCCTTTGCTGTGTAGAAGCTCTTTGTGTCATGTACACATCCTTGTTTAGACCAATATATCAGTGAGGCTATCATTAAAAAGGAGGATAGATAAGTTTCACATCATATAGCAGTAAGACTAACTGAAGAACACTAAATTCATTTAATATCAACAGACTCAGTGACATCATTGTACAGAAATCTCCTTGTTTAGCAATGATAACTTCTAAAAGTAGTTTTCTAGGCCCAGAAGCTTTATATTCAAAAGGATGTCCAAAAGTTCAAACAACATACTAAGCTAACATTGGAAACTTAATAGCGATATGTATCTGATTTGTTTTTCACTGTTGAAATTCAATGTCTGTATTTGAAATCTGGTATAAATCGTGATGTAAGATAAATTTAAACCACAAAGCAGAAAATATGTTTCTTTTTATTGAGGTTTTATTTTTGAATGCATAATATGTAGCTACACCTGCTGGTATTTGTTCCCTTAGTTGGCATTTTGGAAGCCAGATGTATAAAAGAAGATTCAGATAAAACGCACAGAAGATAACTGCTTAAGGTTTCTGATCTCAGTAGTTGTGTTTGGTTTATGTATTTTTCCTTTTTGATCATATGTTATGTGCTTTAATAGATAAGAAAGGTTGTAGTTGAGATCTCTAGCAACTTTTGTAAACTGCTCAGCATTTTCAGAATTAGGATTCACTAATTTTATAAATTAGCAATCTTTATCACATGCTTAAGTGTGAGTATGATCTTTATCTTGTAAAAGTTCAGATAAGCAGAGAAAAAATGGTGACATAAACATTTTAAAAAGAGATCGGAAGGTAATATACTTTATAAATGTCCTCTCTTCTATGCTTTGTTAACGTGAAAGCCTTTCCAGAACTTCCATGTGACTGTAGAATGGCAGATGGCATGTTCTGAAGATCAGCGGTTACATAAATATAGCCCAACCTTGGACAGAAACGTACTTTAACTGATATCTTTTTCTCGAAAATGACCTATAAATCTATACCAACCAACACTATAGCCTATATTCCCATGGAACACATTCTTTAGATCAGTGACTTTTATTTTCTAGTTTGGCTTAGTAGTTTTGTTCACACATTTAAAATGTGATGCTAACAAGGCTCCTAAATTTCATTGAAGAATTTTAAAAGGGTCAGGGTGCCTGTAAGTACATAGTTAATTTTTTATAAGGAACTCGATCTTTTTTGTCTATTTAACTCAAATGTCCTTAAAATGCTAGGCTTAATGTAAATAATTGTTTTTTCCTGTTTTTCACTTAGGAATTTTCTATCTCTTAAGAAAGTTGATTAATGCTAAGTGTTTCTTTTGTCCTTTGTAGTCTTCCATGATGTGTTTTATGGTTTACATATTACTGGAATTCCATGTTTAGTCTTAGGCTTCTAAACTGAAAAAGGAAAAACCATTTTAGACCTTATGACCAAGAATAACATAAAAGGCAAACGAAATGGAAAAGATGTGAACGTTTGCTTTGGAGAAGATATTATTGCTAAGGAACTCAATAACTATCTTCAACTGATTGAAGAGCAGATTAGTAGAGTGGAGTGAGTTGGACATAGTGTCCCACTCATGTCTCCCTTCAAGAAAAGTCTTAGCTCTCCAGGTTTTAGGAATCCTGTCAGTAGATGGCCATCAACTCTCAGCTCCTCCATAGATTACCTCAGCTGCAAAGAAACAGTCTCATCTAAAAGTCACACTGTATCTGGGACAGCCTGAACTCCATTCATTCAGGTAGAGGTCTGAAATCTTGCCCTTTTTTGAGCAACATAACTCAACTATTGCTGACCATTTAAGCCTTGGAGCTTCCTGTGGAGTCAGCTGAGTCAAGTGTTGGACGTATATCACCACTCAACTTCTCCTGCCCAAATATTTGTCCTCCTCTATCCTTCTCTTCTCTTCCCTTTCCTTCTGCTGGTATTGATCTATGGCAGTACTTTATAGCGTACACCTCTTTTCATTAGTTCTATGAGTTGCCTCAGGAACAACAAATTTATGATCACATGTCTTTTTGAGATACAGCATTCCTCTTTTTTTTCTCTTGGAGATTCTTTATTTGGGTGTGTTTCCTTACTTACTTCTCCTTCTCTACATTCTTTCTTCCTAATATCATGATAAACTTCTTTATCAAGCAAAATACTTGTGTTTCCCCCTCCTTACTTTTATCTGTCTTTTACAGGTCACATCTTCATTACATATAACAATGGTAGACTGAATAGACTTTTGCCATGTGCAAGTAACTAAGTGAAACAAAAGGATACCCAGTAAGTGAGATGGGAGAAAAAGGGAGGAAGAGAGAGAGAGAGGGAGACAGAGAGAGAGCAAGAGAGAGAGTACACATTTCTTAGGGGATAGTTTGGTTTTGGGTTTTAAGTCCTGATATTAAAGGGTTGAGGTTCATCATATGCATTAGATTCCCAAATCACTTTTATCTCAATTACAGCTATTATGATTCCATATAATTTATTAATTTATTGTTTAGACAACAAGTTTTGTGAGTGAGGCGTGCAGGAGGTAGATACATGAGATAAACTCCAAACACTTAAGCATATAACACAATGATAATGATCATCTGATTTCTATTTTTTAAGGCTGATATATTTTACACTACCTTTGAGCCATCTGCACCCTACTTTACATGTCTGTGATTGTACAAAGCTTCTTCTTTATTAGCACTTATCTTTGGCCCGTTTGGTGCATTCCTATTCATCCTTTAACTTTCCAGATAGATGCCATTTCCTCAAGGAAGTCTACCTTTGTCCTGCAGGAAAACAGACAATGACTCCACTGTTTTCCAGTAGCAGGTTTTATAAATATTTTATGTTTGCCTCAATGTTTATTACATTTAGTTACATGTTTTTATTTTGGTGGTATACCTTCCTTAAATCTAAGGTTCTTCAAATAGTTTTTATTTTATCATTATTACAGCCTAGAGGGGCCCACAATTTATAAAATAATAATAATAATAATATTAGTAATATTAACTGGCAGGTTGAAAGGTCATAAATTCACTCATTTAAGAAGGTTGGACTTAATGCAACTAACAATAAGTGGTTCTCATTTTGTTAATATTACATGAAACAGGTTTGCCAAATAAAGTCAATGTACTCAAGTAATGTATTTTTGTGAATGAAGAAGAAAAGTACAACACAACTTTATACAACACAAACAACCACAAAATAAAGCAAATAAAAAGAACACTACTGAATGGAATAGTATATTTTTATCAATCTAATGTTCATTATTGAACTTTCAAGCTGGATAAAGCTTATGCTGCTCAGACATGTCCTTATACATGTAAAAGCCAAAACTGTAAGGGCAAAATGCCTAATGATTGCAGGATTATAAGAGAAAAAACAAAAAAGAGATTGGACTTGATATTTGATAAGTATACATTTGATGATGTATGATTCCCCACTAAGTAAATAATTATTCTTTAGCCTTGAATATTTGCTATTATTAATTTTACAAATATTCCAATGATTAAAATAATTTATAATAACTAATTATGCTATTTGTGTTTATTATTGAATGAATGTTGATGTGGATTTCAGCAGATGATGAAATGTGGACCTCCCAAAATAGGATTTTATTAATATAATCTTATTAAAATTCCCTGCACTCAAACATAAGGGATTCATTTCCACACAAAGGCCAAATCTGAGTTACAACCAAGGATTCAAAATAAGCCTTCATATTTGATTAAATATTTATATTTTCATATGCTCTTCCACATATATTACCTAATTTATAAATGTATTTTAGAAACATACTGATATTAAATCACAGTTTACATAAAAATAAGATCTAGATTTCTACTAATTTTACCTTCAACATTATTCTTTGTTTTCCTTTGTGATTCATTAATTTGTAAATTTAAATTGTTTGAAAAGTTATATAAAATGATGATTGACATTTGATTTCCTCTATCATTACTTGTGTCTTATTTAGAGACTTTTTTACATCAACGTGGAAAATTTAATTGTGATTATATCAATATCATAGATAGATCTTTGTTCAGCTCATCACGGCCAAGCTTTGTTTTAGTTCTCGTTAGTTTAAATCTAAAAAACAGGTACTTTGAAGTCAGTTTTGCTACAATTGCTGCAGGCATAGATGATTCAGCACCGTAACAAAATACAGAGAAACAACAAGCCATGTAAATTTTTTTCTAATGCTGTTTTTTGAGTAAAGTAAGTACAAAAAATATATATTAACTGAATATTCTGGATAGGTCCCCTGCTCAAAAGGGGTCTGTCTCTCTTGTGTCAGTCTGACATGGCATATATTGTTTGGATACTTTTGAACACAAAATTTTCTTTACAGAACAATTGATGAAACTCTGAATATTTCATTTTCTGAATGAAGAGAAACAGAGAGAGCGAGAAATTAAAGAAAGTAAGAAAGATGACATAATTATTAACATCTTCCTCTTAGAAAATGTGGACTTACCGGCCGGGCGCAGTGGCTCAGGCCTGTAATCCCAGCACTTTGGGAGGCCGAGAGGAGCGGATCACGAGGTCAGAAAATCGAGACCATCCTGGCTAACACTGTGAAACCCCGTCTCTACTAAAAATACAAAAAACTAGCCGGGCGAGGTGGCGGGCGCCTGTAGTCCCAGCTACTCGGGAGGCTGAGGCAGGAGAATGGCGGGAACCCGGGAGGCGGAGCTTGCAGTGAGCGGAGATCGCTCCACTGCACTCCAGCCTGGGCGACAGAGCCAGGCTCTGTCTCAAAAAAATAAATAAATAAAAATTTAAAAAAAGAAAATGTGGACTTAAAAGATCTATCATTACTTTGACATTCATCTGTGAAGTATCACAAGATATTTCTTGCACCTTTTTAAACATAAAGTATCCAGTTTCATTTGGAAGCATGTGTCTTCAATTTATAATGTCTTACTCAATTCACTGAAATTTGTCTTTTCATCCAGAGACAAGCTGATAACGGATCTGTGTGTCCAAGCATCCACTATTATTTGCCCCTAGACAACTACTCCACTTCATTCTGATGTTATACACAATAAACATTTTAGAGAAAAAAAAAAAGCAAGTATGCAACAATCAAATGCTTATCCATTCGGGAATGTCCCAACAGATGTCAGTAATAGATCAGTGAGGAAGTTTCAGGGTGAAAATGTACTGAGGACATTGAAAAGGCAGACAAAAATAGTGATAAAGCAAGCATATTTAGTTCAACTGGAAGTGAAATCTAAAAAGCACTAAGGGATCCTGAGTCAAGCTGGTATCAATTTGGTGATGTTGCCCTCAGGGCCCTCGTCTCCCTTCCTGAAGTGTTCTGTCCTCTTTTTCTTGAAGAATTCAGTCAATCTTATGAACTCAGACAGTCTTAATTTTTTATGTTTCTTTTCTCTCTCAGCTTCTGCTATTAATCAGCCTTTAATTACAATTTAGAAACGTGTGAGAGATGATATAACATCTGCATTGTAACATACCGGGATTGAAAACTAAATTAACTTTTGGATTCTCTTTCTTTTGGTCATATGCTACACAATATTTCAATTTTTCTATACTGTCTACAAATGTATTTGCCTCCATATAGTCATATTTACCTAACTTTCTCCTGCCTCACTTAGATAAGTACACCTTACTTTTCTCAAGATTTTTCTTTGTCAGGCATGATGGCTCACACCTGTAATCTCAGTTACTAGGAAAGCTGAGGTAGGAGGATTGCTTGAGGTCCGGAGGTTGAGGCCAGCCTGGACAACATAGTGAGACCTCACCTGTAGGGGGAAAATGACTTTCCCTTCTAACTTCTGTGTTATCAGAAATTCTTGCTTTATTATTTATTCTATATTTTTTCAACTTTTCCTTTCTAATTGTTCCTTTTTTATCCACTTATATTCACTTATTTCATTGTCCGTGACCCATTGTGAACTCTAATGACTATCTTATCTATTCTCTTTTCTTCAGAACCAAGCTTTTTCAACAAAGAATATGCATTACTGTTTCTGCCTTATACGATTACATCCTCTGTACATCCTATGCAACCTGGTTTCTGTCCTCATCACTCTGCTGTAATTGCTCCTACTAAGGTTGCCAAAGACTTGGAATATTGCCAATGCCTTTGAGCATGTTTTTTATTTTATTTTATATACCTCTCTGTGGCATTTGACATTTCATTATTCCACCTCTTAAATTTTCTCCCTCCTTGGCTTTCATAATATTTCAAAATCCTAGTCAGCTTCCTCTGTCTCTGATTGTTCAATCTTTCTTTCACAGTAGAATCTTTCTCTGTCTACTATTTAAATGAATTTCTGCGAATTAGTACTTCTTTACACATTTAATTCTTACTCATGAAAATTCCAAATACATATGACTTTAAATATTTCTTCATTTTGATAATAAATATCTATATTTAGAAAAAATATTTTATAATTAATAGCAAAACTCCACATTTTTATATATTTATGTGTGTTTATGCATTAATAATTTCCTCTCATACCTAAAAGTTTACCATTATTCTTTATTTTGTTAGTAATACCAACATTTTCTAAGTCAGAAGCATAGGGATTATCCTTGCTTCCTATACTTTTTTTCTTCCAAAATTCAGTTGGTCACTAATTCTGTGGCATAAGTGTTTTTCATCTTCTCTATATTCTGTTTTCCTTCTTTGTTTGTTTTGTTTGTTTTTTAAGATGTAGGTAGTCTCTTCTATTTTCTGAGTATTGAAGTGCCAGGTAAATATTCTCTTCTTCATCCTTTCTGCATTTATCTGTGTTCAGACCTGCATAATCTAACACACCAAGTTATTATAACAGTCCTCTAAATTGTCCCACTGTCTCCAAATTGTATTATTTCCACTTGCTTCTCATCTTAAACTCGACAATAATTATCTTTGCTCTCAAAGTCATAAGCCTATAACAAGTGTGAATTATACTACCCTTACAGTAAATTGCCATCAACAGCTTCCCTTAGGAATGTTTTTGTCAATTTTGGACCTGTTTACTATGAATTCCCCCTGCCAAATTATACATAGACCAAACTGAAATAATTATCCCTTGCCTTATATTTGATATTATTTCTGCCTTGATATTTCTGCACATTTTTTTTTTCCTTTGCCTACTGGGTATTTCTCTCCTTTGTTCGATTAGTATCAAGACACAGCTCATGTGTCTCCTTTATAAAGGATTCATAAGCCTCTTCAGTCAAGAGAGATGACTTCATCTAGGTGACTCCTCTGTGGCTTGTACTTCCCTATTTTGAGAATTTTCCTACAATATTTTAGAAGACTACTAAGAAAAGCAACAGATGATTGACAGGCTTAAGATTGTGCAACTATGTGTTTTTTTCTCTTTATTTGTATATTTTACAAATTTTCTTTAGTGATTACATATATTTTTATAATACATAAAATGGTACATAAGACTTTAGTGTATTTATAAATATTTGTGTTTTTTAAATGGAAACACACAAATATTATTCACTACAGAGTAAATTCCTTGTAGACAGACTTTTTCTTTTTTTTTTATTTCCTTTATAAAAATTATTTAAAAATTCATCTCTATTTCTACTGGGGGACTACTGACAAAACAAAAGAGTACAAATTACTAGCATAGCATGTCAAAATAAGGAAACAGTAACTAAAATTTGGCAAATGAGATTTTTAAAGTAAATGAAGCATAAGCACGGTAATTTAATATGAAGACCTAAAACATAAATAAAATTTTAAGATTTTTCTCTTTTCATTTATAAATTTTTTTGACCTTTGTTGTAGCAACTAATATTTTTGTGTGATTGAACATGCCCTATATTTAGTCCAGTTGGGCTTTAATTGGGCTTTAATACAAAGTTTGTTTGCTTATGTGTCTTAAAATTCATCTGTCTGATAATGTTTTGGACTGTTATTTTATATTTACATTTCTTTTTTTAACATGCCCCAGTCCTCTATGTTTTGTCATAGCTGACTTTTCTAAGCTCCTTTTCTAGATACATCTCACATACTTGTGATTCAGGTCCCTCATTGCCCTACACAAAGAATTAATTTTATTTTATTCTCCTCCTACATCTCTGTAGTCATTCTGATGTTAGAATTTTGTACTCCAGATTTTTCTTTTGGTGCTTGAATGCTCAATGGTACATCAAAGATTTCATAATCTAGCACTACCTCTGTTCAATGTTAGATTACAGCTATTAGAAAATGATCTTGAAATATTCCATATTATCTTGAGTATTTTAAGAATAGGTTTGTGGATAATTTCAACATATTATTTTACCATAAAATTATCCCATAAAACAGTATGTGAAGTAGCATCTCATTCCAAATAAGAAGAATTTGCTGTAACTTCAATTAGTGTTGACTATTGTCACAAGTGAATCTTTTGATTGTCCTTCAAATTATACTCAATAAACATCAAATCATTCTTCTCCTGTTCTCTGTTAAAACAAGGCAGAGGAGGAATATACTAATGCAAGACAGGATAAAGGATAGGTATGATCATGATACACTCTTGGCCAAAGATTTACAATTATCATTTGTTTCAAGGAATGATGAGACTGTCAACTGCAAAAAAGAATTATTAGGAACTTAAGTATCACAGAAGAGCAACAACACATTCTAATAAATTAATGCAGCATCTAATGGCTCATTGACAAGTGAAAAATGACCAGAACTGTTTGTAATACATTTGAATTTCAGCTGAGTTATTTTATCATGATTGAGAAAATAAATGTAAAAATATTGTCCACTTTGATTTTTAAATATTTAATCTATAGTTTTGTTTTTGATATTTTTATTACATTAAGAGAAACTAAAGAAAACCAATTTATTGTATACTGTTTTTTAAATAGGTAAGCATATATTTTAAAGTGTCTAATTATGAAATATTTGTCTTTTACACTGAGTTGATTATATATGACCAGTAAATTAAATATAATCCATGAGCATTTAAGTTCCACAAAGTATTTTTATAAGTAACAAAGCTATTTTGCATTTATAATTATTGAGAAAATAAAGAAATGTAAAAAAATAGTAAAAATATTAAATTGTTTTTTCTGCTAGGTTCCCTGGATCAATAAATTAAATTTTACAAAAATAGGTACTTTTAAAAAAATTTCAGCATAGCAATACATACAGTAAAACTATGAAGGATAAAATCGGGAATACAAGATAGAAATTTCTAAAAATATTCTGAAGATTAAGTAAAGAGAAGAAATCCGTTAGAAAAGTATGAAATAGATCTGATAATATTTAAAAAGTAAATGTAAATAATAACTAACCAAAAAGGCTTTTCATCTTTCTCATAATTAAATAATTATAATTTTCCACTTAAAAATTAACCAATATTAAAAATGTTGATAATGTTTATTATATAAGGCAGCACACTTTTGATCATTTGGCAATATTCAAAATTAGAAATGCTATGTCCTTTGATGAACTTCAATTGTTTGGAATATCAACAACTTAGAAATAAAAAAATCCTTAATGTTTATTAACAGTGCTTATATAGTTTGTTAATTACATCAGGCTCTGTTCAATATGATTTGAAATATTAATTTGTTTAACCTTCATAATAACCTTGTGAGCTATTACTATTATTGTCCCCATTTTGCACCACAATCATAGAGCTAGTAAGGGCAATGGTGACATGGGTGCTGTGCTTAGATCCAAAACTCAGAAGTTGAAATCTAGAGTCTGTGTCTTAAAACACAACACTATGCTGCTACTCTGAATATTTTGCATGAATTATGATTCCTCCATGTAGTTGTTATGAAATGAGGTAGATCTGGATAGGTTGATATAAAATAATTCCAAACTTTAATACCATTTGAATAAACAAGATGCAGGTGTATATAATATGTACAAGTTGTTTAAAATTAAGTTGGACAGAAAGAAAGGACAAATAGCAAGAGAGAGAAAGAGAAAGAAAGGAAAGAGGGAGCATGCTCAAATTCTACTCTAGAACTTTATTGTTGTCTGGCCTTGGGCAAGCCACTTTTCTCACCTGGGCCTGAGTTTTCTCGTATATAAATTGGTGGTCAGAATAGAAGCAATTGAACAGGGGTTGTAAGGATTAAATGACATAATGCACGCAAAATACTGAGGACAATACAGATAATGTAATTTCAATTCTGGAATTGTTAATGATTTTTGTTTTCAGTGTCGCGGGGATTATGCAATTGTGAATTTTGTTTTCATGTTCTCTTGTATTAAAGGCAACCTGTATTTTGTTGTGTGTAATTAAATATCAAATATTCACTTTCTTGTTTATTCAGGAAAATTCAGAATATATCAGAACTTCATTTATTCTTGAATATTTATGTAGTATGATTCTATTTTAGCTGATATTCCTAGAGAATTTTCAAAGTTAAAATCTGCTATTTATAGAATACATGCCTTTCCCGCTTGGACATTGGGGAGTTATTTGGCTTACCCTAATTTGGACTTTTTTTAACTGTGGGGTTAATATCAATACTGTATTTAAAACTGTGTTGAGACATCTAACACAGCATCTTACTAAAAAAGAAGTATTGATCAACTTGTTCCACAATGGATGTCCTGAACCTTTATTCTGTCTGTTTAGTAATTGGCAAACACTGTGTTTGATGACCACCTTCAGATGAGGCGGAGTTTTCTTTTTATCCATGGTTTCCATTGTTCCATTTTATTGCTGTCATTGATCATAATAATCAGCTCTCATTTGTCACCATCAACCAAGCCTCTTCATTCAGTGACTAATATCAGACATGTTGTAAAAAATTAAATAAGTGTCTAATAATTAGAGGATCCCTATACCCCTTTTTAGTATTTTTGTGGTTCTGAATAAATGATAAGGATGTCAGATACTGTACATTCCAAGAAGAAAGAAAAGAAATATTCCATATGATTTGAAGGGAATACATGTACTAAAAGAGTTAAGTGGGTTACATTACAAGAAAAGGTTAAAGGAGATCACCCAAGACTTTAGTGAGATAATGGAGTATGCTACCACTTTGGATTTTGGAGAAAGATTGTAATCTTCTTGATCTAGATGAGAAGATTGTTTTGTCTGATGCATAAACCTTTGATTGAGTTAGAATCTGTACCCTCGGATTTCATTTCTGAAATGTATCTCTGAAATATCTCCAAGTGTAATTCTTCCTGTTGCTTTTAACCTAGGCACTCGAACCATGTATAATTCGAAATTTAGTAAAATCTAGAAGAAATGGTTATTCTGTCATCATAATAATATTTATAATTTATCATTTGCTAGTTGATTGTTAACAAATATGCAGATCAGTGTTGGTGGCATTTACTTGTTTCTCTTCCCTTCCTCACAAACAACACAGTATTAAAAATGCTTTGATAGGGGCCATGCACGGTGGCTCATGCCTGTAATCTCAGCACTTTGGGAGGCCTAGGCGGGGGGATCACCTGAGGTCGGGATTTTGAGACCAGCCTGACCAACATGGAGAAACCCCGTCTCTACTAAAAAGACAAAAAAAAAAAAAAAAAAAATTAGCCTGGCTTGGTGGCGCGTGCCTGTAATACCAGCTACTCTGGAGACTGAGGCAGGAGAACCACTTGAACCTGGGAGGCGTTGGTTGCGTTGAGACAAAATTGTGCTTTTGCACTCCAGCCTGGGAGATAATAGTGAAACTCCATCTCAAAAAAAAAAAAAAATGCTTTGATAATTATTTTGAGAATTGTGTTATTATTAAATGATGATGAAAACAAAGTCATAATTGTATTACATGTTTGACCAAGGTAATTTTATGTATCAAGATAAATTTTCAACAAATGTACTTGAAAATATTCTGCGGAAATTATCAGAAAATATACTCAAGAATACAACTCTGAAAATCTGAGAAACTAATTCTGCTGATAAATTGGAATTTCTGAACTTAACTTCAAGAATAGTTGTGGCACCAACTGTTTAGTCTGTACCACAGAGTTCTGATAAATGTTGATGGAAATGATCGTCCTCTTTATTTCAAGTTAATCAGAGAGCAACACAATTCACTTAGTCAGCACTGAGAGCTGACATGCCATTGATGGAATATAGTGCTGTATGCAAATACTCATCTATTACTCAATCATAGTTTGTAGAAGGTGACAGTAAAGATCGATGTGCATCCAGTGTATACCTTTTTAGTTTAATAGCAGGCTTGGTTCTGAAGGACAGCTCCTGCTATTTATTTAAGTTCAATTTGGAGATTTCTTCCCTCTCTCTCTCCTAATTCTTTTTATTCTTCTCCACTTCCACCAATAAGGAAACTCATCAATAGGATACAAAATACCCAGCAGAATATTTGTGATAATTATTTTTGACTAAAAAAGCTATACATCCTTTCTTCATAGTACCTTAAGAAATGTAAGGAAAAATTGGATGCATTTAATAATTACTGATCTCCTGCTAGATACTCAGCACATTGCTAGCTTTTCATTTCCATTTAATTATTTTGCAAATATTATGAAGTTAGAGAGGAGGTTGCAAGTCTGTGTTTAGGAAACAGATATCCAAGTACGATCTTTTCTAAGCCACGCATTTACTCTGTGAGTCTCAGGAAAGAATTTAAGATGCTCTGTGTCCCAGATTTTTCATCTGTTACAAATAGGTATAGAATACCTGGATCTTCATGTTGTTTGAAAGTTTAATGAGAAAAGTTTCTGAAATGATTAACATAACTTAAGAAATAGAAAGAATACATTACATAGTAACTATTACTATTACTCTTCACATTCTACAGTTAAGGAAACTGAAAGCTAGATATGTTAGGCAAATTAAAGTGACAACGCAAATAATTTAGGCTGGAATTCAAACTAGTGTGTGTTTTCAAAGTCTATACCTTTTCTCTCCAGTATACTCTTGATCATTTCATTGGAAGACTATGATAAAGGAAAACCAGTGCATTTTTAGGTAAAGCTAAAATTATATACAACTCGCAGGAAAAAAAAAAAAAAGCCTGTATTTCTTATTTCTCCTTATATTTTTCTCAGAATATCTGAGCATTTTATACACTACTTGTTGTAAATAAAGTACAATGCAATGCTTTAAATGGAGTAGCGAATTGCCATAGGTATACTTTACCCCCAAGGGCTTCCATCGATAAACATCCTTTTGGAGAGATTTATATATCTATATTACATATTTGCTCCCAGCTAAAAATTGGCCTACAAGTTTTCAGGTCAATTATTATTTGATTTTTCTTTCTAACATTTTTCCTTCAATGAAAACATTTTTTAGAGTTAATATGTAGGAAATTCTATAGCATAGTCTTTCTGACACATTTTAATTACTAACTCCTTCAGGCACTGCTGGTTTTGCACGATATGTTTCTGGAATTTATTCCTTCTAGTGATGCCTTCAAGGCTACATTACTATAAAATAATAATGTAACTGTATGATCATTTACTTGGAACCCTACCTTTCTAACAGTGAGATTTTGTTTCCTCTTTTATTATCTATATTGTGCTTCCCTTGGGTTTATCATTTATACTATAGCATGAGAAACAGGCATTAAGTGATAAGTCGGTAGAAAAACAGTCCATAATATAAGTGAGCTTGCTTGACAATAGTTAATATGGAAAAATCCTGGGAATATTTTCTCCACTGAAATCAGCAAACACTACAGATCAAGGCTTTTCTTTACCAGGTGGTAAAACATTTACTAACCCATCAACTTTATACAAAAATAAAATTCTTGCTTGCCTTTGGTAACAAGAGAAAGGAGTGAGCAATTTCTGTAATGATTCTTTGGCAGTGATAACTATTCACTCTTTCTATATAATTGGGTCCAGACCCATCCCTGTTTCTCAACTTTTCCACCTTCTTTGTAGACTAGCAGGTGAGAATGAGTACCAATAAACTAAAAGCAAACCAACATTAATTACTGTTTAAGAATGTTATAGTAATTAACCTAGCCACAACGCAAAATTTTTTCAAAAGAATGCAAACAATAACACCATTGGAAAGAATTCAAGAATTCCTGCGGCCAAGAAGATGAATAAATAATTTGGGGAGTGTGGGATTTCGGTATTCTTTATCATCTTCTGCATAGGTTTACAAGTTATATTAAATTCCTCCCACTTAACTGGAACATGTTAAAGTAGTTATATAAATTTTGCTGAGTTAATAAAATTTAATATTTGAGACAAATGTGTTAGCTTACATATTCAAATGATTGTTTGAATGTATTTTGAAATGTCAAGTATGACATTAAAATTTTTGAGTAGCACAATAAATCTGCAAAGTGGATATATGTATATTTATATCCTTTAAACATTTATCTTTTAACTTTGAATAAAAGGACGGTGATATTGTTTGGCTATGTCCCCACTCAGCTGTCATCTTGAAACTTAGTTCCCTTAATTCCCACGTGTCATGGGAGGGACCCGGTGAAAGGTGAAAGGTAATTGAATCATGGGGGCGGTTACCCCCATGCTTCTCTTCTCATAATAGTGACTGAGTTCACAAGAGAACTGAAGGTTTTATAAGGGGCTTTTCCCTCTTTGCTCAGCACTTCTCCTTCCTGCCATCATGTGAAGGACGTGTTTGCTTCCACTTACACCAAGATTGTAAGTTTCTTGAGGCCTCCCTAATCCTGTGGAACTGCAAGAAAATTGAACCTGTTTCCTCTATAAATTACCCAGTCTCTGGCAGTTCTTTATATTAACAGCAGTGTAAGAATGGACTAATACAGATGGCAAAATATAATTTGGGAAAGCAAACACATAATATTAAGTTTAACTATAAATGTTGTGTATTGTGAATAACATAACTGATACAATTTATCACTCTTTCTTAAAAAAGACTAGATACGGCTAGGCATGGTGGCTCACACCTGTAATCCCAGCACTTTGGGAGGCCAATGTGAGTGGATCACGAGGTCAGCAGATTGAGATCAGCCTGGCAAACATGGTGAAATACTGTCTCTACTAAAAAAAACAAAAAAATAGCTGTGCATGATAGCGCATGCCTGTAATCCCAGCTACTCGGGAGGCTGTGGCAGGAGAATGGTTTGAACCAGGGAGTCGGAGGTTGCAGTGTACCGAGATCGTGCCACTGTACTGCAGCCTGGCAACAGAGCTGGAGTGAAAAAAACAAAACAAAACAAAACAAACAGATACAACTTTCCAAAACTTCGGACAAATACATTTTTTCTCATTAGCTCACACTGGATAAAGATGTAATCATGCATTTTTTGTACCTAAACAACATATATTTCCATTCATTTAATAAATATTTATCAAGAACATGCCATGTGTTAGAGGTTATACTGGGCTCTAGAGTTACAGGTGTAAAAAACACCAACTCCCTATCTGTAAGCATTTATGTTCTACTGAATACTTATTTCAACTCTACCACTTTATAAGTTACAAATATTAAGTCTCAGAGAGTAAAGGGTGAGCCTCCCATCTCTACCATGCTTGGAGACTGTTTAAATTTCCCTTCGGTTATTTTTCTTTAAAAAATGTAATACTGAATAATTTTCACCTTGCTTGATTGTCACATTTCAAAGATGTTAATCATCTTTGAGATTCTAATTTAATTTTCTAAACTTTGTCAGAACCTTAGAGCTAGTGATTATAATCACAAAGTCTGAGAATAATAGTTATTCGTGTTAACTATTTATTATATCCTTTAGACTTTGTCAATGACACAAATTTTGTATCACTTTTCACAAAAACCTTCATTAGAAACCAGGCCAAAAAAAAAAAAAAAAAAAAAAAAAAAACTGACTAAATAAATAAAAACAAAACACAAACAAAAACTTTCATGCCTGTTCATATTAAAGAGAACTCATTAATATCTAGAAAAGTATAAAATATTTTTGCTACATGCAACACCTAGATAATGCAGCTATGGTTTCTAAATGAACATCCCCCAATGTAGCTGACTATCAGAATTCCCTGCATCTCTAGAACCACCTGAACTCTAATGAATCAGAGTATCTGTTAATCAGAAAACAGTATTTTTTGAAATATCAGCCAGTGGAGGAACCACTAATCTGGAATTTAACTGTTGATTCACAGATTAAAAAGGATGAAATTACCCATAGACTTTCCAAATTCAAAATTAATTATTCCCATCATTTCCCATTTCTCAACCAAGCTATTAAAATCAAATGTAGGTAGTTTGCTTTGAAGATTTCATTATCTGTGTGTTAATTCTGATTTTCATAAACTACTATGAATAATACTAAATGTTTAAAACTGCCTTTATTTTTCTTTTGGTCTTCTTAATTTAAATATCTGTTCCTTAATGTGTTCTTTCTAGGCAAGAAATAGAGTTATTGGAAAAAATCAAAATAGATGCTAAGACTTTGCTCTTCCAGGAAATTTTAAGAAAAAAAAAATTCTAGTTTTAGGTTTTGGTCAGTTAATAACAAGAACTGAAGGAATAATTCACTTTGGATAAAATGTAAAATGTTGATTTTTAGATTTCAGTTACATTGTTTGTTCATATTGTCCATTTTATTGTATCTGAGTAGAGATATAGTTTGAGAATGTATACTGTCATTCCATTTTTCATATGCATTGCAGTGGATGCTTCAAATTCATGATCCTTGATACAAACATTAGTACTTACATGTGATTTTTTCAATTTCATTTGAAAGTATGACTTACATATCTGTATCCTTTCTTTGATTGCTCCTGTTCATTTCTTTAAGAAATCATAACTATAATACTTATTTGTCCTTCAGGTCTCTATTTCTTTTCTTATACTAAATTCCCTGCTTCCTTTCTTATCATGAGCTATTTTGGACTAAAATTCTAGATTATGCTATGGAAGACTGTATCCAATATTTAGTTAGGAAGTTGCTGTATGTTTTTAAGTACATATTAATATAATTTATTATAGATAGAATGCTTCTCATAGTAAATGGACTAAATGATTGTTATTTTAAAAAATATAGTCAAGTTACTAAAATATATTTAGTAGCAGAATCTGAGAAGAGTATTTAAAACCAAGGCAAACATACTTTCCCAAAGGTTTTACTTTTTATGCTTGAAAAATAAAATGATATATGGGCCACCATTTGTTTTTGAGCAAGCTAATACAGAGGCCACATTGCTTGAGGCTGCCCATCAAGGAAACTACAAACTTAGTTTTCAGTTTTAGATTTAACTGTTGTCCATTCTCATCCATGAACAGCCCAGCAAGCATGGCTGGTCATTAGTTATATTTCATAAGCAAAAAAGTGATGACAATCCAGAAATTGGTGAGTCTTGTTTTGCCACTTATGATTCACTGGGATTGCTCTTAATCTGTACTAATAAATGATACCCTATAACAGACATTAGTTTAGATTTCACAGATTGATATGGCACTGGGCAGGGTGACATTGGATATTAGGGAGATCTTGGGCTTTAAAGCAACAATGACACAATCATCTAACTGTATGTTTACCACAAAATAGCTTAAGAATTTTGTGTGTTAGATTTATGTCTCATTACTTGAAGTGCATATCACTAAAAAACACACAAACAAAAATAACTAAGCTAAACCTTGAGGCCTGAAGTTCTGATAAATACTGAAATCCATGTGAAGATTTCCAAATGCAGTATGTCATACAATGTCAGTTTTTGCTTGTTTTCCTAATATTTATTTTTTCTTTTTTAAGTACAGAATTACATCTATGTGCATTAATCATAAGTCTCTCAGTAAATGGTTTCAATGGTATGGCAGCTACCCTGTACTGGATGAAAGCATATATTTACTTTGATCTCTATAGTATGTATACTGATTTTAAGTATGGTTAATGAAATAGGGACTTTCATGTATAAATACTTCATGTTGTTATTTTCAAACTGTATCGACACAAATGAACAGGGATAGTCAATTTATTTGTCAGTGCTTCAAATGTATTAGGTGGTTTTAAGAAGCTATAGGTGAAGAAACTAAGTTATGGATACATTAAGTAACTTATTTAAAGTAGCACAGGGGTGAGGGACAGAGTTGGGATAAGAAGTCGAAAAGCATATTCTTTCCTGTGATGCAAAATATCATATTTAATACATGCTCAGCACTATCTCAAACTTATATATAGATAATCAATTAATTCTTCATATCTTTCTACCCTTGTCTTATTTTTTATTTAATTATTATTATATATATTTTTAGAGACAGAATGTTGTTCTTGTTGTCCAGGCTGCAGTGCAATGGCATGATCTCTGCTCAATGCAACTTCTGCCTCCCGGGTTCAAGTGATTTTCCTGCCTCAGTCTCACAAGTAGCTGGGATTACAAGTGCCCACAACCACACCTAGCTAATTTTTTGTATTTTTAGTAGAGACGGGATTTCACTATGTTGGACAGACTGGTCTCGAACTCCTGACCTCAAGCGATCCATCCTCCTCAGCCTCCTAAAGTGCTGAGATTACAGGCGTGAGCCACCATGCCTGGCCGACTTATTTTTTTTAATGTAGCTGTCTCCTGAATAAAACATAATATATGAAAGTATACATTTCAAAAACTAAGCTAATAGAATATGTAATTTGACATATGAACCTTGAACAGATGTTCTGTTTGTACTTACATCTGATATGAAGATTTTGTATGCATTGGATTTTCTTTTTAATTTAAGATACAGTTGTTTTATAAACGTGACCTTTAGTTCTAATTTTTAAAAATCAATGTTTTAATGTTAAATGACTAACACTGAAAACCCTTAAGGAAAAAGATTACCTTTTGAAGTAACCTTCAAACAGTTGGTTTGATGAGGAGTTCTTTCTGAATGAGCAATTACTCAATTATAAAGATTTCGGCCACATTTTTATATGTGACTTTTGATGGTTCAGATTTATGGTAATTACGTATAGTAAAAACAAACCATTCTTTATTAGAAACAGTCAAAGAAAATTGGACTTCTTTCAATAATATGAAAAGCAGCACGAAATTAGAAGGATGTTGCAAAGATTCATGTGTTCTAATAAGTATTTTTGCTATTGTTCTTCATATAAATGAGCAAAAATTGCTCACATCAAATAAACTACAGCAAAGATAACTTGCCATAACCACTTCCAAACAAATATTTAAAAAGAAACTTCCTGAAAACAGCTGGCAGCTGAGTCACACACAAAATCAGGTACACATTAAAGCGTCAGCCAGAGAGCTGGAAACAGACTCTTCGTTGAAATGATGTCCTAAACACTTGAATAAGAGGAGTGCAAAGGCTTCAAAGAGTTTGAGAGCAGATGTAAAACACTATGGAGCTTTAGAGATCACGCTTGGGTATGCGTATGTCTGTCGGCATGTAAACTGTGTGTATGTTTCTGATAAATGTTGGATGATTAGTAGAATTACTGAGTAAGTAGATGACAGGATATAGATTGCTTGACACAATCATGCTTGGGTATGTGTATGTATGTCTGCATGTAAACTGATGTGTATGTTTCTGAAGAATATTGGATGATTAGAATTACTGAGTAAGTAGATGACAGGATATAGATTGCTTGACACAAAGATTATATTTAGCACTTGCCATTTTGAGCCAAAGACAACATAGCTGAAAAGTTATCTGAAAGATTTTCTCACTGTTATTCATATTCTGCTTCTTGTCGACTTTGGGCAAGTTATCAAAGCATAGCACAAATTGTTGCATGATTCGGTTTTCAACTGGAAATGTTAACTAAAGGTACTTCGAACTTTATTTCTCTTGGTAAGCCATCCAGAAATACCAACTTTAGCATACTGTCTATTCTGAATGAAAGCCAGAACCTGATATATATTTTTAAATATTTTAGGAAACTCTAACACCAGTATTCTTATGTAAGATTTTTTCTTTCCATTATATTTAGATCACACATGAAGACAGATATCTACATCACCTTAGTTCAATGCACTTCTGCAAGAATTAAGAATTGAACTGTACTAGGCTTGGCTCAGTGGCTCATGCCTGTAATCCCAGCACTTTGGGAGGCCAAGGTGGGTGGATCACGAGATTAGGAGATCGAGACCATCCTGGCCAACACTGTGAAATCCTGGCTCTATTGAAAATACAAAAATTAGTTGGACATGGTGGCTTATGCTTGTCATCCTAGCTACTCAGGAGGCTGAGGTAGGAGAATCACTTGAACCGGGGAGTCAGAGTTACAGTGAGCCAACATCATGCCACTGCACTCCAGGCTAGCAACAGAGAAAGACTCTGTCTCAAAAAAAAAAAAAAAAAAAAAAAAAAAAAAAGAATTGAACGGCACCAAAACATTGCATATGAATAACAAAAACCAAAATAACCTAACACGACTAGCAAAATCATCACCATGGATAAGTGAATATAATTTAATTTATATTACTTTTATATTACTTGAGCAAATCTCAGCTCTAAGAATGAAGTGCAAATAAAAACCACAATGAGATACCATCTCACGCCAGTTAGAATGGCGATGACTAAAAAGTCAGGAAACAACAGATGCTGGAGAGGATGTGGAGAAATAGGAATGATTTTACCCTGTTAGAGGGACTGTAAATTAGTTCAACCATTGTGGAAGACAGTGTAGTAATTCCTCAAGGATCTAGAACTAGAAATACCATTTGACCCAACTATCCCATCACTGAGTATATACCCAAAGGATTATAAACTATGCTACTATTAAGACACATACACATATATGCTTATTGCGGCACTATTCACAATAGCAAAGACTTGGAACCAACCCATATGGCCATCAATGATAGACTAGATTAAGAAAATGTGGCAAATATACACCATGGAATACTATGCAGCCATAAAAAAGGATGAGTTCATGTCCTTAGAATGGACATGGATGTAGCTGGAAACCATCATTTTAAGCAAAGTATCACAAGAACAGAAAACCAAACACCACATGTTCTCACTCATAGCTGGGAGTTGAACAATGAGAACACATGGACACAGGGTGGGGAATATCACATACTGGGGCCTGTCAGGAGGTAGGGGGCTGAGGGAGTGATAGCATTAGGAGAAATACCTAATGTAAAAGATGAGTTGATGGATGCAGGAAACCAACATGGCACATGTAAACCTATGTAACAAACCTGCATGTTGTGCACACATACCCTAGAACTTAAAGTATAATAAAAATATTTTAAAAAGATATGAATGCTTTTCTAAAAAGTAGGTTAAAAACTCATATTAAATTAAAATACTATAGCTGAAAATAGACCAGTAATATGGTAGAAAAGAAAATGTTTAATATTTTACACCCCAATACTATAGTACAAATCTAGCTAATACACAGTTAAAGAAAGGTTAGCACAGGTAAATTAAAAAGTATCAAACAAGAGCAAATACCTCTCCATGCTTTCAGAAATTATTTATTTTGAATCTGGTAATGTATTAGGTCATTCTCACACTTCTATAAAGATACTACCTGAGAATGGGTAATTTCTAAACAAAAAAGGTTTAATTGACTCACAGTTCTACACGGCTTGAGAGGCCTTAGGACATTTCCAATCATGGTGGAATGCAAAGGGGAAGCAAGGCACATCTTACATGGCATCAGGGGAAATAAAGAGAAGGGGGAAGCACCAGACACGTATCAAACAAAACAGATCTCATGAAAACTCACTCAGTAACAACATGGGGCAGTACCGCCTCCATGATCCAATCACCTGCACCAGGCCCCTGCCTGGACATGTGGGGATTACAATTCAGATTCCAATTTCAGATGAGATGTGCATGAGGAACAGTCAAACCACATCAAGTAAGTACCAATTATTACTGTTCATATGCTGGGAAATAAAATTAAATTAACTATTACAAAACAATACTCTGTGTCAAGAGCCGAGGTATGATGGAGAGAGTTGAGCTGCCAAGTGTTAGAGTAGCTTATTAAGCACCAAGCCAGCACAGAAGGGACAGTGAAGGCTTTAATCACTGCCATACTATAAGCAAGAGTCTACACAGAAAAAGCTCCTCCATCACCATTCCATTTCTCTACATGGACTGGAGGTGAGGATCAGAAGGATCTGCACAGACCTAGAGAATGTCTCACTAAAAAAGGAGCCCAGAAAAACATTCTCCTTCTGCCATTTGACAGGCCTTGAGGAGGCAGAGGAAGGGGAGGTGAGCTACAAGAGAAACATACTGAGATTGAGTGGAGAAAAATGTCTCCACCTCCCACTCCTCCTGTAAGGGGGTATCAGGGAAGGAACCTGAGCAAGACCTTGGTCTAAGCCTTCTGTAAAGAAGCCTTTTGAATGGAGGCAGCTGGAGAGGCAGTTGGACTAGGAAGACAGATATACATAAAAGTATATCACAGGAGTATAGTAGTGCCTGTGTCCTTGACTACAACTTTCTTAAGAGACTGCACTACATGGCTGTGTACCAAGTCTGGTAGGCAGGCAGCAGCTTTCCCCAGGGAAGGCCTACCAGGTAAAGCTTTTGCAACTGCCTATAGAGGGGCTTGAAAAAACATGCACACACACATACACACACACACACACACATACACACATGCACATACACATACACACATGCACACACGCATACACACACACAGTTTTTGGTCTGGAGCTAGACTACTTCCTATCCACAAACAACTATATAATAATTTTTAAAAGAAAAAATTAATTATTTATACATATTGCACTTAACTTTTAAACAATACTTGATAAATAATACTTTATCAGAATAAATGGGCACAGATAAATATATGGTTGAAATGAAATTAAAGCAAAATAAATGTAGGCTTCTATAATCTATAAATATTTGGTAAATATTTATAATTTCAGCTTAATAGAATGAATGGACAAAATTACATACGAATATCAATGTAATGATGAAGTCAAAACACTGCCTTTTAAAATTATTCAACCAGAAAAAAATCTCTCTGAATGAAATTTCAGAGTCACAAGTAAAATAGCATGGAAATATACACTAAATTCTACTTGACATTCAATAGTTTCAGATCATTGCTACTTGATTCGTTTAATAAATAAAAAAAATAAATAAAAGTGCCTGCTGCTTTGATGATTAAGAGATTATCATAAAAAACTAGTATGGCTCAATTGGTAAGATGTTGGGAAATAGCATGTGATACTTGTAGAAAAATGAAGAGATCATAATGCACAGTAGAAAAATTTACATTTGGGGATTGCATTGGTTTTAAGGGGAAGGACATTAAATGATACAATGAAAAATCTGAATTTTATCTAAAAGGCAAGTAGACCTGATTTTTGTTTAAAGAAACACAGTAATAAATTGTATATGTGTATATATATATATAAATAAGATTCAATATATAATATATATTACTTAATAACATATTTTCAATATATGTTATTGAAATAAAATTCATATATCATAAAATTCACTTTTAAAATGTACAATTTTGTGATTTTGAATGTAATCAGAGTTATGTGACTATCACAACTACCTAATTTCAGAAAATCGTTATCACTGTGAAGGAGATATTTTAGAAAAGTTAACCTGGTAGAAGAATACCTGAGAAGAAATTACAGCAGGTGTATTAAAAATAATAGAAATGCATTTGAATGGCCCTTGACATAATTGCTCATAAACTGCAAGGCAAGGTTGCACATTCATTGAAAGGGCAGGAATATACCTGGTTTCAGCAACAACTGGTCTTTATGACTCATACTGTACCAAGACTTTCAGGTCCACACCTACTTCTCTGTTTGCTTAGTCAAGTCCCTCCCTTCTCACTGCTTTTCTGTGTCTTCCTTCATTTATCAAGAATAGGGCAGTCCAATAGAAAGAGAGACCTATCATTTTCTTTACTCAGTGGGAAGATGCAGTTTGGGTGACGTCCTAATGATGAATGAATCTGTCCACGATAGGCGAGTGTAGAGGATGGATAGAGAGGAGTATGAAAGTGGCAGAATTCACAAAACTCACAGACTGTAGTGAGAAAAGGCACACTCTCTGAAGGATGTTGCTAATTAAAGAAAGGTGCATGTTTCTGGAGGTGGGAGGGTGAGGAAAAGCTTTGACATAAAACAGTACATAGACAATAGCTCAAATGAATTAATAAACCATATTCATGTCATGAAATCATGACATTGTAAAATGTGTATGCAAATACACAAAATATTAATACAAGGTTTATTATTAACTGCTACAAGTTTTTGTTTGATTGGTAGTTTTTGTATTTTCATATGAAGAGAACTGGTTGGCAAATGAATTTCTAGAGTATTAAAAAAAGATTTGGCCACTGAGTTTGGTACTTTGACTAATTCCTAGGATTTTGGAGCACATGAAGTCACAAAGTTCAAAAAGAATGGTGCTGAGTTAGGACCAAGTGAGTACTAAATTTAACAATAGTACAGAAAACAGAAACGAAATTACAATCATAAAGTTGCATGCTAATAAGTATATTCCATTCAGCAGTGTTACGTAGTTGTACCAAATAATATCAAAATGAACAAGTAAAAAAATGAGTTGTTGAACTGGGGCACTTGGTTAGATATCTAGAAATGATTATGATCAAATAGTAACATATTAAGTTGTTAATTATCTAAAAGGTAAGAAACTGAAATCATCCCATTGGTACTTTGGAAAAAATAATATCTTGGTATGTTCAATGCAATTTTTAAAACCTAGTTTTGCTTTTAATAGATAAAATGTGATCATGGCAAAATTTTATATTTGTTTTGAAACAATCTAGGTCGTTTTATAATCTAAGGAAGCTGCAGGGAGAATGAGATTTGTGGCAATTTGCACGCAAAAGTGGACTGCCAAGTATGCTTAACATTAATTGCAACTGCTACCTAATTTTGTAAGAGAAACAAGAAAATGAGAAGACCTACTTTAGTAGTTAATTTTGTGAACATTATGACTTGCACAAAGTAAAAACTCAGAAAATATTTATAAATGGAGATTAATACAATGAATTGATGTGAAACTACGTATCAATGTCAATACACTGATGGAGTCAAAAAATGTGACTGCCTTTTTCAAAATACAATAATATATCTTCTCTCTGAATGAAATTACTTAGCCAGGAATAATATGTGACACTTAACATACACTAAATTCCAGTTAGCGTTCAATAGTTTCATATCATTGCTGTTTGATTAATTTAACAAATAAAAATGAAAATAGAAATAGGTTCTGCTTTGATCATTCTCTGAATAATATCTAGCTTAATTTCTTAAGTCCTCTATTTACTTTGGGCTTTAAAAAATAATTTGTGTGTCTCTTTGCTTTGGAAAATATGCTATTACAATTTAGTCTTGTTAAATATGTGTTTACAAGTGTTGCTATTCATGTCAAATTTACTTGTTTCCTTAGCACTTCTCCATTTAAGTGAAAAACAAACAGCTTATTTTATCCATTTATTTAAATTTTTATCTATGTATTGCCAAAACATGAAAACTTAACACTTTTGAATTGATGCAGACTGCTTCTAAGTGAAAAATATGCACATAAAAGGCAATGCAATTTATTCTTACTTTAGAGAGTCTGAGTGGAGGAGAGGTAGAATATACTGCTGTTTTGCTCAGATCTAAATAAGCAATCTGACCATATAACAGCAAGCATCCATCACTGTTATACACAGTGATCTGGGAGAGCTCTTGTTTAGGATGTACACTTTGGCCATCTTTAAAATAGGCATTTCTTGTTAAAGAGGTGTTAAAAATGTTTCCATTTAAAAATCTATCCTTACTTTAGGGAGAATCATGGATTGGGAAAAACACAAATTTCAGAATATTTCTGGGAAAGGTTTAATTTGTTAGTTCTTCACTGGTTTATAATTGCTATATGTGAGGATAATTAGAGAATAAAAGCTAACTCCATGCTAAAAAAAAAAAAAAATCTATTCTTACTTTAGGAACACATCAGAATTATGCACATTGGACTTTTTTCTATTGCTGATTTGATTTCAGGCTAAAGCACTGCTAAAAGGAGTGGGACAGATACACCAGGAAGCAAACTTCTTGTCCTACAATATTAGGGTATCTATATATATACTTTTTTTTTTTTTTTTACATGTTAAGGGGCTTGACCTATAAGTTTCTGTGAGGTGAAGAATTTGGGATATGGAGTAGAAAAATACCTTCCCTAATAGGTAAAATATGGTATAAAGCATACTTAAATTATGCATATAAAATGACATTATTTTATCTAATGTAAAACAAAAAGATAATTAAATGTCAGGAGTTAGGAATGGGGATAACAGTCATGATAACATAATTTAATTAGACTAGATCATCTCCAGGTTTTCGCTGACTTATTTTTAAAATTTGTTACCTCTTTGATGTGATTGTTTTCAACCATTACTAAGCAATCCTATAGTCAATACAGGATTATTCAATTACTGTATATATACTCTTAAAGTTAATTTAGAGTTAATAATAAACCAAAATTACATGCTTTATATGCACTAAAATCTCTCCAGAATTCCCAACTTAACAAATACTTGAATCAGCTTAGTTGGCTTCAATGTTTTTTTTAAAGGCAAAAGGCCAAGAGGGTTTTATGAAACTATTATGTATCCATCTACGAATATTTCAGAAGTGCAGTGCTCTTACATATAAAAAAGTCATTTTGATTGCACTTTGGAATCCAGGTGTTAAAATGTACAGCTTGTATGACTTCAGTTTAATGGGCTGTCAACTGTCCAGGCAACTGCAGTACAAAGCTAGGCATGTCTTTAATCTTCAAAGAAAAAAAAGTAAAGAGAATAAATTCAGCTATTAGCTTGAAGATAAAAACAAATGAAAGGATAAGGTGAAAGCAAGCAGTATTAGAGTTCATAGATTTCTTATTAGAAATTTGAAATTATATTATCAGTGTATGGTAATTATATACATATACATATGCATATATATATACACACACACATACACGTGCACTCACATACAAGTATATTCGTGGGTAACTTAATGACAGAGATAAGTTCTGAGGAATGAATCCTTGGATGATGTTCTTGCTTGTATGAATATCATGGAGTGTACTTACACAAACCTGGATGATACTGTGTACTACACAACTAGGCTATGTGGTATGGCCTGTTGCTCCCAGCTACAAACCTGTATGGCATGGTATTTGTGAATCTAAACATATCTAAGCATAGAAGAAGTACAGTAAAAATACAATATAAAAGATAAAAAATGGTACTTGTGTATAGGGCACTTATCGTGGAAGGAAATTGTAGTACTAGAAGTTGTCTGGGTGAGTGAGTGACTGAGTGGTGAGTGCATGTGAAGACCTATTACATTACTTTACAACACTACTGCAGAATTTATAAACACTGTCCAGAGGCTACACTAAATTTATTCAAAAAACATGTTCTTTGTTTAATAATAAACTTAGCTTCTGTAACTTCTTTATAAAGTATTTAATTTTTTTCTTTTGCTTTTTTTTACAGTAACACTTAGCTTAAAACACAAATATATTGTACAGCTATACAAAATTTTTTCCTTTATTTTCTTATTTTATAAACATTTTTCTATTTTCTGATTTTTTGTTTTACTTCTTAAACTTTCCTGTTAAAAATTAACACACACACATATTAGTCTAGGCCCACATAGGGCCAGGGTTATCAATGTCACTGTCTTCCCGCTCCTCATCTTGTCTCAGTGGAAGTTCTTCAGGGGCAACAACACACATGGATCTCTCATTTTTCTATGATAACAATGCCTTCTTCTGAAAGACTTCCGGAAGAACTTATCTGAAGCTATTCTATAGTTAATTTTTTTAAAAAATAAATAGGAGTATACTCTAAAGTAACAATAAAAATCATAGTATAGAAAGTCCATAAGCCAGTAACATAGTCATTTATTTTCATTATCAAGTGTTATGTACTGTGCTTTATTGTATGTGTTATACTTCTATATGACTGGCAGGGCAGTAGGTTTGTTCACACCAGCATGATCACAAGCACATGAGTTTCTGCTACAGCAATATGACAATTACATTGTCACTAGGCAAGAGGAATTTTTCAGCTCCATTATAATCTTATAGGACCACTGTCACATATGCAGTCAATCACTGACCAAAACATCATATGGACAGCATGACTCACCATTTTCCAATGATAAATTACATAATAAAGTAAATTATTAGCAACAGAACTAATTGTATAGTTCTGAACATCTAATTAAAATATTGGTTTTGAGAACATTTAAGTTAGTCCAGGTTTGATTATTTTATTTGTACCAATGAAAATATTTGTTTTACTTTTATAACTTGAATGGCTTTTGCATAGTTTTGATATAGCCATAACATTAATAATTATGCCAAACTTATGTCCTTGCAATATTCATAATGTCTTATTTTTTAGAATCATTTGGTCTTTACAATAAAGACAATCTTACTTTTTAAAAATTTATTTATGCTTCTCTAATATATTCTTTAGATTCTAAATGCATGTTTGGGATTACCTTAGTAGTTTATGCATTAAAAAAAATGATTCTTTTGGTGGGTATATGTGTGAAGACAAGCTAGTTTTTTACTAAATATTTCCTCTTTTTTAATCTTTTTAATATACTTCATCATCATACCTAATATTTTTGTATTTTTATTACAAACTACAAATATGCATTGCTTGTATTTTAATTTATAATTTAAATTTATTAAACAAATGTATATACATAAATTTCAGTCCAATAATTTCACATGGCTGCTCCATTCACCATGCAAATTTGTATGTCCAGACAATTTTTTCCAATGTATTTAAATAATATATTTAATAACTTTTTTGAATTCACTGCAGAGTTTGACAGATAGAAAATCAACTATTTGGGGGCTTAGTTATCTTACTACCGCACCTAATAGACTCACATACACACACACGCAAACACACATGCACATACCCGTGCACACACATAATATTTTTTCCTATTCATCTAATATAGAGGTAATATTTTTTAACCTTAATCTCCATCATGGTTACATAGGTGCTTAGATTTTTTTAAACTTTTATTGTACTCTATTCTTCAAAGATGTACAATATGCTACAGGTTTGTTATACTTCAATAACAGGGAAATGAATTAATTAAATTAATTGAGTGAATAAATTAAATGACTTACTTTTAGTGAATCTATTTCTTTTCTTCACAATTGGCTGCAAAAGTCCAGTCGTTTAATCACAATTGCTACCCACATCCTCAATCCATCACAGCCTGAGAATCATGGGATACACTGTGTGGGAGGGAGCCCTGGAAAGCCAAGATGAATGGGGACAGCATGTGAGGGCCTGGTCAGGCCCCTGCACTCATGTCACTGGCTTCTAGGAGCACAGAATCAGGCTGGGCACAGAGTCCTCTTTTCTGCCCAGGAACCAGCAGGGGAGCTCCATCCAGAGGAAGTCAGGTATCCCCACCAGGCTAGTCAGAGAGCATGAGGGGTCAAGACTGGCTGGAGGAAGGAAGAAGTGAAGAAAAGAGAAGCGACTCTGATCTGTCACCACACTTATGTGCTCTGACCTGCCTCTGCCACATTCAGCTGCTGGAGAGTTGGCCTCGCCCCTCTGAGGGGTCACTGGCACTCAAACTGGCCTTGACTTCTCTGCTTTCTTCTCAGATCTCACTGCCTCATCATGGGCTTTCTGCTACTCTGCTAGCTTTTTGGCCTCTTGGCTTTTCTACCTTTTGTCAAACATGATCTTCTGGTACAGGTACTTCTCCAGCTTCTTCATCATAAGGATCAGGCGCTGGCCTCACTCTCCTCCTCCTGGGCCAGCTGCTGCTCGGAACTACCCTCCTCTTCGTTTTCTCCCCCTTCATCACCATCACTTTGGTTGTCTTCCTCCTCCTCCTCTTCTGACTCATTCAAGTTTCCTGGGTCCTCTCCCAGCTGCAGAGCCAGAAGCTTCAGCTTCTCAGGTGGGATGTAATCTCCTTCCTCCTCAGTCACAAATGGTGAAGGGTGTGGGGGTAGCTGCATTGCAGGGAAGTACTCTGCTCCAGGGAAGTGCAGTCTAGCGTTCACGGAGTCAAACACCTACTGGGGCTTCACGTAGTGCCTGCTACTATTGAGGTCTGCTGCCCAGGCCAGTCGACAATCTGGTGGGTGCTACATAAGTGGGACTGAGGCACAAAGGCTTTTGCCAGGATATGTCTCCCCAAAAACTCCTGATGACGAAGGCTAGGGCTTCAGGGGATACCTGTCAGTTAAGGAAAAACTTCAAGCCCTCAGAAAGCTTCTTGTGCTTCTCTTGCGCCTCCAGCTCCTTCCTGAGGTCCTCCTCCTGCACCGCCAACTCCCCATGGGCGGGAAACTCATCCACCTCGGCCTTTCTCTGTGGCAAGCACCGCAGCGTGGGCCAGGCTGACACTGAGGGCCTCCAGTTTCTCCACTGGCCTCTCCGAGTCCAGCGCATAGGTACCATCACTGGCCTTCGCCTCTGCTTGGGCCTGACCCTCAGCTTGAGGGAATAGTGAACGTTGAGCGACTGATAGGGGCTGAAGTTCATCGATGAAGCCCAGCAAGGTGGTGTAGAACTAGGTGAAGTTGGCCATGACTCTGAAGTCCATGTCTGTCGGGTGGTCATGGGAGAAAGCATAGAGGTTGATCCATACAATGGGCCGTACCAGCACCTCAGCCTGGTATTAAATGCTTTTGATGGACACGAAGACCTTGCTCAGGGCACAGGGAGTGATGATGTAATGCATGAACTTCACTGCCAGCCTGCAGCACAGCTGAATGGTCTCTACATGGGACTTCTCAGTCCACGGGAAGGTGGAAAAGAGGAAGCACATGGAGAAGGCAGCGCCACCCAGGTCCCCCCAGGCGTCAATGAATATGGGGTACCATTCCTTGATGACACGGTCATGTTTGTGGTCAATCTCATTGCCCTTTACATGTTCCTTGGTGTTCCGCTCGCTTTTCCCACAGGCCTTCTGGGGCTTCCAGACAGATTCCTTGTATTCCCGGACCTTGTTGAAGATGAACTTTTGGAGGAGAAATCTGATGTCTTCCATAAGGTAGCAAGTTTGGGCCGCAGTAGCACCTTTATTAACCTTCTTGTGTTTGGGTTCATGAGGATAAATGCCCATGAAGATGCACTGTCGCCTCGAGTCAGCCATGGTCAGTGGGAGCTTCTTTCCTGGCTTTGCTGCCGGTGATGTGGTTGGCGGGTGAGCCTCCTTCTTGCTGCTGCTTCTCAAAGCCCCCTGTAGCTCCACATTAAGGAGCCCATGAGTGCCGCAGACTGACAGTGTCACTTCCTCCCGAAGTCTCTATTTGTCCTCTGGTAAAAATCTTTTACTCTCTAAATATAAACCAAACTTCAATATTAATTAATTTCGTAACATTTAGTCTTCAGTTTTAGCATTTAATTACATATTTCAACTTCGGGGATACAAACGTATTACAAAAAGTTTACATTGCCTTTTAATGACCTATAGGTTACTCTATTATGGTTCAAGTAACTATTAGTTTATTGAAAAAAAATTATTTAATGGTCTTGTGTCCAGAATTGGTGGGTTCTTGGTCTCACTGACTTGAGTGAAGCCACGGACCCTCATGGTGAGTGTTACAGTTTTTAAAGATGGTGTGTCCGGAGTTTGTTCCTTCTGATGTTCACACCTGTTCAGAGTTTCCTCCTTCTGGTGGGTTCGTGGTCTCGCTGACTTCAGGAGCGAATCTGCAGACCTTCACGGTGAATGTCACAGTTCTTAAGGAGGTGCATCTGGAGTTTTTTGTTCCTCCCATCTGGAGTTGCTCATTCCTCCTGGTGGGTTGGGGGTCTGGAGTTGGTCATTCCTCCCTGGTGGGTTCGTGGTCTTGCTGCAGACCTTTGTGGTGAGTGTTACAGCTCATAAAAGCAGTGCAGACCCAGACTGAAGCAGAAAGATTTATTGCAAAGAGCAAAAGAACAAAGCCTCCACAGCAGGCAAGTGGACCCAAGCAAGTTGCCCATGCTGGCTAGGGCAGCCTGCTTTTATTCCCTTATCTGGCCCCACCCACATCCTGCTGACTGGTCCATTTTACAGAGTGCCAATTAGTCCATTTTACAGAGAGCTGATTGGTCTGTTTTACAGAGACCTGTTTGGTACATTCTGACAGGGTGCTGATTGGTGCGTTTACAAACCCTGAGCTAGACATAGAGTGCTGATTGGTGCATTTACAATCCTTTAGCTAGACACATAATTTCTCCAAGTCCCCACTAGATTAGCTAGACATAGAGCACTGATTGTTGCCTTTACAAACCTTGAGCTAGACACAGGGTGCTGATTGGTGCATTTACAATCCTTGAGCTAGACACAAAGTGCTGATTGGTACATTTACAATCCTCCAGCTAGACATAAAAGTTCTCCAAGTCCCCACCAGATTAGCTAGATACAGAGTGCTGATTGGTGCATCCACAAACCCTGAGCAAGACACAGAGTGCTGATTGGTGCATATACAATCCTCCAGCTAGACATAAAAGTTCTCCAAGTCCCTACCCTATTCAGGAGCCCAGCTGGCTTCACCTAATGGATGCCTGCCCAGCCTGGCCATGGGCGTAGCTGCCCGTCAGTCCCGTGAGTTGCGCCCATACTTGTCAGCCCTTGGGCGATGGATAGGACCAGGTGCCTCAGATCAGGGGATGATGCCGGTTGGGGAGGCTCGGGAAGCGTGGGAGCACACCACCAGGGGTTCAGGCATGGTGGGCTGCAGGTCCCAAGCCCTGTCCCTCAGGGAGGCAGCTCAGGCCTGGTGAGAATTCAAGCATGGCATGGGTGGGCTGGCAGTGCTGTGGGACCTGGCGTCCCCTCCACAGTTGCTGGCCCAGGTGCTAAGCCCCTCACTGCCCAGGGCCAGTGCTGCCAGCCGGCTGCTCCTAGTGTGGGGCCCGCCCAAGCCCGCACCCACCCGGAACTCACACTGACCAGCGAGCTCTGCACACTGCCCCGGTTCCCACCCCCAGCCTCTCCCTCCACACCTCCCTACAAGCAGAGGGAGCCTGCTCCCTGCTCTGCCAGCCCAGAGAGGGGCTCCAACAGTGCAGTGGCTGGCTGAAGGGTGCAAGCTAGCCAGAGTGGATGCCAAGGCCAAGAAGGCACTGAGAGCTAGGGCTGCTAGCACGTTGTCACCACTCAGTCTCATTCTTATGAAGTTCAAACAACATAGTATTCAATGTCATGGTGTTTCTGAAACTGTAAGCAGTTTTTGTTTTTGTTTTCTATCCCACTGGGCACATAAAGAGATAACTAGACAGCCGTAGGACAGTACAGAACAAATGTGGGCCAAAGTCAAATCTGCAAATGATGAACTCGTCGCTTTATATCTAACCCAATAAGTGAGCACCTTTAACTTATTTTTAGAATAATTATTTAATAAATATAAAAGCAAAAACAATGCATATACTGAAACACAAATAAGAACATAATATATAGCATGTAATAATTAGAAAGTTCCCTTTAGATTATCTCATTTGCCATGTAAATCTTCTCAGTGTTAACCATTGTTAGCATTTTGGTGCATGCAATGTTTACCTTTTAGACCATTTAAATTGCATTCACACGATTTCTGCACACATATGCTCATACATTTTATTTTATAACTTTCTCTTTTATGTTGAGCAAAATGCCATTGATATATTTCCAGGTCAGTACTACCCATCTACCTTGCTGTGTATAATGGTTCCAGAGTATTTCTTACTATGACCAGAGCATACTTTACTGAATCATTTCTCTACTTATAAATATTTATTGTTTTCTATACCAAACGTTCAGGATTTTTTATACAGTATTAACTAGAAAAATTTATATGGTCAAATTCTTAAACATTTATCAAATCCTATATAGGATTCCCTTATTCTCATTTATGCTTTCGATGTCTCTTTTGAATTTCTCCATTAAAACGTCTCTCACTTCAATTCAATGATGTATTTATAAGTTATACACTACACTAGTGAATGAGTTCTTTTTGGCAACTGGGTTTCCAAAACACTATCTGCTCTCAGGAAATGTATTTTGAGTTCAAGGGTAAATGAATAAATGAATTTCTCATCACCAAGTTACTTTTGTTCAGTTGTCAAATTATTTTATTCATTTTCTCTTAGTTAAGGCTGTCAAAATTAACCATTGCTATCTTATTTTCGCTTTTTCCTTTATGCATAGCCTGGTAATTTTCCCCTCCGTGTTTTTGTAATTCATCTATTAATTCAGAACCAATTGGGCTAGAGGCTGGAAAAAGCAGGCTAGGGTCAGAACTGCAAGCTCTCTGTCCTCATAATCTTAAGTGAAAGAGATGAGAGGCAAGCACATAGGTATGTATGTGTACATGTCCATATATTTTATTAAAAAATACTGGAGCATTATAGCAACCTATAACGAGGAGACATAATTTGTCAGTTACTATATTGTGCAAAATCTTGTATGTAACAATTTGGGGGGTTATGCTAATAACAATGAGATCAGCTTAACGTTTTTATACACTGAGGGGACATGTTCGGGTTGTCATTTTGAAAATATTGCTCCAGCTATAATATATGAAAGAAGGTGAAAAGGGTAAAAATAAATGTAGGAATGTAGGAGGATATTGCATCAATACAAAAAAAAAAATGGGATGATAGTTTGGATACAAGTAGTAAGAATGGAGATGGAGAGAAGTTCCTAAATACATTGGTGATATTGGCAGGACTTGATATGAGACTAAATATGGGGCTATCAAGGAAAGATAATTTGGCAAGGATTGGCTGCACCTTTTTAGATTTTGGCTTTAATATCTGAACAGATGAGAGAACAAAGATTGGTTTGATTGAAAAGATAATGAGCCCAGATATGTAGTTGGATTTTGGGTTCCTTTAAGGAATCCAAGTTGTAGATTCTTAATAAGTAGCTGTATGCACCGATCTCAAATTCAGTAGGTTTTCATATACATGAGAGGAGTTTGAAACTCTAGCTACACGAAATAGCAAAAATTGAAATATACAACAATAATTAATGGAGAATTAGGAGTATGAACAAAATTTTTCATAGAATTGTGAAACTATGATTCCTTCTAAAACTTCCCGTAGATAAGTAATTATCAAAAAGTCTATATAAAAACAATTAGAGAATGCTAAAATACTGTTTTAGCATGTTTGAATTTTTGACAAAGAAAATTAAAATATAAAGTTTTGGTGTTTATTTTTATTTGCTGTGTTTTAAAAATAACCTTTAGCCCACCTTATGGAGTTCTTTCTTTGATATTTTGCATTTCATAAATATGACTTTATGACAACAAAAATAACCTTCAATTCATGGTACATTGGTGAAAAAGAAGAAGGATGAGAGGATAATATGACATAGCTTGATTTAGAAATGCATGGATGATTTCATTTTTATTTTAACTTTTATTTGAAAACTGAACCCAGATAAGGCCGTATTTACTCTACTCCACATAGAGTAGCTCAAAGATAGGATTTCTCAAAGCAGAGCTTTGATGCTTACTCTGAATCAGTGGAAAGACATGTTATTCAAAAGTTGAAAGTGTGCTTTCACTTCTGTTATTTATGACTGCTGTCTCACAGTGTTGTCACCCTGCATGAAGCATTATATCCCTCTGATTTGTTGCAGTAGGTAATAATGCAAGAATATATGTAATAAAAACTGCCACATAGTTCCCCAAAAAGTACAAAAAAATGATACTACCTTTTTACATTGTATAATTTTCCACACACACAGTTTCCATTCAAATTGCTGGTCAAGTTTCAATAATTTGTTGAAATTTAAGCTTAATGCTCCCTGGGACGTCTACTAATCTTTAATAAAAGAGGAAGGTAATTGGTTCATTTACCGTTTTATTCATTTAGATTTATTCAAGTATATTTTTATAAGAACTGCATTTTATTTGAAGGAAAAGTATTGTTCTTCTTAATAGGTGATTTCACTTTAGATTTTAAATAGGAAATACAATTAACTCTTCTTCGAAGGAATGGGATTTGTATTTAAAAATCTGAGTCTCCTTTTGAAAAGAAAGCATTATGTTTTTTCCTAAAGTGTTAAGCGCACACACGCACACACACATTTTATATATTTTTATATGTACATGTATGTTTTATATATTTATATATACACACATTTTATGTATTTATATATATATTCATATATACACACATTTTATGTATTTATATATATTTATATATACACACATTTATTTTATGTATTTTTTTTACATTTATATATATTTATATGTGTGTGTGCATATGTGTGTTTGTATTATATGGGGTTAGAGAGAGAACAGACTTCAGATAACATCCTTAATGCTCTGAGATAAAAGTTGAAAATTTGATCAAAGTATCAATTATTTGAATTTTTGAAATATACACTGAAGATTCGTAACTGAAATTCTAATGCTGAATATGTTAAGGATAATGGACAATAAAATAAAAGGAACAATGCATTATTGGAATAAAGAAAGGATAAAGAGTCAATCATTTTTTGTTTTAAGCCTCTCTGGTTGTCTAAAATTGACACAGAGAGTTCACTCCTCTTGAAGAGGACTGTGAATGTGAATGACTAGCACTACAGGAAAACCTAAAAGCAAGAGCAGGCCTTGACCACAGCATTACTGTTTGCTTTCTACCTAAAATTATACTTTGATAGCTGTTCAGACTCCTGTCCTGTGCTGCAAAGTTTCCCCAAGTATTTGTCCTGCTCCTCTTAATGCCTATAAAATACATCTCAATAGATATTTTAAACTGACCTCTGTTATGTTTATGACAAAATATACAGAACAGCAAATAATTTGAAATATTCAAGGAGAAAAGAACCCCTAACACTGCAGCAGTACAGAAAATAACCAGAATCTATCTCATCATATATTCATCCAGTCACTAATTTAACACCTGTTACATGTCAGACTATATCCTAGATGCTTGGGATACATTGGTGAGCTAAACAACAATTTCTACATATGTAGAACTTAAATTCTAGCATGGCATAGAAAATATTTCATGTTCTGATATTTTCTGGTTGTACTAAAATATATAGGCAATAGCAAATATTATAATAACCACCACAGTGACCAAGATATTTGTCTTCAACCGATCACATTTAAGAGCATCTTTCTGTATTTGAGCATCATTCGGAGTTCATCAATATCAGATGACTGCTGTCACAACTAAAGGAAAAGTACGCACATTTGAAGACATGTGTAGTGAATATTTCTATATTACTTTAAAATCCATGCACCAGAATCCCATATTATCTAATAATGGCAATTTGGGACTCTTTGCAATGACTTCATAAATCCTTACTTTAGATACATTTGGTTTTTAGGGGGTTGGGGGTTGTTTGTTTCATTTTAGGCTGTCATGTCTGTTCACAGTCTAACACAGTGTTTTGTAGGATATCATTGAAGACATATTGTATGGTCCAGGGTGAGAAAGGAAAAAATATTTGATTATATATATTCTTACATTATTCCTGAAACTTGTGGAAAGCAACAGGAGAGAGGAAGTCATGAAGCCAGAAATCTTTAAAAATAGCTATTTACAGTGTCAGTAAAATATAGCATGATGCCCTGTGCTTTTGTTATGCTGTAGGAAAATATGTTTAAGAAGACATGAATTTATATGAACTGCTGAGATTTTCTGACAATTTTTATCTCTTTTACCTTCCAAGTGTAAACAAGATAAAATAAATATTATGCTTGCATTACTGTAGCATTGACAGGGATAAGTTTTATAAGTGTTATTGCAGCTAAAGGTTTTGGTCATCGGAAGCAAATGGATCAAGCTCAACATTTTGAATTTTGCAAACCAAAGAAGCAAGAGTTACTTTCTCATCCTTCCATCTTTCCACTTAATTACAGAGGCAATAAAGTAACTTCATTTCTCTGATGATGATAAGCTAATTTATGTAGTAAACACCCAATGCCTATTATGTGGCAATAAAGATGATTACCTGCAAATGTTTTTTATAAACAGTTTCATAGAGCTTAGAAGGATTCTATTCTTAAATTATTATTTTTTTCTCATATGAACCGTATTCCTTGTAACAAAAAAAAAAAAAAAAAAAAAAAAAACTCAACTCTTTTGGAAGAGCTCTGACATTTGGTGTGATTCTTTACCATACTTTTGTGAGAACCAGGTGGAAATTATGAGATTGATGGATTTGATTGAGTGAAGGATAATAGACTTTAGGAGTGTACAACAATGGAAACAGTGTTGAAATAGGTTATCTGAAAACAGATGCACACATTTTGGAGTCAATCCTCTTGCTTTATCTCTTTTATTATTATACTTTAAGTTCTGGGGTACATGTGCAGAATGTGCAGTTTTGTTACATAGGTATACATGTGCCATGGTGGTTTGCTGCACGCATGAACCTGTCCCTACATTAGGTATTTCTAATGTTATCCCTCCTCCCCCAACAACCTCCAGTGTGTGATATTCCCCTCCATATGTCCATGTGTTCTCATTGTTCAACTCCCACTTATGAGTGAGAAAATGCGGTGTTTGATTTTCTGCTCTCGTGATAGTTTGCTGAGAATTATGATTTCCAGCTTCATCCATGTCCCTGCAAAGGACATGAACTCATCCTTTTTTATGGCTGCATAGTATTCCACAGTGCATATGTGCCACATTTTCTTGATCCAGTTTATTATTGATGAACATTTGGGTTGTTTCCAAGTCTTTGCTGTTGTGAATAGTGCTGCAATAAAAATACATGTGCGTGCGTCTTTATAGCAGAATGATTTATAATCTTTTGGGTATAAACCTTCTCAGAGGAATAATGTAACTCACTGATTTAGTCTTCAAGAATATTTTTTCCTACATTTTTCACTTTAACTTGTTTTTCTCTCCAGTTTAAGGGCTTCTCAATATTTTAGTTATACTTGATAGAGCCTGATAAAGAGTGGAACATCTTCTATAGGACAACTCTCTCTATAGGAGTAACTGCCAAAAAATTTAGTGGCTTAAAAAATTGACTTTATGATTCTGTAGGTAGATAATTTGGGCTGGGTTTACTAGGCAGTTCTGATTTGAACCAGGCATGGATTATTTCATTCTCATGCATCTGCAGTTAAATGGTGGACCAGCTGTGACTGGTTGGTTATGATGGGTGGGACATCTGGGACCAACTTGCTCTTCTTTCTATGTATTCTTTTATCCTACATTAGCCTTGCCTAGACTCATTCCCATGGTAGCCCTAGAGTTCCAAAGCCTCATTGTGCCAGCACTTTAAATATCCATTTGCATCAGATTTTCTACTGTTTCATAGGCCTAAGCAAGTCATAAACCTTGCCAAGTTTCAAGAGATTTTAATATAGATAAACTTGACTTCTTGACAAGTAGAGCTGCAGAGCATTCATCTTTTTTTTTTTTTTCCCAATCTACCATATTCCCTTTGAATAAAGCCACTAGGAATTTAATATTTAAGTCTCAGCAGTTCCTGTATTGAAGTGGTCACTTGAGAGTAGGAGGGGCACTGAATTCTTCAATGTGTATGTCAACATATGACGTAAGACACAGGTTTCAGCATGGGCAAAGTGCTAAGGGATAAGGCAACTTAACATTTTTAGGGAAATTCAAATATTTTTATACTCTACTAGTAAAGGAAGTAAGATTAGGGTTTATTTATAGAAAATGATGTTTGGGGCCATGAATAAGTAATGAGTATCTAGAGAGGCCAGCCCATGGGTGACTCAACAGATATCCTAAGAGGACTCTCAAAGGTTTCTAATCAAGTAGTTGCTGAGGTTTGCACTTTGGAAAGATCATTCTGGATGCATCATTTGGTAGTGATCAAGACTGAAATCCAGTAGACATTTAGTTGACGGTTATTTGAGTAAGATTCTGTAGTAGGTGCTGTTTGTTCTCCACTGGATCTCCTGTTAGCAGGCTGATGTGCCTATCCCCCAGCTATTTTAAGTGCTGCCTGCTAATGGTTAACAGGTACCCCAGTTCCTAGATAATTGCTTCAGCTAACAACTTTGTTGGAATGTTATGTATCCACCTACTCATACTGGGGCAGTGTCCATTCATGAACGACTGATATAGGGGCACCTTTCCCTCAAAGGGGCAAAACACTACAGTAAAATTTCTGTTTCAGAAGCCTCATCCTCCAGTGTAGATTCAGCCTAGGGTATACTTTACTGGAATTAATAGTCTTGCTTGACCCTTCCCTTTTCCTTTCACTCACTTCAGACAATATATATTTTTTTTTATTAAAAGCTATCCTTCAATATAGTACCCAAATATAGTACCTTCAACTGGTACCCAAATCTGTGTCTCAGCCTCTGCTTTTAGATACATGTTATTACTTCCTGAAGTAAGCAATATGCATATTTTTTATCATCAAACAGAATATACAGCATATGAGCACAGAGCCCTTTCTCAGGCCTTCTGTTGTGTTCTCTCTTGGTTTGGTGCTGTGAAGAGTCTTCATAAAGCATTACTTATCTGACTCACTGAGCACATGTACTGTGATGGGGTCATCAATTTTTTTTCTGTAAAGGTCAAGTTATATATGCTTTTGGCTTTATAGACCATAAAATCTTAGTCACAGCTACACAACTCTGCTAATTTTGTGTGAAGAGAGCCTTAGATAATACATATAGAAAATGACAAATGAATGATATAAGTAAATAGGGTCTATAGCAGTATTCCTTACATTGCTGTTTCTTTTTCTTACTTGAATTCCTATGACACCACCCTCATAAACAGGTTGCATCTATCCCATTCATGTTGCTGATGCTACATTAAAATTTATGAATAGTTCAATTTATATATGATATTACAACTGCACAGAGAATGTTCATTTTTCTCTTGTTTGGATTGAATAATTCCTACCATTTTTTCCCATTCTAAAAATTTATTTTTCTATAAGCTTTTCTAAACATTAAGTAAAAGTTAAAATATCTCAGGTAAATTTTGGTTTAAGATGAAGGGACAAGTACTTTTCTTGGCTAGACAATTCTCTCCCCTAAGCTTGTAGGTTATTTTTAAAACCATGAGTGGACAGTAAGTAATGTCTTAAAAGGAAGGCATCAATTAGAATGACTCTGTAACAAAACACCATTATAATTGTGACCTGCTATACAAGATATAGTTCCTATTGTATTTTCTTTGCTCTGTTCATAAATTCACTCTTCTTTAATGGAATCAAAGATATTTGACACCTTTCCCAACTTCGATAAACAAAAAGAGGATCTGATCCCAGACAAGCTCTCTGGATCAATATTTCTTTCCTCAATTTTCTCTGTCCTAGGATATCATGTTCCTTCAAACATGAAATGCTCAACAGTGATGCCACCTAATTTTAACTTTTTAATTGCTTTTCTTATTTGGGCCACTGAGTGTCAGGGTTTCTTTCTTTTTTTTTTTATTTGTTGAAAAAAGTATTACAAAGTAAACAAAAAAAGTTAACATTCTATTAACATTTTTATGTCATTGTATAAATAAAATATCACATAATTGATCTCCTTCTTTGTTATAAATAACCTCTTGTAAATCAATACCCTAAACCATGGTAGTTTTACCAATCCAGATGTTCACTGATGAGGGAAACATTGTCATATGGCAAATGGACAAGGAAGCACTTTCAGCCTAACTGGGCAGGGTTGTACAAAGGCGTTCTGGCATAGGCATGTAGCAGGAAAAAAAAGAAAAAATTAAAAGCATAGGTATTGCTCTCAAGGAATTTACCACACAATCTGGGGAAATACACTAAAAAATATTCAACAGAATAATGTAAGATGAGGTGGTGAATTCTATGGTACAAACTTTAAGTATTTCTCATCTTAGAAAACAACTCCAAAGTCGGGCATGATGACTTGTGCCTGTAGTTCTAGCACTTTGGGAGGCTGAAGCAGGAGGATTGCTTGAACCCAGGAGTTCAAGACCAGCAAAGGCAACATAGTGAGAGCTCAATTCTACAAAACAAGTTATAACAATAAAAAAAAGTCAGGTCCTGTAATGTGCACTCGTCGTCCCAGCTACTTGGGAGGCGGGGGAAGGAGGATGACTTTAGCCTGGGAGATCAAGACTACAGCGAGCTATCATTATGCTACTGCACTCCAGCCTAGCCAACAGAGATACTGTTAAATTTAATTTTTATTTATATACTTAGTATTATATCTATACAGATTATGTTCATGTTGTCCAATATGTGTCAGTCACGTGAAGCTATTTAGTTTCAAATTAAATAAAATTAGATTTAAAAACAAATTTTTGGTTGTACTAGTCATATTTTATGTCCCACATATAACTAGTAGCTACCATGTCAGAAAAGACAAAAACAATTCTATTATTGAAGAAAGTTCTATTGAACTTGCTTAAATATTCTTTAAAATTTGAGAAACTAATAAAGATAATAATAATTAAATTATTGAGTAATAAACTAGGTGATCCATTTAAAGTACTTAGTACAGTGTTGGTTAGAAAGCAAAAGCTGTATATGTGTACATATATATGTATATATAATACATATGGTTATTGCCAATTATGTGTCAAATTATATTTTGGATGAGTGATATATATTGCCCCATTGACCATCATTGCATTTTTAGATAACAGAAAATTTGAAATACATTTTGCAGATGTGGAAATTAGACTTAAAAAGATCGTTGTATTAGTCAAGGTTCTCTAGAGGGACAGAACTAAAGGAATATATATATATACATATATATTCATATATACATATATGTATACATATATGTGTGTCCCACAATAGGCCATCTGGATGCTGAGGAGCAAGGAGAGCCAGTTCGAGTTCCAAAACTGAAGAACATGGAGTCCGATATTCAAGGGCAGGAAGCATCCAGCACGATAGAAAGATGTAGGCTGGGAGGCTATACCAGTCTCCCTTTTACATTTTTCTGCCTGCTTGTAGTCTAGCTTAGCTGGCAGTTGATCTTCCTTTCCCAGCCCACTCACTCAAATGTTAATCTCCCTTGACGATGCCCTCACAGACACATCCAGGATTAATACTGTGTATCCTGTAATCCAATCAAATTGATACTCAGTTTAACCATATAAATCATTCACATTAAATCCTAAGCACAGACTGAGATTTCAATTTATATTTCCCAAACATAGAAACTCTTGTTCCTGTCCTCTGGATTGTATTTTCTTACTAGATTAAAAATAATGAGCAAAGCCTTGTATCAATTTTGAAAAATTGCTGAGGAAAGAAGCCACTAATTATTGAGCATCTCCTATCTGCCAGAATTTTCTTATGAATTTAATCACAGAAATATGTGAGACAATTTTATATTCTCGAATCTAAAGATTATTTAGACTCAAGAGTTTAAATCACTTTTTAAGCTAACACAATTGAGAAATTTAACAACTGTCTTGAACACCACAGTTGGTTCTTTCTCAATTTTATTATTTTTTCCAGGTTAATTTTAAAATTTTTGTATAAGATCAAATATTTTCTCATTTCATCCTAAATCTTCCAAATATTTCACATTACTATTACAGTATTGCTATATCAAATCATAACACACCAAATAGTATATGTTAAATGAAAATTGTGAAAACATAACACAAATACATTAAAATGTATATGTGTGTGTGTATATATGTGTATATAAATACACAATATATATGTATATATAGTCATGTGCTACATAATAACTTTTCAGTAACAGTGGAACACATATGTGTTCATGGTCCCATAGCATTATAATACTGTATTCTTACTCTTTTTTATGTTTAGATGCACAAATACTTAATAGTGTGTTACAATTGTGTACGGTATTCAGTACAGTAACATGCTGTACAAGTTTGTAGCCTAGGAGCAATAGGCTAGACCATGTGGCCTAGGTGTGTAGTAATATAATATTGGAGTTTGTATAAACACACTTTATCATGCTCAAACAAAAACATCACCTAACAATGTATTTCTTGGAACATATCTCTGTTGCGAAATGACACATAACTCAATATACATATACACACCTATAAATTGTACATGTCCAAATAGGATATCAACCGCAGACATATGCACAGCAACCCTTATTGGAATGGAGCACGCAATAGTTTATTCTAACATTGTTTAGAATTCCATAAATGAAAACAGGCTACTTTAACTAATGAATATGAAATATGCTAAGAGGAACAAACACAAAACCTAGTGATTAAATGGAAATGACCGGAAATTGATTTTTTAAAACCCTCTAGAATTTATTTGGACACAAGTTAAAAAGAAAACAGACATATTCAGTTAAACAAAATGCAGATGAATATCTGTTACATTTTTAATTTTAATAAGTTTATGTCAACATATTTTAACACTGGATGTCAATATTTTTAAACTCACAGACCAATGTTTGCTAAAAGATATTTTCATGATATTTTTATAGCACTCACATTCACTGCTAGGCAATGTAATAAAACATGCAATGTCAGTAAAAGACAGTTATAACCATGTAACTTGTTTTGTTTTTTATTAAGTAATTACATGCTTAGATGCTTCCAAAGATGAGCATTTGACCACTAAGACTGATTGTAATGACCAACGCTAGAAAAGCTGTGTTTGAGAGGGAGTAATATTACTCATATTGTTGTGTAGCCGTGTATTTTTCTCCTATATCAACCACAGGGGTGAGTCTCAGAAAGTAGTCTCCTTATAGGCAAGTCTCTCTCATTTCCCATTTTGCTTTTAGTGACTAGTTTTGAGAAAAAATGGCTGTGCTTTTAGCTGCTTCATTCATCTCAACCTTTGTACCAACTGTGTGGGAAGGGCCTACCTAGCCTTCCCTCCTGTTCTGCTTTTAGCCTGCTTAACAATTCCTGCCTTACTAATGAAATCTGTGGACACACACTTTTCTGCTCTCCATTTTTGTCCTACGTCTGCTATAGTTTCTAACCATGTGATTTAGACATAGGAATATTTGGAAGAAAATTGTAAGTTTATTTACTGTGTTTGTGGTTCTGTGTCTAGCAGATAAAGGTCACATTAATTTTCTAGGAAAAAAAAGATATCTCTGGAGACACATTTCAAATAGACCTTTCTCAAAGCCTTCAATGTAATGAACAGAAATACAAAGCTAATGAAATTAATTGACAAACTAGCAACTTAAATCCTGGTGAATATAAATAAAACTACCATTGAAGGAGAGTAATGACTTACCTATTTTTCATTGTGATTCCTAGTTGAAAACAAAATTTCTATTTAATCTAAGCAATTTTGACACATAAAAGATTCTTTAAATGTACTCATATAATGTCCATTATTATCATGGTTTTCCAGAGTAAAAACATTGTATGAGCTTACGGGTAGTGCATTCATTGGTAAAAGTTTTATTCAGGGCTAGAGATAGTGCCATGTCCAGATCTCTATTTCTCTTTCTCACATAGTTTAACAGGGAATAAGAAAGTCACCTCTGGGTTCTAGCAAATCCTCTACTGCCTTTTAAAAAGGGGAAATAAAAGCATTGTATTAAGCATTTTCAAGAAATGGCTTTATGCAGAGTCAGCTCACTGCTTTGAAATAGTCCATTTGGATTGTTTCAACAAGTTCACAGCTATAACCAATAGTGAGGAAAGGAAATAAGAGACAGATGGAAATGTTAGAGGGAGAGGAAGCCTCCACATATTTCAAATACACTAATTCAGGCTGTGGATTTTGATAAATAATTTTTCCTTAAACATTTCATCTTGGAATTTTGCCCTCGGGAAAATTTCACTCTATGCAATATTTGCCTTTCTTCGATTTCCCCAAATTTTTAGATTTGTGAAAATTTATCAGTATAAGAATAAATACTTATAAACAAATGTCAAATGCAGATACACATATTTAGTGAACCAATATGAATTATTTCAGTTAAAGAAGATATAAATAGGCCACACGTGGTGGCTTATGCCTGTAATCCCAGCACTTTGGGAGGCCTAGGCAAGCAGATTACAAGGTCAGGCTGACCTTGTAATCTGACCAACATGGTGAAATCCCATCTTTACTAAAAATACAAAAATTA
>NC_045436.1:55144347-55166808 GCF_002776525.5 Piliocolobus tephrosceles
ATCCCAGCTACTTGGGAGGCTGAGGCAGGAGAATCGCTTGAATTCAGTAGGCAGAGGTTGCAGTGAGCCGGGATCACGCCACAGCACTCCAGCCTGGGTGATGGAGCAAGACTCTGTCTCAAAAAAATAAAATAAAATAAATAAATAAATAAATAAATAAATAAAGAAGATACAGATAAAATAAATAGAATCTAATGTCTTATCACCACATAGGGCAACAAATTATTATGACACAAACTTCTGTGCATGTTTTGTCTCATTGTTTCTTTTTATTATGAAATTTTTTCATAAAATGTTCTAGTTACATTGTTACATCTTTTTAAGTATCCCTATTCTCAAATTCAACTTTCCTCAGCCATGTGAATATATTGGAAAATCATGCTTCTTCCCCTTTCAGTACTTTTAAAACTTTGAGTTATGTTTGGCCATCTTTTATTGGGCTTTTGCTTTGCCAGACATACTCTAAATACCAACGACACAGGATGATTAAGAACTGATCATGTTCTGGTTTCTTATCATTTTACAAGGAACCAGTCACAAATCATTATGTAAACATATCATTATATTATATAAGCTATATTATTTAAATCATATAAGAATGTGATAAGTACAATGATGAAGGATTAAACGGTACAAAATGGGGAACTCTTAGCTTAGCTTCAATTAATGATGGGTACGCTAGGGATGCTTCTGGAAAAGGACTTGGCTTAGTCTAACTGATGTCAACTGATGAGAAGGAGGCCATAATCAAATGCTCCCATTCCAAAAAGTATATGCCACTCATTCCAGCCAGACAGGGAGTTGCTTTTCCATTCCCTTGAATCCAGTCTAGTTCTGAGTCTTGCTTTGACAAATAGAAAGTGGCAGAGGTCATACTGTATGACTTTTAGGCCTAGAAGTTAAGAGGCCTAACAGCTATTCATTTCTCTTGGAAGGCAGTCATCATAAATAAATCTGAATATCTTGATTGAGAGCTAGCCTTTGGAAACAGAGAGGCACTGTATAATAACAGACTAAGAAGTAAGGAAGACAAACCCAGCCAGTCCCACAACCATTTCATTAATACCAGGTAAAGCAACAGACATGCCAATGAAGCATCTTGCATCCTTTAGCTTTAGGTGAGTTGTCTCAGATTTCACCATGTGAAGCAGACCTGCAATAGCTATGCTTATCTGCTTAAGCTGAAAAATCATGAGCAAATATATTTTTGTCATTTGAAGGAATTGATTGTGATGATTCGTTATGTAACAATAGACCAGTGAAAATGTGAGTATTCCATGTAGGAATAGGGGGAATAGACAGTTAAGATACAATGATAAAGGACATTCCGGAGGGAAGAGTGGAAATAAAGGCATAGAAACAAGAAACTACTCTATATGTCTGAATACATTCCAGCAGCCTATTAGTCAAAGAGGCTAGTGATAAGATGATTAACTTGAAAAGGCTGTTTTTTTTTTTTTTTTTTTAAAGTAAATTTTCTAGGAGTAAAGAGTTGATATCTCATCTCTGAAAATTTAATTGCTAAGATTGTTGCTGATATCACAACAATTGACAGAAATACTGTATCTTGCCAGTAACATGTTTTTGCATGTGTGTGCAAATAATGTAAAACATCCAATTCAGCAGAGATTATGAAGTGTAAAGTGTGGCCTAAAGATTAAACTTTTGGTCCAGTTTGTTGTGTGACTATAAGCAAGTTACTTAAATTTACTGGGCTGCAGTATGTTTTAATCCATAAAATAAGGGAATTAAAATAAATTGTCCTTAAAACCTTAAAGGATCTTTGAGCTCTAAGATTTGAAATCCATATGGGTAACACATGACTCTATATCTAATATAGTCAGTTATTTTTTTTTTTTTCTAAACTACAATCTTTGACTTAACTGGTAACTTGAACTTGTTTGGCCAACATTGGAAGAGAGGCAAAACTATTTGGTTGTTTTTCTCCATACATTCTTGTTTGCTTCACATTATAAATGAATTCACTCTAAGACACATCTGTCCTGAGAACTTCCAGGTGTTCAGGGGAGGTGGGCTGGAGAAAAATGAAGTAACATGGATTTGCATTCTAAAATGTTATCTTGAAAACTGATAAATCTAACCTTTCTAGGCGGATGTATGGAGTTAAAAGTACTAATTGATCATGTTGGCACTAGGGTGTTGTTCATTCTGCAAAGGCCACATTAATTCAAATTGATGTGATTCAAATTAACCTTAATCAGCTTCTACACAGACAGCAATTCCATTACAGGATATATTGCAATTAGACTTCTCCTGTCTTTATCTGCCCCATGGCCTTATGAAAGGGTTTGAAATTTTTACTTTGCCTCTTTAGATGTAAAAAAAAAATTATAGTATCCATTCATTTACACATATCCTGTTATTGTTGTTGGCTTAAGGATTGACTTTTTGCCTGTTTACTTTTTGGTTCTATTTACTCCAAAAATATCAAAATACTTGGGTTAGTGTGACCTACATTAATCTTAGACATATTTTCTTTACTTGAATGATAGGTTGCTGTATTAGAACACAAGTAAGCAATAAAGTGTACCAGCTCTGATTTTATATTAATAAACTAAATGCACTTGTTTAGGGAGTCCATGTAATTAAGCAATGGATAAACTTGAACATAAATAATAATATGGGATAAATACACCTTTGAAAACATGAGTGTGAGTGGGTTAAGATGTATATGGCCTTAAAGAAGCATAGTTATTTCAATTTAATTATATAAAATAGATAATATTTTATATCATTCTATTTTGTTCTTACAGTAATGTTCTTGTAGTAATTTTGGAAGTCGATACTTTTCTTAAGAATACTAAAATTTTCTTTCTGAAAAAGAGAAAAATGGAGGAGAAGAAACAAACTGCTCTTAAATCTTCTTCCATGATCGTTGCATGAAGGTTAAGTTACGGGCCCCTAAAGTGGGCTAGCCTCATTTGGATAATACCCCATCCTAGGCAGTATGGTTTTGAATAAGTTGCTGAGACTTTCTGTGCCTCCATTTGTAAATGGTATAGTAATACCTGGTTTGTGGAATTGTTGTTAGAATGACATAAGTGCAAGTATGTATATTTCCATTTTCTATATAAACTGGTTTTCTACAAATTACAAAGTAACAACTAACCAAGTTAGTTGAAATTGAGTACTTTATTCAAATAATAGATACCTGTTATTTATAAATCAAAATTGAAAATCATAGTACATAACAAAAATTCATATATGTAGGTCAACAAATATAGTAATTTAAGACACCTTTTCCTTTGGTCTATGTGTCTGTTTCTGTACCAGTGCCATGATGTTTTTGTTACTGTAGCCCTGTAGAATAGTTTGAAGTTGGGTAATGTGATGCCTCCAACTTTGTTCTTTTTGCATAGAATTGCCTTGGATATTTGGGCTCTTTTTTGGTTCCATGTGGTTTGTAAAATAGTTTCTTTTCCTAGTTCTGTGAAGAATGTAATTGATAGTTTGATAGGAATAGCATTAAATGTATAAATTGCTTTGGGTAGTATAGCCATTTTAATGATATTGATTTTACTTATCCATAAGCACGGGATGTTTTTCCATTTGTGTTATCTCTGATTTCTTTCAGCAGTGTTTTGTAACTCATATTACAGAGATCTTTTGCATTATTTCTGGGTATTTAATTCTTTTTGGGGCTACTATGAATGGCAGTGCATTCTTGATTTGTCTCTTGACGGTTGTTGTTATACAGGAATTCTAGTGCTTTTTGCCCATTGATTTTGTATCCTGAAACTTGCCGGAGTTGTTTATCAGCTTAACAAGCTTTGAGGCCAAGACTGTGGGATTTCCCAGATATAGAAACTTGTTGTCTACAAAGAGGGATAGATTGACTTCTCTTTCTATTTGGATGCACTTTATTTCTTTCTCTTGCCTGGCAGCTCTGATAAGAACTTTCATAGCTATGTTGAATAGCAGTGGTGACAATAGAGTGCCCAGAAATAAAGCTGCATACCTACAACCTCCTGGCCTTCAATTAAGTTGACCAAAAAAAAAAACAACGATAGGGAAATGATTCCCTATTCAATAAATGGTGCTGAGATAACTGGCTAACCATAGGCAGAAGACTGAAACTGAACCCCTTCTGTATACCATATGCAAAAATAAATTCAAGATGGATTAAAGAGTTAAATATAAAACCCAAAAGTGTAAAAACTCTTAAAGACAACCTAGGAAATACTATCTGGGACATAGAAACAGGCAAATATTTCATTAAAAAGATGCCAAAAGCAATCATAACAAAAACAAAAATTGGCAAATAGGATCTAATTAAACTTAGGAGTTTCTGCATAGCAAAATAAACTATTAACAAAATAAACAGACCTACAGAATGGGAGCAAATTTTTTTGCAAACTCTGCATCTGTCAAAGGTGTAGTATCTAGAATCTGTGAGGAACTTAAACAGATGTACAAGAAAAAAAGGAACAACCCTATTAAAAAGTGGGCAAAAGACATGAACAGAGACTTTCCTAAAAAAGACATACATGTGGCTAACAAGCATATTAAAAAAAGCTCAATATGACTGATCATTAGGGAAATGCAAATCAAAACCACAGTGAGATAGCATCTCACACCAGTCAGAATGTCTATTACTCATAAGTAAAAAAATAACAGATGCTGGCAAGGTTGTGGAGAAAAGGGAACACTTATACACTGTCAGTGGAAGTGTAAATTAGTTCAATCATTGTGGAAAGCACTATGGTGATTCACCGAAGAGCTAAAAACAGAAACACCATTCAGCTCAGCAATCCCATTACTAGGTATATACCCAGAGAAATAGAAATTATTCTATTATAAAGACATACAAAAGCGAAAGTTCACTGTAGCACTATCTATTCACAATAGCAAAGACATGGAACCAGTCTAAATCTCCAACAATGACAGATTCAATAAAGAAAATGTGATACATATACACCATGTAATACTATCCAGCCATATAAAAGAACAAGGTCATGTCTTTAGCAGGAACATGGATGGAGCTAGAGGCCATAATCCTTAGCAAACTAGAGGCCATAATCCTTAGCAAACTAACAAGAGAACAAAAACTCAAATACTGCATGTTTTCACTTGTAAGTGGGAGCTACATGATGAGAACACATGAACAAAAAGAAGGGAACAACAGACACTGGGGCCTTTTGGCCGGCGGAGGTTGGGAGGAGGGAGAGGAGCAGAAAGAAACAACTGCTGCGGACTAGGCTTGGTACCTGGTTAACAAAATAATCTGTACATCAATCCTGTATGGCATGAGTTTACCTATGTAACAAAGTTCCACATGTATCGCCAAACCTAAAACAAAAGTTAAAAAAGAGACACATTTAGGTGTTGTGTAACACATCCCTTTCATTGTATAGAATACATTTTCATAAACAAAGGCCACTGAAAGTTATTGAACTTCTGTAAGTGGTGTGGAGAAACAATCAAATATATGAGATTTAGCGAGACCAACTTCCTGCTATGTAGAGAAAAAATGGGAGTCAGCTGGGGAACAAGGGAGCAGGGAAGCATTTGTGGCTCTTACAGTCATCCATCTGCCAAGCGTGATAGCAAAAAACATGCAGAGCAGAAAGGGATTCATTTTGCAAATGGACTCGCATGTAAATAAGTAACCTAATTCCGTACTGCCTTGCAAGAACGAGGGTCACCAACTATTGCAAGATTCTATTTTAAAGAGTGGTTGGTGTAAAGAACATTGGAGACTCAGAAGCATGGAGGATTGGAGTGGGGTGAGGGATGAAAAACTACCTATTGGGTACAATGTACACTCTTCAGGTGATGGGTACACTAAAATCCCGTATTTTATCCATGTAACCAAAAAATCACTTGCACCCTTCAAGCCATCAAGATAAAAAAGTCTGGCTTGGTGTGGTGGCTCATGCTTGTAATCCCAGCACTTTGGGAGGCTGAGGCAGGAGGATTGCTTGAGACCAGGAGTTTGAGACCAGTTTGGCCAATATGGCAAAACCTCGTCTCTACTAAAAATACAAAAATTAGCTGGGGTGATGGCATGTGCCTGTAATGCCAGCTACCTGGGAGGCTGAAAGCAGGAGAATCACGTGAACATGGGATTGTGGCACTGCACTTGAGCCCGGGAAACAGAGTGAGTGAAACTCCATCTCAAAATAAATAAATAAATAAAAATACAAATAAATAGATACATTAAAAAGTTTCAAAAATTAATAGCCTCATGTAAATTTTATAATATCTAGAGTTTTAGTTTTGCTCATTCTTAATATGCTTATCTCCCCATGATGTGAAACACTAGAAAGGTGAATAGTCAATGTTTCATAAATTTCTTGTTTGTAAAGTACTACATTTTATTTAGCATAGTATAGTTTAGCATTTTATAGGCAGTTTACTTTTGTAAGATATAAATATGTCCTTTAATGTTTTTAAGACCCTAGAATAAAGCCTAACCTTGATATTTCACTCTTAATTTGTTAAGTGAAAAACTATTGAGAAAGATATAGGGGGACTATGAACAGAATTTGTAACTTTAGGGGCACAGTAATTTCGGTGATGAAAGTCCATGGGAGTTTGTAACTGAAGTAGATGAGGTCTTTGGAGTTGCAGAGTTCAATGAATAAGAAATAAATCATTGGCTATCTTGCCCACGTGGACAGCACAGTTAGCAAGAATGAGATGAGACTTATATTTAAAGGGAACACTGCCAGTTACATACCACTTCACTAGTGAAATGAAGAGTGCCTAAGGTGGGAGAGAGGCTTTAGTCAGATGGCCCAAACATCCTCCACTTTGAGGGATACAGAAAAAGCACTGTGTTCCAGGGAGAATCAGATTTAAGTTAAAGTCTGAAGGTAAAAGTACCACAAAGTAAGAGTAATGAGGATGCAGGGCCGACCTAACCATGGAACAGGGACTTGGTGGTAAGACTAGGAAGAATCTAATAAGATTATATATATATATATATATATATAGTCTGTCAGTGTGCTATGGGCTAAATTGTGTGCCCTGCAATGTATATGTTAAAATCTTAACACTCATTACCTCAGAACGTGACTGTATTTGAAGATAATGTATTTAGAGAGGACATTAAGGTTAAATTAGGTCATTTGTGTGGGCTCTAATCCAATAGGACTAGTGTCCTTATAAGAAGAGGAGATTAGGATACACACACACGGAGGAAAGATCGTGTGAAGATACATGGAAAATATAACTATTGACAAGGAGACAGGTCTTCAGAAGAAACTAACCCTACTGACATCTTGATCTTGGACTTCTAGCCTCTAGAACTGTGAGAAAACAGCTCCTCAGTGGGGCAGTACTTTTTATGGCAGACCTAGAAAATGAATACACAACATAACAAATGCTTTTTGTTCATTAGATGTTTATACACATCCCGTTTTACAACAGTGACCTCACTGCACCTCTCAGTCAGCTGCATTCAGGTCTGTACATGCGAACGAGACTCACTGTGTAGCAGAAATCAACAATTGGAGAATAGTCACTAAGCATACATTTAAACATTTGCCTCTTTTTAGTTTTCCTTTGATTAAGCAAAACATATCTACTTGAAAATAGTCTGGAAAAAGTTCTCTTCTAATAACTTTGTGCTTCTCTGGATTTCTTTTGGCACCACGATTTTCTAGTTTTGCATTCAACCTAATTTAACCTAACATGGTACCTCATGCATAGTAGGTACTAAATAAGTGATTAGTGAATGGGTGCTTGAATGAATACATGCCACGGCAATTTTCATAAACTAGAGCACAAGATAAAAGATATTAACATTTTCTCACTTATTTCCAAACTGCATATGTTTCATTGAAGCTTGTTACTTTTCACTCTTTTCTAGATTATTGCCTCTCCCATTGTGCCAGTCTTCATCATAGCAATGAGTTGGAGTTTTAATTAAATGAAAAAGAGCATACCAAGTCAAATCTTCTACAATTAATTGCATGTGGCACACCATTCAAAAGTGTACATAATACATTCAGCAAATAAACATGAAAATTAATTATAAAAACAACTACCATCAAATTCAATTACATCATAGCCTACTTAAGTGATGGAATCAAAACTATAATACATATTTACAAATTAACAAACATAAATTTATATAATAATAGCCTAGAAATATTTTAGACAACAAAAAGACAATGAAAATGAAAATGACTACATTCGACATAAATTAGGAGAGATAATCATCCACTAAATATTTTTCAGATTCTTTTTCTAAAAGTAAATAATTTGCAGTTTACAGTAAAAATTTTCAGTGGTAGTTTGGGTTAAAAAGAAGTGTTCAAACACAAACAAGGAAACAAACATACCAAAGCAACATACTAGCAAATGAGATAAATTCCTTAATAATTTTTTTAAATAAAATTTGACTTCAAGAGAGCTATAGTTTTTTTTGGTAGAGCTTCTAGTAATTTCTTGTGACCTACTCAATTTGGTCAATAAATAAAAGAATCTGCTATAAAACTTATGTTTATGTAGTATGCATGTGTATGTATGGATTATATTTAAATTTAAATAGCATATATATATATAAGTGTGTGTGTGTGTGTGTGTATCTCGTGTGCGTGTGTGTGTATGTGTGTGTACATATATATTAAGTGCAGTTCAATAGGACTTTCTATCATGAGGACTATTGAGCACTTAAAATGTGCCTAGTGTAGCTGAGTAATTGAAATTTTAATTTAATTTAAATCAACCAAAATTTGAATTTAAATAACAGATGGAGTGAAGATCATATTGGAGAGCAAAGCTTATCTATAAATTGGTAAATGTAATTATGTATAAAATGTACATAAATAATTTAAATTTATGTTGGTATTTTATATATAATGTACAGGTATATGCTCATATGTATATGTGCATATATATATATATATTTAATGATACTAAACAGTATAATCACAGGTTCATATTACAACAGAATAAGGTAAGTCCAGGTTCAGCTGCTCACCACTTAAAAGCCAAACACAAGAGGAGATAATTAGTGAGAAAATAAAGCAGTTTTATTCAGAAAGCCAGCAAACTAAGAAGATGGCGGACTAGTATACTAAATTACCATCTTAAGTCAGAACAAATTTTAGGCTTTTTTAATGTTAAGGTTAGCAGGGGGAAGAAGAAGGGCTTGGGATCAAGAGGTGATTGACAACCACAGACATCTGGGCACCAGGGAGGGTCTGAGGAGGCCAGGAACATTTTTGCCCTTGGTCAGGTCATAATGCTCCTGTAAGTCTTTCCCAAAACATAGTTGTTTATGTACTTCTCCTTTAATCTTAGAGTTAGTTTTAAAAATTACATAATGACTGTTTTTACATATTAGTGCTCTAAAATTATACTAGCCTACCTGCAGAAATGAGTAAAGGCCCCTTAAACAAAACTGGAGTGAGTTATTTTGCTGTTTCACTGTTACAAAATCTTACAAAACTTAGAATTGAAAAATTGAAATATTTAAATCTTCTATTATCAAATTTGTTAAGTTTAATCTCCCTAGGATTAAGTTAGTTTGTTAAACAAGTAAATAATTAGACAAAAAGCAGGGGAGGCCAAACAAATTCTAGGTCTGCTGCTTTCTGTAGATTCTAATAAAATGAAACATCTAACAAGCCTCAATTTTGAAATCATATGTTTCTGTTGAAGATAAACACGGACACATAAAATAAGAATTTCCACAACAAAACTAATCTTTACTTTTTAATCTCATTATTAAATATTTGGATAAAAAATATTTAACAAAATTGGTAGAATTACCAAATTTGTGTACTTCTACTTCTAGAAATAACAAGTAAAAGAAATTTTTGAAGTATTTGCCTAGATGGAACCCTAAATGTGAAAGAATCTCTACCATCTGGATAACATTAAATAATGAATTTACAACTCTTGCCTCAATTTACAAGATAAGAGGTAAATAGACAAATTTAACTTTAAAGACATAATCAAGGTAATCAAACAGATGAATATGTCTGCTCTGTAAAAGAAATGTGTAATACCTATGCAGTGCCTTTGCTAGTATGATGATATAGGTTGATGAAAATTAACCAACAACAATATTTCAAATGTAAAATAAACAGTGCCTCTCATAAACCATTAAAGTAGTGTTTGCCTTGCATTTTTGTACAGTTTCCGAGGCCATATATCCAAACCCAAATTTAAAACTAAAACACATAAAGCATTTTTTTCTTCAAAAAGATGATATTTAAGAAACACAACACAACAGGATGTGAATGATGATGTAATAATTCACATCCTTTGCATGGTTAGACATAAGATCATACTGAGCTCCATTTAATGCACCAGGTGTGAATTGTTACCCCATAATTCACACACAGAATAGTTTATTGTGCTTATAAACAAGTCCCTTTATAATTTTTTATTAAAAGAGCTAAATGTTCAATTGTAGTATGTTTTTAAAAGGTTATGTGAAGAAACAATGAGAATGGGAATTAGAATAACATTAGATGTCTTGAATTTTAAACACAGTACCCTAACCAAAAAAAAATCAAAATGCATTTTTTTTTTTTTTTTTTTTTTTTTTTTTTTGCCTTTCTTGACTGATGTTCAGACACTGCAGGTAATTCAGCAGCCAAGTCAGTTTACGCGATAGTTACCAGAGATCCCCTTAGAATCATCTGTTTTTTTCACCATTCACCTCCCCTGCTAGGTCTTTTACCATTACTTCAGAGCTATTTAACCCTCTGAAGTTTCACTTATACTTTTTAAAGCCTGCCAGTTTATTTCGTGTGCACAGGAAAATCATAAAAGCCTCTTAGCTCTCTTCTATCAAGTTCTAGATAGCATGAAGCTGAAGTAGGTGTTTACCTTTGAACTTGGGATTCTTGGAAATTCTCTGGATTGTGAGCAGTTAACTCCACTGAAAAACAAGCTTTCTGCAACTGATTCTCACAGCTAGCTGTTAAGAAATTTGGTTTTGTAGTGGGATTTAATGGGCTTCTTTAGATATGGGTCTGTATTAAAAAGTGGAGCTGCATTTGGATAGTAAGCAGAGGTTAAACAGAAATCTTATTGAGCAATGGCTTGGAGTAATTGCTCAATTCTAGAAAACTTCCCTGAAATTTTCTTTCTTTGACTTTTATTTAAGTTCAGGGCTACGTGTGCAGGATTGTTAAATAGGTAAAGTTGTGTCATGGGGGTTTGTTATACAGATTTCTTCGTCATCCAAGTATTAAGCCTAGGACCCCATGTTTTTACGGATCCTCTCCCTCCCCCCACCCTCCACCCTCTGACAGGCCCCAGTGCATGTTGTTCCCCCTATGTTGTATTATCATGTCATCATTTAGCTCCCACTAATAAGTGACAGCATGTGGTATTTGGTTTTCTGTTCCTTCATTAGTTTGTAAAGGATATTGGCCCCTAGCACCATCAATGTCCCTGCAAAAGACAGGATCTTGTGATATTTTTATGGCTGCATAGTATTCCGTGGCATATATGTACGACATTTCCTTCATTCGGTCTACTATTGATGGGCATTTAGGTTGATTCTGTCTTTGCTATTGTGAATAGTGCTGCAACAAACATGCGGGTCCATGTGTCTTTGTAATTCAATGATTTATATTCTTTCGGGTATATACACAATAATGGGATTGCTGGGTCGATAGTATTTCTGTCTTTAAGTCTCTGAGGAATCACCTCACTGTCTTTCACTATGGTTGAACTAATTTACACTCTTACCAAAAGTGCCTAAGCATTCCTGTTTCTTCACAACCTTGCCAGCAGCTGTTATTTTTTGACTTTTTATTAATAGCCATTCTGACTGGTGTGAGATGATATCTAACTGTGGTTTTCATTTGCATTTCTCTAATTATCAGTGATTTTGAGCTTTTTTCCCTGTTTGTTGGCTGTATGTATGTCTTCTTTGGAGAAGTTTCTGTTCATGTTGTTTGCCCACTGTTTAATGGGATTGTTTTCTTCTTGTATATTTGTTAAGTTCCTTATAGGTGTTGGATATTAGACCTTTGTTGGAAGCATAGTTTGCAAAAATTTGCTCCCATTGTGTAGGTTTGTCTATTCACTCTGTTGATAGTTTCTTTTGCTGTGCAGAAGTTCTTTAGTTTAATTAGACCACATTTGTCAATTTTTGCTTTTGATGCAATTGCTTTCAGTGTCTTCATCATGAAATCTTTGCCTGTGCCTATGTCCTGAATGATATTACCTAGGTTGTCTTCCAGGGTTTTTATAGTTTTGGGTTTTACACTTAATCCTTTCATACGTCTTGAGTTTATTTTTGTATATGGTGTAAGGAAGGAGTTCAGTTTGAATCTTTTGCATAAGGCTAGCCAGTTATCTCAGCACCATTTATTGAATATAGAATCCTTTCCCCATTGCTTGTTTTTGGCAGATCTGTTGAGGATCAGATAGGCAATAGGTTGTAGGTGTGTGAACTTATTTCTGGGCTCTCTATTCTGTTCCATTGGTTGATATGCCTGTTTTTCTATCAGTACTATACTGTTTTTGTTACTGTAGCCCTGAAGTATAGTTTGAAGTCAGGTAGCATGATGCCTCTAGCTTTGTTCTTTTTATTTAAGATTGTCTTGGCTATTCAGGCTCTTTTTTGGTTTCATATGAATTTTAATATAGTTTTGTATGGTTCCATGAAGAATGTCAATGATAGTTTAATAGGAATAGCATTGAATCTATAAATTGCTTGGGGAAGCATGGCCATTTTTTCGATATTTATTCTTCTTATGCATGAACGTGGCATGTTTTTCCATTTGTTTATGTTATCTCTGATTTCTTTCAACAATGTTTTGTAGTACTCCTTGTAGAGATCTTTCACTCTCCCTAGTTAGCTATATTCCCACATATTTTATTCTTTTTCTGGCAATTGTGAATGGGATTGTGCTCCTGACTTGTCTCTCAGCTTCACTGTGGTTGCTATATAGTAATGCTAGACATTTTTACACAATGATTTTATATCCTGATGCTTTGCTGAAGTTGTTTATTAACTTATGAAGCTTTTAGGCTGAGGCAATGGGATTTTCTAGATACAGGATCATGTCATCTGCAAACAGAGATAGTTTAACTTCCTCCTTTCCTATTTGCATACTCTTTATTATTATTTTTTTTTTTCTCACCTGATTGCGCTGGAGCAGACTTCCAATACTATGGTTGAATAGGAGTGGTGAAAGAGGGCATCCTTGTGTTTTGCCAAGAATGTTTCCAGTTTTTGCCCATGCAGTAGGATTTTGGCTGGGGATTTGTCATAGATGGCTCTTATTATTTTGAGGTATGCTCATTCAATAGCTAGTGTATTGAGAGTTTTTAACATGAAGAGGTACTGAATTTTATCAAAAGCCTTTGTTGCATCTATGGAGAAAATCGTGTGGTTTTTGTCTTTAGTTCTGTTTATGTGATTAATCACATTTATTGATTTGTGTATGTTGAACCAACATGGCATCTAAGGGATAAAGCATATTTGATCGTGGTGAATAAGCTTTTTGATGTGCTACTGGATTTGGTTTGCCTGTATTTTATTGAGGATTTTTGCATTGATGTTCATCAAGAATATTGGCCTGAAGTTCTCTTTTTTTGTTGGATCTTTGTTACATTTTGATATCAGGATGATGCTGACCTGGTTAAGGAGGAATTCCTTCTACTGAAATTTTTGGAATATTTTCAGCAGGAGTGATATCAGCTCTACTTTGTACATCAGGTAGAATCCCTCTGGTCCTGGGATTTTTTTTTTTTTTTTTTGGTTGGTAGGCTATTTATTACTTATTCAACGTCAGAGCTTGTTTTGGTCTGTTCAGTAATTTAATTTCTTCCTGGCTCAGTCTTGGGAGAGTGTATGTGTCCAGGAATTTATGTGTTTGTTTTCAATTTTCTAGTTTATGTGCAGAGAGGTCTTAATAGTATTCTCTGATGGCTGTTCGTATTTTATGGGGTCAATGATAATATCCCTTGTCATTTTTGGTTGTATTTATTTGAATCTTCTCTCTTTTCTTCTTTATTAGTCTAGCCAGTTGTCTGTTTCATTAATTTTTTTCTAAAAACCACCTCCTGAATTTGTTGATCTTTTGAAGGGTTTTTGTGTCTCTATCTTCTTCAGTTCAGCTCTGATTTTGGTTATTGTTGTCTTCTGCAAGCTTAGGGATTTGTTTGCTCTTGGTTCTCAAGTTCCTTTAGTTGTGATTTTAGGTTGTTAAGTTGAGATCTTTCTAACTTTTTAATGTGGCCATTTAGTGCTATAAACTTCCCTCCTAAAACTGTATTGGCTGTGTTCCAGAGATTCTGGTATGTTGTATCTTTTTTTTTTTTTTTTTTTTTTCTGATTAATTTCAAAGAACTTCTTGATTTCTGTCTTAATTTCATTATTTACCCAAAAGTCATTCAAGAGGAGGTTATTCAATTTTCATGCTTTACTAGCATGTGGAATATTTTGGAACAACTCCAGAAATGCTCCTTTTGTATGTGGTGTTTTACATTTTGCATTTTCATTATGACAACATACACATGACATAAAATATAGCATTTAAAAAATTATTAAATATATACTTAAATGGCATTAAGTATATTCACAATATTGTACAACCATCACCATTATGTATTTCCAGAACTTTTATATCATTCCAAACAGAAACTCTGTATCCTTTAAACAATAACTGCCCATTCCTCCTTCCCCATGTCCTTGGTAACCACTATTTCACTTTCTGTCCCTATTAATCCTTTTTTTTTTTTTTTTTTTTTTTTTTGAGGCGGAGTCTCGCTCTGTCGCCCGGACTGGAGTGCAGTGGCCGGATCTCAGCTCACTGCAAGCTCTGCCTCCCGGGTTTATGCCATTCTCCTGCCTCAGCCTCCGGAGTAGCTGGGACTACAGGCGCCCGCCACCTCGCCCGGCTAGTTTTTTTTGTATTTTTAGTAGAGACGGGGTTTCACCGTGTTAGCCAGGATGGTCTCGATCTCCTGACCTCGTGATCCGCCCGTCTCGGCCTCCCAAAGTGCTGGGATTACAGGCTTGAGCCACCGCGCCCGGCCTTTTTTTTTTTTTTTTAATGGTTTGTGGGACTATACAATTCAATGTGCGCATTGGAGAAAAAAAAAAAAAAAAAATCATTAGTCTTCCTGACTATTGATAGCTAAGGCCTAAACTGCTCTTTAAAGAATATTGATTGAAATTGTTGATATTGATATGTACTTGTAAAATATAAACTTAATGAGATATTAATAGTTCCAAGTAATTCCTACTTTGTTAGTTTCACTAGGAATATTTTTCTACTATTGGTGGGAAATATTATAACAAAAATTGGATGAATTATACTCTATAGGTTTCAATTTTTTTAGGGATTGCTATGCAAATTTTTCATACTAGGGAACTAGACTAATATTAAGGGGACTATGATTTGAACAGGAATACATAATACAAAGTTTAACTCTCCTTTGTTACCTGAAATCAATGTGATTCTTTTGAGAGTTATTTTGCTACTGTCTTACAGATTTTTTAAAAGGACAGACCCATTTGGATATATTCTTTTTTTTTTTTTTTTTTTAAGAGAGAGAGGGACTTGCTCTATTACCCAGGCTAGAGTGGAGTGACATGATCATAGCTTACTGTAACCAGCTCCTGAATTTATTGATCTTTTGAAGGGTTTTCGTGTCTCTATTTTCTTCAGATTTTTGGTTATTTGTTGTCTTCTGCTAGCTTAGGGGTTTGTTTGCTCTTGGTTCTCCAGTTCTTTTAGTTGTGATTTAGGCTCAAGCAACCCTCCCACATTTGCTTCCCAAAGCACTGAGATTACAAGTATGAGCCAACGTGCTCAGCTTCCATTTGGACATATTTTCTCACAGCCATATCATTTATATAAGTCATATCATTTATATAAGTCATATCATTTATATATCAGATGGACTCTTCCTATTTTCATATTTTTACCACTCAACTAACATTTTAAAATGATGTTTTTAGTCATTAAATATCATCCAGATTGATCTCAAAATATGAGAAAATGAGTTTCCAATTTTTATTAGGTTTTTATATGTTACTATTATTTCAGTCAATGAAAGTCTACTTTGTACTGTTTCAGAGTTTTCTAGTATTCTATGGTATTGAAAAAAATCATGGTATTAACAATTTTAATAATTTCTTTTGCATGAATACATCTGCCAGTAAAGCTGTCTATAAAATTATCACTTCTGTTATTGCATTCTTTAGCTTCAAGATTTCTATTCGGTTCTTTTTACGGTTTCCATTTTTTTTATTAAACTTATTTTACCCATGCATTGTTTTCCTAATTTTATTTAGTTGTCTATCTGTTTTGAGCATCTTATTCAGCTTCTTTAAGATGATTATTTTGTTTTTTGACAATTCATAGATCTGTAGTTCTATAGAGATCTAGTAGAAGTGGGCTCCTAGGATTTTATTGCTTTCCTTTGGTTGTGTGACAGTGGCCTGAATTTTTATGATCTGCATAGGCTTGCATTTGTGTCTGTGCATTTGAAGGAGCAAACACCTCTTCCAGTCTTTACAGACTGGTTTTGGTGGGTAAAGATCTTTTGGGTCCATAGGCTGATGGGATTACCTCCAGAATAGGGGTCTTATAGGATTGAAGCCAGTTCACACGGCTACTGCTGAGTCTGCAGTGAGGTCCACAGGCCTGTTACCAGGGGTTTGAGGTGGGGTGGATCCTGCCTGGTAGCTGGGTGTACTAGATTGGGCTTCTTGGTACATCACTTCAAATGTAGATTAGGTTTTGTAAATACTAGCCAAAAACACAAAATTATTGTGTTATGTGATCAGATAAGAAAACTCATATTTTTCAAAGTCCTTTTAAGATAACATTTTTATATCTTGATAAAATATATTAATAGAGTTGAAATTACAACTCCAGTGAAAACATTTTTCAGCCTCAATGTCTGCTTAGTAAAGCAAGAATTCATAAGTATACTCTGAGGATGTATGAACTAATTTATGTGAAGTCCTTGGAACATTATATAGATGTTCCTAGCACATAGGAGGTACATATATTTTCTAACAGCCATATAACTTTTCTAACTTGATTTTTAAGGTGTATAACTTTGATTATTTTTACCTTTATATTAATATCATCCTACTAAAATATTTTAAAATTAAATATCAAGAATGATCTCAAATACGAACAAATAGTTTCAAGTTTTCATTAGGATTTCATAGATACTTTTATTTTAGTCAATGAAAATATTTATATTTGTTTTGTTCTTTATATAAATATTATCTATCCCCATCAACATCACTGCAGACTCTTCTAATTTGGTTATCTATTATATATTATTATGATTAACTTCTTGAATATTCCCTTTAGTTTTCTTTTCAAGTTTAAGACAATAGCCTTTTAAATCAAAATATATTTGAATATTTGTCTTGGGAAAACTGCACCTTATCCTGATATTTGACTGTTTTTAAGTTTGGATGAGGCTGGTGTTAGGTTACACACAATTAGATTTAATACAAAATAGTCATTTACTGAGTAATACTTACTGATATTAAAAAAGTCACTAACTTCCATGTTGCCTTTTTAAAAATGTGCTGGCATTAATCCATGTAGCTGTTCTCTTCTGTACCTAGATCTTTCTGAACATTAAATCTTAGATGTTCCACAAGCAACTTAACTTCAAAATCTACAAAAATTACATACTGTGTATCATCCCTTCTCCTCCAGACCTAAAAACCTGCCAATCTGTTTTATTCTTAACTAAACCAGAGATAGATCTAAGGCTGTTACATATCCCACATTCTATGGAAATCATCACTATCTCCTTTCCATTTAGTCATGATGTTCCCCTGTTTCCACCTCTGAAATACCCCAGCCATTCTTCATAATGCCATTCTGGATATTCTTTGGTTATATTTTCAATAATTCCTTATTAGACAACATTTTCTTAATTATTTTCCCATTTCACAGAGTTTATATTCCTACTTTTTCAGAAAACTGAGTTTATTATGCCTTATTCACTTTTACTCATATTTTATAAAACAAAGCCTGCTAGGAACTGTGCTAAGTGCCAACTAAATGATTATTAACATTGAATATGATATTCTCATGATATTTACTTTTTGAAATAGGAATGAATAATTTCCAATGAATATATATTTTAATTAAAACGATAGTCAAATTTAGATTGGAATCTTTTGAAAGCAAGGCAAGTCTAATTCAACATGCAGTCTATTTTCCCCCAGTAATATCCACCCTTAAAATAAGTAAGTCATGGCTATTGCTTCTATCTGTTAAGTATCTATTTAGTAAAACATTATAGTATCTAGTACAGTTTTATAGCATTCTTTTATGTGTAAAACTTTTACTCACAAATCTCTAGGCCTTAAAAATTAAGACAAAGTCTCTGAAATGACAAATAATTAGTTCTCAAGCAACTAGACAGAAGTAAATAATTTATGAAGTTAGAAACCCAAAAAGATGTTCATTTGAGCCTAGTTATTTTAGAAGTGTTTGTGTAAATTCCATTACTTATTTTTAACTATATGTTTCAGTAGAAATCGATGTTTTTTCTTTTAATTATTTGAAAGCTGTGGTCAAACTGAAATTTTTGCAAGGTCTTTATCTTTGATCTATGTTTAAAAAGTGTTGAGGATAGGGATATGTACTTCTTTGAAAGCTCCCAGAGAACCTATTTTATGATGAAGATTATTAAAAACAAAGCATTATTGGACAAAATCACTATAGTATGCTTCATATTGAAATATTGAAATAGACCCTAGTGAGTTCCCAGCTATAAATTAAATACAAAACACATGGCAGGTTATTTTGCAAGAACATCTAACGTGTCATAGACTTCTATTATTTTACACTAATTATAAGTACTTTGAAAATTGATATCAAAGTCCATTTAAAAGCAGAATATCTTTGTCTCTCAAATTGTTTAATAAAGCATTGAAAATGAGTTATTCTATCTTTTTTGAAAAAAAGATTAATTAAAATATAATAAGGAAGTTAAATGAAACTTATTTTCCCAATTGAAACAATGCAATTAAAAACAATGGTTTTCTCATGTATAGTCTTATGTAATATAGGCAAGAACAATATTTTGTAGTAGAAGTTATTAGAAAATTTGTCCTGGTTAAATGGAGATGTCTTTCTATAACATATTAAAACCGTTTTAAAACACTATATTGCCAGACTAATTCTAAATTACATATAGCAAAATCAATATATTGAATAATTCTTGAAAGATTTAACTAATATTTTACTTTACACAATTATGGTATATTAACATTGGAATATTAGCACTAACCAAGCTAAAATTTTACAAGTAATCAATACCTTGTTTTATATTTCATTTTTCTAAATTAATGTATATTTCTCATTCAGTGTTTTGTCTGTTGCATAAGAAGTTTTAAGAGTCATTCAGCTTAAAAAAATCATAGTGTGCATGTGCTAGCTTTAAGTTTCCTTTTCCTTGTTTTCTCTGAAAATGTATACTATATTTTAGATAGGGAAATTCTTAAGTTTTATTATTGGATATGTCTCTTTTAATACATTTAAAGTAATCTGTCAGTAAGTTACCATAAAAATAAATGTAAAGAAGAATAAACAGTCTCTAGCAAAGTGTTTATGCTCTTATCTATTTTTAATTCACATCCATTATTACTACATTTTGAAGTCTGAAATAAATCATTTTCCCTATAGCACAACCCTCTGGTTGAGAGCAGGAAAAGGAATTACTGAGAAAGTCTGATGAGGATAATTGAGGAAACACAAATACTAATTGCTTATGTTTTCATGACTTTGTTCATGTTCGGTTAATAATAGCTCAAAAGAAACTTCACTTTTGTTAAAGAAGGACTTTGAAATTCTACTGAAACTGCTATTTCTAAGTGAAATATTTTGAAATTTTTAATGTAAGGTAGTCTGGAGCAATGTGTTGGTATAATGTTGTCTCATTCCCTTCTTTCAAATGTAATATGTATGTGCTCTAACACAGACTGAACCTGTAGTCTTAAGTGATCTAAGATTTAGAATAACATTTACTTGCTATGATTTTAGCTGTTTCCTGAAATCCTAATAATAATCACTCATAACATTTTATATTAGCAACATATAGAAATTTTTCTGAAAGTAGTGCAAAGAATAGTCAAAGGATTTGTCATTTAATTAATTTTGCCTCATTTTTCTCCAACTAGAGCACTTGGTCATTCTTTATATGAAGTGGGACCATTTCTACCTTCATGTCTTTGCTCTTGTAATCTCTCCAAAGATGAAGTGCCTTCCTTTCTTTTATCAGCTAATATTTCCTTTGACATCTAGCTGTGTGGAATCTTTGTGGATTTAGCCCTTATTACTCCAACTGACAATTGTCTCTGAAATCAACCATTAAAGTTACAATCTCTAGAGCATAGCAATTAGCAGCACACACTTTTAATTCACATACCCCTAATTTTATTTTGTTTTGTTTTTTATGTCAGAATTTGAGGGAGGGAGTACATATTAATTTTTAAATTTTTAAATTGACAAATAGTAATGGTACCTATTTATGGAATACAATTTGGGATTTTGATACATATATGTATAATGATAAAATCAGGGTGGTTAACATATCCATCACCTCAATCATTTATTATTTCTTTATAGTGAGAACATTCAAAGGCCTTTCTTCTAGCTATTTTGTAATATACAATACCTTACTGTTAACCATAGTAATAGAATGCAATAAATTATCCATCTTATCTAATTGTAACGTCATACCTATTGACCAACCTCTCCCCATTCTTCCTTGCCCCCTTACCCTAGTCTCTGGCAACTAATCTACCTCTATGATATGAACTTTTTTTTTAAAGATTTCAAATATAAAGAAGATTGTGTAGTATTTGTCTATGTATCTGACTTATTTCACTTAGAATGATATCCTCCAGGTAATTGTGTATGACAAGATTTCATTATTTTTTATGACTGAATAGTATTCCTTTGTGTATATATACCACATTTTCTTTATTCATCCACCTGTTGTTGGACACGTAGATTGATTCATGACTTGGCTGTTGTAAATAATACCACAACAAACATGAGAGTGTAGATATATTATTGGCATACTGATTTCATTTCCTTTTGATATATACCCAGTAGTGGGACTTTTGGATCATATGGAAGTTCTATTTTTAGTGTTTTAAGGAACCTCCATAGTGTTTTCCATATGGTTGTACTGATTTACAGTTCCTCCAAAACTGTGTACATGTTTATTTTTCTCCACATCCTTGCCAATTGTTTTCTTTGGTCTTCTTTATAATGGCCATTCTAATAAAGTGAGATGGTATCTCTTATTGTGGCTTTAATTTGCATTTCCCTGATGGTTAGTAATGCTGAACATTTTTTCATATACCTGTGGGTTATGTGTAGGTTCTCTTTTGAGAAATTTCTATTAGAGTATTTTTGTGCATTTTTTAATTACATAATTTGAAGGTTTTGTGTTTTGTTTTGTTTTGTTTGTTGCTTTTGAGTTGTTTATGTCTCTTATAAGTTTTGGATATTAACCCCTTGTCTAATGTGTAGTTTGCAAATATTTTCTCTGTAGATCACCTTCTCACTTGGTTAGTTTTTCTTTCTTTGTCCCTAACATTGAGATATAGCAATGTTGCTTTTAGGAGGATATTGTAATATTTTCATCAAGATAAAGGATGGTTTTAAGCAAAGTAGTGGCAAAAAAGATGGAGAGAAGTAGGAGCTGATTTGCCAATGAATTATGGTGAGTGAAGGAGAGAGTGAGAAGTAATAATGATGACACTTAAGGCTCTTAAGCAGATGGTCAGATGGTATGAGGTATACAGGGAGATGAAAGACTGAAAGTACCTAACTTAGGTGGTAAATAAAAACTTTAATAATATGTTAAGATTAAGATGACTGTAATATTTTAAGTGGCATAAATAGGTTATTATGTGTATGTTTTAGAACTCAAAGAAGAAGTCAAAGCTGGAGAGATAAATTTGAAAGAAAGAAATTTGAGATTCATCAATGTATAGCTAAAGGTCTGTAAAATATTAATATTATTTCCCTCATTTTAGAGATAAGGAAAGTGAGACACACAGTTAAATCATACAGGTAGTCATTCCAGGTTTTAATTTCTTAACCACTATAGAATATTATAATAAAAATCTTCTGATAAGCATAAGAGTATCATATTTGATGTAGTCAATGAGTTAAGCCTACTAATATTTGCCTCACAAATGTTACAGGGGATACTACTTCCAGAACCTGTAATGTGTTTATTTTAACTTTTAGTAAATTATCTCACCTTAACCACTGATTTTTTTTTCTTTCCCTCAATTTGGGATGAGTAATATAGATCTGCACCATAGTTTACATAATACACTTGTATATAACAAAAGCAAAAATAACCTTGAGGCCGGGCGCCGTGGCTCACGCCTGTAATCCCAGCACTTTCGGAGGCCGAGACGGGTGGATCACCAGAGGTCAGGAGATCAAGACCATCCTGGCTAACATGGTGAAACCCTGTCTCTACTAAAAATAC
>NC_045436.1:55166908-55167303 GCF_002776525.5 Piliocolobus tephrosceles
AAAAAAAAATTAGCCGGGCGTGGTGGCGGGCACCTGTAGTCCCAGCTACTCGGGAGGCTGAGGCAGGAGAATGGCGTGAACCCAGGAGGGAGAGCTTGCAGTGAGCCAAGATTGCACCACTGTACTCCAGCCTGGGCAACAGAGCATCCGTCTCAAATTAATACATAAATGAATAACCTTGAATCACACAGCCTCAAACTCCATTCGTTTTTTGGGAGGGAGTCTCGCTCTGTCGCCCAGGCTGCAGTGCAGTGGCGGGATCTTGGCTTACTGCAAGAAGCTCCGGGGCCTCCCAGGTTCACACCATTCTCCTGCCTCCGCCTCCCGAGAAGCTGGGACTACAGGTGTCCGCCACCATGCCTGGCTAATTTTTTTTTTTTTTTTTTTTTTTTTTT
>NC_045436.1:55167403-55279587 GCF_002776525.5 Piliocolobus tephrosceles
GGCTAATTTTTTTTTTTTTTTTTTTTTTTTTTTAAATAGAGACAGGGTTTCACCGTGTTCGCCAGTATGGTCTCGATCTCCTGACCTCGTGACCTGCCCACCTCAACCTCCCAAAATGCTGGGATTACAGGCATGAGCCACCGCGCCCGGCCTCAAACTCCATTCTTAAACAACCTGTTTTACAATCTTTCAAAAAAGAAAGAGTAACAACGTCAATTAGAGAAGTACTTCACCCTCTGTGATCAGAAACTTCTAAACTTATTCTTGGACATGGTAGAAAACTTATGTTATTTATCTGGCTTTTTCCAACCAGAAAATCATAAGATCATTATTTTTTGCCTTGATTATATATCTCCTTTTTGCATTTTGTTGTCATTGTTGACTTATCACATCAGTAGTTCACTCAGGAACATCTCAGTCGAATGTATGTGCCATCAATATTTTTTATCCCTGTGACCTGTAATCTGTCGTCTTCTGTTTGTACTATATATATTGTTTTACTACATCTTTGGCACTTACACTTTTTAGAATTTCATTAGTTATTTCAGGCTCATCATGTAAAACTTTGAAAATGCATGAAAAATGCAGTGTGATATAGTGAATGAGAGTAGAGTCTCAGAGTCATCGTGATTGAATACAAATTCTGACCCCAAAACTTACTATCCTAATATTTTAGGTAAATTATTTAACCTCCCTTAGGAGTCACTTTCCTCATTCATAAAATGGGGATAATGAAGAGCGTATAGATTAGGATCACATAAGGTAATTTGTTTGGAACATTTAACAGAATACCTGGCACAGAAAGAGCATTTGAAGTGTGCCCAAATGTTGTATACTTAATTTAAGTTACTATTAAGATCATTCTTTGTACTGTATATTGGTTATCGATTAATGGTTTTCTAAATTTAATGCATTACAGCTGTTGATTTCAGTTGAAGTTGGAAGTTAGATGTTTTTCTCCACACAACTGAATACTTAAGTAATCAATGACATTCTTTTAAGTTAAAGTATTATGATAAAAGTGTGATTCTTGTTTATTTCCTGACTTAATTGGGGTTTACAGTTTTAAACATGCATTTTTAAAAATATGGGACACTTACAAACACTATATACTGCACACTTCGTTTTACGACAAAGTTTTATCATCTGTCAGTATTGTTTTTACCGGTTACTATGGTTTGGATATTTGACCCTTCCAAATCTCAAGGTGAAATTTGATCATTTAGGAGGTGGAACCTAATTGGAGATGTTTTGTTCATGGGGGCGGATCCCTCATGAATAACTTGGTGCTGTCCTTCAGTAATGAGTGAGTTCTCACTCTATTAGTTCTCAAAAAAGTTAGCTGTTAAAAAAAAGCCTGGCACCTCCCTCCCCTCTTTCTCTCACTTTCTTTCTTGTCACATGATCTCTGCACACTCTTGCTCCCGTTTGCTTTCTGCCATGAGTGGAAGTAGTCTGAGCCTCCCACCAGAAGCAATTGGTGCCATGCTTCTCATAAAACCTGCAGATCCATGAGACAAATAAAGTTTTTTCTTTACATATTACACACCCTCAGGTATTGTATTCTTTTTTTAGCAACAAGAAAATGGGTGAAGACACCAGTTCCATGCCAATGAATACTCATGCCAATGAGTATTCATGCCAATTTTTGATAACTTTTGAATTTGTAATGCAATCATTGTCAAAGAGATGATTCACCACTTCTTGCAAACCTAGCACCAATTCCTGCTTTCTATGGAGTTTGTGAATACATATTCAAGATGACATCAAACAGCCATGGTTACAATATATTAGTCTGCTTTGTTCCTCTGTTGAGAATTATTTCCGTAAGATGAAGTATCATAAAATCCAGAATAAAATTAGAGTATATGACTAATAAATGTCCTATAATGTTAAATTAATTCTGATTTCCCTAAGAATATTTACTATAGCAGAATTTTCAAATGCATCAGACTCTGTCTTGCCTTCAAAGAATGTGAAATTGATTGAATATAATGTTCTCAGGACTTAGCTGTTATCCAAATTTTTTTTTAAAGCAATGTGCCATAGAGTTGAGTAATCTAAGTAAAATCTGATTTGTAGGGAAAAAGAAAGATAAAATATTTTTTTCCAATGCTTGCTATGTACCAAATTCTGTGTAGATACTTTTTATTTATAACCTATTATGAGCAGAATATGGTGGCCTCACATATTAACAAGTGCTATTGTTCCTAGTTCATAGAGGATACTATAATATAGAAAAGATAATTAACTTGCCTAATGTAAATCAGCTAGAAAACAATGGAATTTAAATTCAAATATAGGTGTGTTGATTGCAATCTTCATTCTTTCCACTGGTGTATACTGCTAAAGTTTTAAATATTTGGAAAAATATGTGATGAATATATAATATATTCCTGAAATGATTAGTTCTCTAGATCCACTTTCTATCCTTCTCCACTGATTTAGGTCTGAAAAGATTGCCTTGTCTATAGACTGTATCACTTCAGTCTTGCAAAAGGATTTGGCCAAAAAGTCATTAGAAGAACATAAAAGAATAGATGAATAGTGAGGTCAAGATACGCATTTCCTCTGTTCAATTTCTGTCAGGTCATTATTAGTTGACTGGATCTAGGTTCACAGTGCATCTTGAACATCCCTCTTCATATAGCTCCCATTTTTGGTTTCTAGTAATAACTTCCCCACTTCCCCTTCAAACTTAGGGTTAGTTACAACTCTCCTCACTCTCCTTATTAGCCTGTGATGACTAAAACACCACCATTGGTAGTTTTTCTAAAAGCTACTCGTATATTAGACTCATCATTTTATGAATTGCCCTTAATTCTGTGTTGTTTGTTTAATTATTACCTTGTGGGACATTTAATAACATAATTAATTATATTATGCTATCTTTGATATTTTAACACATTAGATCCATTTATAATTGTTGTTTACATTGTCATAAGATGTCATTTGTACATGGATGGTATTGTGCTACATATTTCACATAGAACATATTCTTTCCTTCCAGGTAAATTGTAAAAGAGGGTTGAACTTCTTCATGGCCAAATAAAGTTAATACAGTGTTTATAGTTAAATCATCATAGAAATCTCAACAGGTGTATACATACTATGGTTTTGGAATAACTTATACAACAAATAATATTTCTGTTTGATAAATAAAAAAAATAATTGAATCTCAAGAAGTTTGGCAACTCTAAGATCACAGAGTTAAAGTGGATGTAAATCTATATACCACTCTCTTCTCATTTATGCTTTTTATATTTTCTTTGAATTCCTTTATAGTTTTTTTGGTATTTCAGAATCTCCTAAAATATTGTGCAATAATTCTCCTAATTTAGTTTAAAAAATGTTCTTGCAAGTCTATTTCTATGATTTCTGAAGTCATCTTCTATCAGAAGCATGAATAGAGTGAATGCTTAATTTTGCATTGCTGTCTTGACATAGCAAAGTGTTCAACACTTTATCTCTTTGTTTCTTTCTTAAAAATATACTTCAGATTTAATGTGATCAAGTCTATATACACAATTCTTCCTTGAATTGACAGTTTCATTTCTTCTGAGTTCCCTTTCTTGTATATCTTGTGGTAAAATAATGCTTATCATGAATTTCAATATTCAGTAATCTGATCTCATGAAGATGGTGACTTGCTACATCTGGTGATCTGTGACTTGTTACTAAGACATAACTGATACTGATTTTTAAGAAATCTTTATAGCATAAAATCAGTAAACTCAGGAAGTATTGCTTGAGCTTACAAACTGTTTTTCAAGATTAAAATTTTAAAGTATGGTGTAAAAATTAAAATGTTATATAAATATTTACTTATCTTAAATAATTAAATTTAGTATATCAGAAATTATAATTATTCCATCTCACATAATAGAGAAAAAAATTCACATATAAATTCCCTTCCAAATAAATCTATGGCCTGTGTATCTGATTTATGAAAGAAAGAGATAGATAGATAATGAGAAATATATATATAAATGAGATGAATGGGTAAAATTTTTAAAATGGAAATTTCTTTTTAATATTATAGACATTCATAATAAAAAGTACTGACATGTTCTTATTAATAATAGTACAGAAATTTCAAATTTGGGATTAAAGTCACAATAATAATAGCTAAATGCCATTGACTTATTTTCAGTTTTTCAAATTTTGCTTTCTGGCTACAATTTTATTTAACAAGACTTAATAATCAGTCTAAAAATCTGTGATCTTCCTCAAAGAGCATTTTATCTATGTTCAATTCTTAACATTCTATGGCTTATACTTTTGATACCTTCCTGATGATTTTAATTTGCTGAATTGATTCGGAATAGATGTTATGAATTAAGCTAAAGAAATAAATTTGAGATGCATTTTGTTTCTTCTTTCAACAAGGAACACTTTTGAGACAAGATTGTTCTATTCTTAATATAAACCATACTTTTATGTGAATATATTATATATTTTGATATAGCATTAATTGATTATGATTTCTTTCTTCTGTTTCTAAAGTGAGATTAAAATAAAATTTAAAAGCCTAAAAAATATTTTGTCATATGACTGCTTTAGTGTTTATCCATATTCAATGATAATTCAACTTCCATTACAAAGTAAGGCTACTCATTATAGTGTGTTTAGATATTCTTATTTTTAAATACTAGTATCAACGTAAGTCTGTATTGAGAATGTGTGATGTCACCATAAGGTACAAATACATAATTTATTAACTTACCAGATGATAAGAAGTCCATAATATACCCAAATTTTAATGGGTGAATTCTTAATATTTATAATAACCCCAAAAAAACTCCACTGTTCTTTGATCTCTCACTTGACTCTGTTTTATCTGCACTTAAACCCTAACTGTGAAGTTGAAGCAAAACAGTGTATAGTGAAAAACTCAAATTCTCATTTCTTTTTACATAGGAAAAATATTTCTTGTTATTAAATATTTTTTTGCTAGGCCGGGCGCGGTGACTCAAGCCTGTAATCCCAGCACTTTGGGAGGCCGAGACGGGCGGATCACAAGGTCAGGAGATGGAGACCATCCGGGCTAACCCGGTGAAACCCCGTCTCTACTAAAAAAAAAAATACAAAAACTAGCCAGGCGAGGTGGCGGGCACCTGTAGTCACAGCTACTCGGGAGGCTGAGGCAGGAGAATGGCATGAACCCGGGAGGCGGAGCTTGCAGTGAGCTGAGATACGGCCACTGCACTCCAGCCTGGGCGAAAGAGCAAGACTCCGTCTCAAAAAAAAAAAAAAAAAATGGCTAAGGTTTTATTGCAGGCTGGGCTACAGTAGAAATTACAGTCAAGACTAAACATAAAATTCATTGGATATTTACAATGTTATTATTTCTTTCTTGTCTTTCCTGTTTCAAGTCTACTCTCCAAAGCCTTTTTTTTTTTTTCCTTACAGAAGGGTTTATTTGAGCATCATTTTTATTTCAGGTATTGTGCTAGATGCTATGGAAATAAAGAAAAAGAAAAAAAAAAAAGAAAAAAAAAAAAACAAAAAACACATACTCCCTGCTTTCATGTTGCTTTGGTCAAGTAGAAAAAAAAAAAAAAAAAAAAAAAAAAAAAAAAAAAAAAAAAAAAAAAACACATACTCCCTGCTTTCATGTTGCTTTGGTCAAGTAGAAAAAAAAAAAAAAACAAAAACAAAAAAACATGTATATGCTACCAAATAGATTGTAGATTGTGACATGCTTAATAATAAAAATATGTCAAGAAGAAGTAGTTCATAGAGTTAATTTTTAATTACACTGAGGTCATAGAGATACAAGTCAAAGAGATTATGAGTGGTATGAAGGAGGTGCAGCATTTTGCAGGATGAGGACAGATAAGAAAAAATAAAAGCTTTCTAAAGACAGATGAATGGTGATAAGAATTTGGGTGTTGCTTTTCAGGAAACTCAAAGTAGTTCACCGTTGTTGGAAAGCAAACTTTAAGAGGAGCAAGAGCAGTAAAGAAACATAGAGGCCAGGAAAGCCAAGAAATCCCATGGTTTTTGTGTAAAGCTAAAGGGTGTTTTTATTGTTGTTGTTGTTGTTTGTTCTTTTTAAATCACTCTTTGAAGGTTTTGAAACACAGAAATGATATTATCAGATTACTGCTTTGAAAAAAGTGTTCATATGACAGCATAATGAGTAAAATTGCTAGAAAGTCATAGTACATATAAACAACCTAGAAGGTATAGCAAACATAGAAGCTGGTGATGATGAGAGACAAGAAATGGACTTGAATTGAAAGCAGAAATAAATATTGGCTTTTGGGCTGTGAATAAAAAAAAAAAAAAAAAAAAACAAAAACAAAAACAAAAAACCTTAAGATGATGGCCTGATTTGTTTTCTGAGCAACTGGATACTAATCAAAGAGAATGAATAAGAGAAGAATCTTATCTGGGATCCTGGAAAATGAATCTTATTTTGGGCACATTGAGGTTTCAGTAGACAATTGAATGTCAAGTGAATATTGTGAGCAAGCTTCCTCAAGAATAATCAACTTTTCAGAGTAAGGAAAATAATTTGACCACTAATCTTAAATTGATAATGTCTGACATAAGGAGCTATATGAAATAGGCATTAAAAATCGGTAAATGTGTCCAGTCTATTTCCAGAGACCATGGGGGAGAATAAAGTTCAGTGAGAGCCTCTTGTCACTTGACTTTAGCGTCGACATCGTTGTAAGATACACTTTTGTTATGCAAACTCAGATTATGTTGTACCTTGGCTGTTTTAGTTTTTTAATGCCATATGAAATACAAACTCTTTGGCACTCCAGGCTACATCATGGCTTTCAAACCTTATCTGTCCCTAGTTTTTTCCACATACTATATGCTACAGTGCAAATGAAAAATCAGATATTCCCTGAATAGACAGTTAATCATTTCTCCTTGATTTAGAACGAAGTATCTATAAATCCACCAGTGAAATTCCCCTCAAATATAAACCTTCTTTAACCTTAATTTTTCTCAATTGTAAGCATTAAAACTATATGAAGTTTGTTTAAATTGTGTTTATTGTTTCCTCCTCATTATTTATGTGTAATATAATACATATTATGGTTATGTTGTGCGTTTATTTCTTTGCTACTAGATCAAAGTTTCTTTTAGGACAGTATGTACATTTTACTCCTTTAGGCTTTCTTTCCAATACTTTACTCATAGTATATCCTTAATAAGTATTTAAAGTAGTGAATTAAATATAAACAGGTTACATGGAAAATATACTCCAGTTAAGTATGTATGTAATTAATATTGTATAATTTAAATAAACATTGTGATATCTTGAAATGCAAATGCTCATTTTGTAAGCAAAGATGTAAGAACTATTTTGCCAGCCACTACATCATATCTGTTTAACTAAGGTTTTTTGTTATAAAGATTATTATCATCTGGAAATTTAGAATAAAATTGCTCTTATGGTTCTAAATGCACAGGTATAAATAATGAGGTGTCTTCATAAAATTTAAGTATTAAAACAAAACATCAATTTAAGGCACATAATGTATACATAGAATACCTTTTAGTAAGTAGTATAGTTAAAATAAACTGTAATCTATTTATTGTAGAGAATAGATTACAAATTTCATGCAGTTGAAAATGCACCAATATCATAATGAAACAGTAGAATCAGAGACCATGAGATAAGAAAAAGAGTGTAAGTTGTTTGACTTTTTTGAGCAAGAGCATCCTCATGCATAAATACATTTGTATTTTGCAGGGCTACTATGAGGGCTAAAAAAAACCCTATAATGTGACTAGAACATAGGTGCACTCAATACATGATTGTTGTTGTTACTAATGTTTGTTATTATCAATATTATTGGTTCCAGTACCATTGCACTAGCTATATATATGCACACATCTCTTAATATGTTCATGTATAAAGAAATAGGAAAGATTATAAATACGAAGTGACTAGCATATCAATATTTTATATCAAATGTGTGTTGACAGTATAATCAGTAGCTTATTTTTTAATATTTCAATGAATTTTCATATTTATAATAATATGAAACATCAAAAATGAGTAAAATGATTACATATATACACTTGTTTTATTTTAAATCATGTTACTCTATGTTAGGAAAGTGGACAGTTGCTAAAATGAAATACACAATGCTTTATCACCACAAATCTAAAGGAAATTAAATGCCTATTGGAAAGCACAAGTCTATGTAATGAAATCATCCTTATAAAATTTAAACGTTATTCATATAAGACAGTTTCTATTAGCTAGTTTGGTCTTTCATTTAAAATTTACAGGTAGATAGCTTGAGTAAAATGACATCCTTATTAGGAAGTCCAAAAGTGCTATCTGTGTCTCTGTGTCTCTATATATTATAAATTGTCTATCCGACTCCATGGAACAACTGTCGTTGTACCTCAAAAGGCTAAACACAAAACAACTTCTAATTTATGAAGCCCTAAATCAAAGTTTTCAACTTAGAGATGCTATCAGTTTAAATCCAAACATTTAAATATGATTTTTAAAGAATGACTAATTTAGTGTGTTTTGCTCTTATTCTGACTTTTAAGAATTATAGTAATGACCAAATCATTTTACGTAAAACACATTACAAAGTTTTACTTTATCTTGACTTTTTACTTTTTTTCCTTTCTAATTCAGACAGCAAAACTTGTTCATTGCTAACAAGTAGAAAATTTACAAAAGTATACACTAAAAAAATAATAATAATAATAATAAAAACTCTACCATTAGTTATTTTATCTACCCTTGACAAAGTCATGAGTGAGTATTATTATTCTATTTGAAGAAATAAGATCGGTAAACTTTCTAAAATACTTGACTAAAATAGTTGACTCGAACTACATAGGTTTGAACTGTGTGGGTCCACTGTCACAATTTTTTTTTTTCAGTGAATATATAAACTTTTTGAAGATTTTCAACAACTTGAAAAAATTCATAGATGAATCCACATAGCCTAGAAATATTTTTAAAAATTAAGAAAAGGTAAGATATGTCATTAATGCATAAAATATTCATGCATATATTTTATCATTTATTACCATAAAGTGTACACAAATCGATTACAAAAAGTTAAAATCTAAACTTGTGCAGACACTTACAGATAGTAATGGTGCCACTGGCTATTGAGAGAAATGTAAAAAAAGTAAAAATACTGTATTAAATAATAACTGTATAAAATTAACTATAATAATATTATACTAGTGTAACAATTTTGTAGCCACCTCCTGTTATTGCAGTGAGCTCTTGTTGTATCCACTTAAAACACCATGTGATGCTAATCATCTCCCTGTGAGCAGCTTGTCTCTCCAATAAATTGCATATTGCAGTAAAATGTGATCTCTCATAGTTCTCATGTATTTTCTGTGGTGTTTAGTGCAATACAGTAAACCTTAACACCATGAGATCCATATGCAGTGCCACCAGTGATGCTAGAAGTGCTTCCAGGAAGCAGAGAAAAGTAAAGACTTTATAAGACAAAAGTTGAATTCTTCATATGTACCATAGAATGTCTGCAGTTGCAGCAGTTGCCCACCGTTTCAAGATAAACAAATTCAGCATCAGGACCATTGTAAAAAAGAATAGAAAATTTGTAAAGCCATTGCTGCAATTACTCCAGCAGGCACAAAACTTTGTACTTCTTGTGAAACATGTGCCTTTTTATCTTGTATTAAGAATGCAGCTTTAATGTGGATGCACATTGCTATAAGAAAGGCATACCTGTAGACTCACAAAATTTAAGAAAAAGTAAAGTCATTATATGATAAAGCAAAAGGAAAGTGAAGGATCTAAAGCTGGACAATTTAATGCCAGTGAAGGATGAGTTGATAATTTTAGTAAGAGATTTGACTCTAAAAAGTGTCAAGATAACAAGAGAAGCAGCTTCTGCTGACCAAGAGGCAGCAAGAAAGTTCCCAGACACTACTAAAGGAATCTTTGAGGGGAAAAGATATTTGCCTCAATAGATTTTTAATGCAGATTAAAGTAGCCTATCCTGGAAAAAAAAAATGGCACAAAGGATGTTTATTAGTAAGGAAGAGAAGCGATCACCAGGATTTAAGGCAGAAAGGGATAGGCTAACTCTACTGTTTAATGCAAATGTTGTTGAGGTTTTGATCAGCTCAGCCCTTATCTATAAAGCTACTAATTTCCATGAATTAAGGGGAAAAGATAAACACCAGCTGCCAATCTTTTGTCTGTCTGACAAGAGGTCTTGAACAATGAGAATGCTTTTACTGGATTGGTTCAATTAATTATTTGTCTCTGAAGTCAGAAAGTACCTTACTAGTAAGGGACTACATTTTAAAGTTCTTTTAATAGTGGATGTTGCCCCTGGCCACCCAGAACCCCATGAGTTCAGCACTAAGGGCATCACAGTGGTCTACCTACCCGCAAACACAAAGTCTATGATTCAACCTCTGGTCCAAGAAGTCATAAGAACCTTTAAAGCTCATTACATATATTACTCCATGAAGAGGCTTATCAAGGATGTGGAAGAGAACCCCAATAGGGGGAACACCATGAAAGTCTGGAAGTATTACACCATTGAGATACCATCATTGTTATAGAAAAAGCCATAAAAATCATCAAGTCTGAACCAATACATTTCTGCTGGAGAAAACTGTGTCCAAATGTTTTGCATGACTTCACAGGATTTACTACAGAACCAATTAAGGAAATTATGAAAGAGATTATGGCTATGGTAAAAAAGTAGAAGTTGAAATGTTTCAAGATAGACTTCTTAGAAAAATGCAAGAGCTAATAGACACCACACCAGAGGAATTAGAGGAAAACAACTTGATGAAAGTGAGTGCTTCCAAACCAGTGTCAGATGATGAGGAAGAAGATGTAGAAGAAGCAGTGTCATAAAACATACTGGCATTAGACAATCTGACAGAGGGTTTGATTTTTCAGGATTTCTTTTTACGTCTTTTATGACATGGATCGTTCTATTAGATGGATACTAAAATTAAAGCAAATGGTGGAAGAAGGATTGGTACTATATAGAAACGTTTATAAATAAATGAAAAAAAAAAAAAAAAAAAAAAAAAAAAAACAGACTGAAATTACAATGCATTTCCATAAAGTGACAGTGACTGTGCCTGCCTCTCCTGACTCCCCTTTTTCACCTCTCCCACCCCGAGACAATAAAGCCCAAACATCATCTTTCCCCCTCTGCCTTCCCAGCCCATTCAATGTGAAGACAATGAGGATGAAGACCTTTATGATGTCCTACTTTTACTTAATGAATAGGAAATATTTTCTCTTATCATTCTCTTAATAACATTTTATTTTCTCTAACTTATTTTGTTATAAGAATACAGTATGTAATGCATATAACATTAAAAGTATACGTTAATTGGCTGTTTATGTTATTGGTAAAGCTTCTGGTTTACAGTAGGCAGTTAGCAGTTGCATTTTTGAGAAGTCTAACATTTTATGCTGAATTTTGACTGTAGGAGAGTTAGCTAGAAGGACTCCACCCCTAACTCCTGTGTTGCTCAAAGGTCAATTGTACTTAAACATTGTTGAGGTGCTAAATATAGGCAAAGGTTCAAGCAGTGTTTATGGATTAAACTACTTGGAAAACTACATGTGAAGCCCAAAATCCAGGTGAGCATATTCTTATTGTTTATCCTTCAAAGTTAAATCAAGGTTAAATGTATATTATAAGCAATTATCACCATATATTATTATACAAATTCTAGCAAAAAATTAAAGTTTTAAAGGGAAAATTACATTTAAAAAATTAATAGTATCTTCTAAGTCTTTAGATTTTCTTTGGAATTCATTTTAGTAGAATAATGAGGTTTTGTTTATTTTTTAGAACCTACATTTAATAAAGATTTGGATTTAGTTATAATAAAAATTACACAATTGGTATATATGCAACTACTATAATACCTATTTAATACCTTAGAGCTTACAAATGCATATTAATATTGTTTTACAGGTATTTATAATTACTTTCAGATTTGTAACTTTGTGATCTGTCGCTTTGTGTGACAGCACAAAAGTTTTGTCAAATAAGCAAGGGAAATTTTGTTACTGTGTTCTAAACGAAGAAACTGTGATATATCAAGGTAAATAAAGAGAAGACAAATTTGAGAGAAGAACTAATGTATATACTAAATTAAGAAGTTGAAACCGAGCCATTAGAAAATTTTAGGATGCCCCCAATTTTTCAGAACTAATTTCTCCTAGTGACTCAATATACTATTTGGACTTTATCTTTCCTGTGTACTTGTTTTTTTTTCTGTCATAGTGTATTATATATAGTTCTGAAACCTGCCAAAAAGAATAGATATAGATTAGAAACCAGGTATCTCAATAAATTCAAAACTTGGACTGTATTAATACACTTATACAAATTTCTCGATTTCGATGTGTTTCTTTGTAAAAACATTTTAAAACATTGAAATTATATGTGAGAAATGACAGGCAGCCTTTGGATCTGAATGTTGTTGACATAAACAGTGTATTAATGTTAAATAAATAATTTAACAGACAATATTGTCAGAGCTGTTATTGTATAATTTTAGTATAACCAAGTATCACATTGATCTTCTCACTCTTCCATTCTTCGGCACTTCTGAAAAGACAGTCACCCAGATGCTATCTCAAACTTCTTTCCACAGGTATGAATTTGGCATATTTTAACAGTGTTGTAATGCACAGATGTATACATTCCTTCTTAGGACTCATTTTAATTTCTTACCCATGCTAATTTCTTGTTAGTAAAAAACTGATAAAAGCCGTAAGTATGTCACTTAGCATGTGTAATCTTTCTATTCCCAGTGTTTGTTCAAGTCATATGGTGGAGCTGGGCGTCTCAACTTTATCACATCATGCATACATGGAAAATGATGCCAGCACCATGTGCAGGGGGAAATGGAAAAAGCCTTTGGAGGCTGGAGCAAACAGGCCTGGAGCACAGGTGACAGCTCCAGGGACTGATTGAAGAGAAAAATATCTCAGCATACTTCTAACATATCAAAGGCACCAATTCTGAGTTGCATATTGTATTTAAGGGTGTGAGGTTTAATATGTTTAAAATAGATGCTCACACCCAAGCACAGACACCTATTAACTCTATTATATTGGGTAAGTAACTTCATTTCTTTGACACTCAGTTTTTACATCTGTAAAAATGGAGCCGATGAGGATAACTGCTTCAGACAGTGTCTATGATTAAATCAGAGTGTTGATTCCTTAGCAAATTCCTTGGCAATACTCAACATTCAATAAGTTTCAGTTTTACCCATCCCTCATTCCCATTCTACCAAGTTCAGATCTACTTGGAACAGAGTTGGAAAGGGCTATTATAGGCGTATGGAGCACTCTTAGTCAGAAATGAATTAAGTCATGGAAATAGCATACAAACACATGTGAGAAGCAAGCATGTGTCATCAAAGTCCAAATGAAATCTGTTCATTGAATGGAAAGAAGTTATTCATCTGCTTTTTGTCCAGGCTCCTCTGTCAGCTCTCACAGTACTTTGGCAACTGAAAATCAAATCTCTTTCCTCTGGCAATAAAACGTCCCCATTGATCTATCTTTGATAGTTTCACAATGCTGTCCTTGTGCTTCTCATACATCTCAATAAAGGAAAGTGTCATTTTCTACCATGTATTTAGTTTTGTCATCTCTGTACTCAGTTTCTAACCAACATTAGCCTTTTAATGTTTAAGAAGATTTGCTACGTGAACTCTATATTTGCAAAGAGAAAGGCAATGCATGGGAAACAGAGAAGATAATATTGGAGATAAATGGAATGATGTAAAGTAACCCATTCACTTCCAAGCAAGATAATACTGTGTTCCAGACAGAATAAATAATTTGGCAGGGAATGCATGATTATTGAGCGGCAGAACAAGTTCTGAAGCCAGAAATTTCATTTCATCAGTTAGTGTCTTTTCTAAACCATACTTGCCTTCCTATTAGTGAGTATGTTTTCTCCCAAGAACTGTCGAGGAAAAAGTGTTTTCTTTACAAAATCTGTCATGAAAGGGCCATGCCCCTGGATACAAAGAGCAGTCACTGGATTACAGGGAGTATCTTCTGCAGCATATAGGCATACCTCGAAGATATCGCAAGTGGTTCCCGACCACCACAATAAAGTGAATGTCACAATAAAGCAAGTCACACAAATTTCTTGGTTTCCAAATGCATTCAAAAGTTATGTTTACACTATAATGTACTCTATTAAGTGTACAATAGCATTATGTATAAAAAAGTACATAACAATTTAAAAGTAATTTATTACCAAAACATGCTAACAAACTGAGCCTTCAGCAAGTTATAATCTTCTTGCTACAGGAGGGTCTTGTCTCAGTGTTGATGACTGCTGACTGGTCTGGGTTATGATTGTAACAGGCTGGGGTCAACTGTGGCAAATTTTTTTAAAAAAACAACAGTAAGGTTTTCCATATCAATTAACTCTTTCTTGAAGAAAGAGTTATTGGAAGCATGCAAGCCTTTTTGATAGCATTCCACCCACAATGGAACTTATTTCAAAATTGGAGTTAATCCTTCAAACCCTGCCACTTCTATTGCATCTAAGTTTATGCAAGATTCTAAATCTTTTGTTATCATTTCAGCAATGTGGACAGCACCTTCACCAGAAGTAGATTCCATCTCATGAAAGCTCTGTCTTTGCTCTTCTCTAAGAAGCAACTCCTCATCCATTTAAATTTCATCATGAGATTGTAGCAATTCAGTTATATCTCAGGCCCCACTTCAAGTTCTAGTTCTCTTGATTTTCCACTACATCTGTAGTTACCTCTTGGACTAAAATATGGAATCCTTCAAAGTCATCCACGAAGGTTGGAATCAGCTTCTTCCAAACTCTATTGATATTTGATTTCCTTCCATGAATAACAAATGTTCTTAATGGTATCTAGAATAGCTAATACTTCCCAGAAGGTTTTCAATTTATTTTGTCCAAATCCATCAAAGGGATCACTCTCTGTGGTATCTATTGCCTTGCAAAAGATATTTCTCAAATAGCAAAACTTGAAAGATGAAATTAGTCCTTGATCTATGTGCTGCAGAATGGATGTGCTAGCAGGTGTGAAAACAACATTCATCATTTGTACATCTTCATTAGTACTCTTGGCTACCAGGGGTATTTTCAATGAGCAGTAATATTTAAAAGGAATCTATTTTTTGAGCAGCAGGTCTCACTAGTGAACTTAAAATATTTAGCAAACCATGCTGTAATCAGATGTGCTGTCATTTGAGCTTTGTTTTTCCATTTCCAGAACAAACAAATATTGACTTTAACCTGAAGTCACCTGCTGCATTAGCTCCAAACAAGAGATTAAGCCTGTCCTTTGAAGCTAAGCATTGACTTTTCCTCTCTAGCTATAAAACCCCTTGATCACACTATCCTCCAATAAAAGGCTGTTTTATATTCATTTAAAATCTGTTGTTTAGTATAATCACCCTCAGTGTTTATCTTAGCTAGAACTTCTGCATTACTTCCTCAAGCTTTTTCATCAGCACCTGCTGCTTTACTTTGCACTTTACATTATGGAAACAGCTTATTTCCTTAAATCTCATGAACCAACTTCTCCTAGCTTTTAACTTTTCTACAGCTCATTACCTCTCCAAGCTTTCCTAGAATTGAAGAATTAAGGCCTTGTTCTAGATCAGGATTTGGCTTAAAGGAATTTTTGTGACTGGTTTGATCTTCTATCCAGGCTATTCAAATTTAGTTCATATCAGAAATAAGGCTGTTTTCACTTTCTTATCATTTGTGTCTTCTCTTGAGCAGCACTTTTAATTTCCTATGAGAATTTTTCCTTTGCATTCACAACTAGGCTGTTTAAGTAATGAACTCTAGCTTTTAGCCCATTTCAATCTTGACCTGCCTTCCTCACTAAGCTTAATTATTTCTAGCTTTTCATTTAAAGTGGCTTTTCCTTTCCCTTGATCACCTAAATGCCATTAGAGGGTTATTAATTGGACTAATTTAAATATTTCAGTGTATTTCATTATTGTTGTGTCTCAGAGAATAGGAAAGCCCAAAGGGAGGGAGAAAGACTGAGGAACGGCTGGTTAGTGGAGTAGTGAGAACATATGTCAATTAAGAACATTTATCAATTAAGTTTGCCACTTTATATAGTCATAGTTCATGGAGCCCCAAAACAATTACAACAGAAATATCAAAGGTCACTGATTTCAGATGACCATAACAGATACAGTCATAATAAAAACACTTTAATATTGTCAGAATTACTAAAATGTGACACAGAGACAGGAAGTGAGCACCTGCTATTGAAAACATGGTGCCCGTCCAGGCGTGGCGGCTCATGCCTGTAATCCCAACACTTTGGGAGGCTGAAGCAGGCAGATCACAAGGTTGGGAGTTCAAGACCAGCCTGGCCAATATGGTGAAAACTCGTCTCTACTAAAAATACAAAAATTAGCCGGGTGTGGTGGCACATGCCTGTAATCCCAGGTACTCAGAAGGCTGAGGCAGAAGAATCGCTTGAACCCAGGAGGTGGAGGTTGCAGTGAGCCAAGATCATGCCATTGCACTCCAGTCTGGGCAACAAGAGCAAAACTCTGTCTCAAAAAAAAAAAAAAAAAAAAGGGTACCGATAGATTTGCTCGATACAGGGTTGCCACAAAGTTTCCATTAGTTAAAAATGCAACATTTGGCCAGGTGTGGCGGCTCACACCTATAATCCTAGCATTTTGGGAGGCCGAGGCAGGCAGATCACCTGAGGTCAGGAGTTTGAGACCAGCTGGACCGATATGGTGAAACCCTGTCTCTACTAAAAATACGAAAAAATTAGCCAACCGTGGTGGCGGGCACCTGTAGTCTGAGCTACTTAGGAGTCTGAGGCAGGTGGATCACCTGAGATCAGGAGTTCCAGACCAGCCTGACCAATATGGTGAAACCCCATCTCTACTTCAACTGCAAAAATTAGCCAGCATGGTGGCAAGCGCCTGTAGTCCCAGCTACTCAGGAGGCTGAGGCAGGAGAATCGCTTGAACTCAGGAGGCAGAGCTTGCAGTGAGCTGAGATCGCACCACTGCACTCCAGCCTGGGCTACAAAGCAAGAACCCCTCTCAAAAAAAAAAAAAAAAAAAAAAAAAGTAGCATCTGCGAAGTTCAATAAAACATGACAAGCCTATGTTCTTTAAAAAATCACAACATAGAGCAGATGAAAATGCACATTCTTTACACATTTGTACCATCATGTATAATTTCAATAAGTTGTACACTTTACTGTAACATTAGCAATATGAAAACAATATATGGTATCTGTTTATTTGGTTAATATAGCAATTCAAATAGGAGAAAAAATCAATGATGAAAGAAATATCTCTATAGCTACCATTTACTTGTACCATTAATTAATCATTTACTATATGTTACTCACTGTATTAAGCTGTTTATACAAATTTCATCCAATAATCACAAGAATCCAATGAAGAAATCTTATAATTAATATCATCTTAATGATGCATAAACTGAGCCAAGTTAGAGAAGTTAAATGACATGCTCCAATTCATACGAATATAAGAAGTAAATTCAAAATTTGGACACAAGTCTGTCTGACTACAAGTACATTCCTATCACAATGCATATCATATCACTAATATTAGAATATTTTAAAGAAACCTCTGCTAAGGGTCAACTTGTCTATGTTTGACTCTTTTCAAGAAATATATTTTGTATCTTTCTACAATCTTGTGAATGTGTTTAGATATCTTTCTTTTGTTCTTTAAATGGCTGCTAGCACTCTTAATTCTCAATGAATTAGCTTTTACAGATTTGTCAGAGGACTGTTATTGTCCAGCCAACTCAATCGAGGCAGGATCATCATGGCCATCTCTTGCCCCTTTATTGCTATCTCAAATGGGTCATCTTTGTCCTCTCAATGTCTAAAACAATCTGTATAAGCATGCCACTTTTTTTTTTTTTTTGAGACGGAGTCTCGCTCTGTCGCCCGGGCTGGAGTGCAGTGGCGGGATCTCAGCTCACTGCAAGCTCCGCCTCCCAGGTTTACACCATTCTCCTGCCTCAGCCTCCCGAGTATCTGGGACTACAGGCGCCCGCCACCTCGCCCGGCTAAGCATGCCACTTTTAAAGGTAAATGCAGAGAGTCAAAAATTTTATGTCGATAATCAAGACTGACAAGTTTTACAATGCAAATTTACCAGAAATGCATGAAAATAACAACGCTTTTCAACACTAGGTGAAACAGTATTTGGAAGTAGTTTATATTATTTTTTAAATTATGATTGGCTTTCAATGAAAAAATACAAGTAAAAAAATCAGCTGAATCTCATTATGCATCAAATACTGGAGAATATACAAGAATATGTTAACAATGTTTACTTCTTGTGAGAAGAATTACCATTGGTATTACCTTCTTCTATTTTTTTCTATTTTCTAATTTTTGGAAATAATATTATATTATTATGAATTATATGTTATATTTATAACCAGTGAAAACAGTTTCATATGACTGTCAAATTTAATTAAAGTTATCCTTTTCTTCCTCTTCCTCATCTTTCGTTTCTTCTCCTTCTTCTTCTATATTTTTTCCTTAAATAGCTTTATTTTTCTCCTGGCTAGTGCATAGTTGGAGGGCCACATAACAAAACACATGATAGACTCATATATCCACAAAAATATGAAAAAAAAAAATCATAGCCCTAAAATCAAAGTGATAATTTCTCCTTGCTACCATATTAGTACAATGTCAATCATGCTTTTTCTAATGTTTCTAGTAATGATAACATGGAACATAAATTACCAAATGTAAACTATCTTATATTTTTTCCTACAAGAATCCTAGGAGAACTATGGCATATTTTAGTCTGATTTAATATCTTTCTGAGCTCCTATGCTGATATTTATTTTTTGGAAATGTATTCTAGAAGAAATATATGAAGTAGTATCACCAGATTATATAATTGTATTGTAAAATATCAAAGACAAAGAGCTACTTGTGAGGTGGCATAAAACCAATATATTCAAGCACACTAAGATTGTAAGTGACCAATTGGCAACAGTTTTACAGTCCTAAGAATGGGTGACAAATTGATTTCCTTTGCCACGACACTTCTATTCATGAGGAAAAAGAAAAAAAAAAAAAAAAAAAAGACTTCACAAAGTCCAACCAAACAGTAGTAATGACTAAAAAGTAATATACAGAGAAGACTCTACTAAGGCAGAGGATAGTAAAATTGAGAAGAAATCTATAAAACAAAGTCAACTGTGAGATTCCAGATATATACAGTGAATTAGTTTCATATAGACAGGTTATTTTGATTAATATATTGAAAAAGTAGTACATATTTTGCCCGAATTACAAGATTGGACAAATTTTATATAGGGTAAATTTACTAGATAATTGTGAGTAACAAATTTTAATGTATCTATGAAATAAAATCATTTTTGAAGGAAGGTTTTAGGTACATTTTGTTATCTCTCTTTCCTTTCAATAATTGAGTCATCTTTGACTTCCGAGTAAAATGAACAAAAAAAGAAAACAGAAAAAAAAAAAAAAAAAAAAGAAAAATGCTTACTCTGTAGGATCACTATATCTCTGTAGGTTAAGTCAAATCTGAAAAAAATACTAATTTCTAAAGTTTTTCCTCTTCAGGTAACTCTAAAGTCAAGGACAGACTTTTTAAGTTATAGCATTTTCATATCTCTAATAGGCACTTCCAATTTGAAATTTCCCAAACCAACATGTTCCTCCACAATCTCTTCTTCATTGGTAAGTGATGCAAACATCCATTGAGCTGTTACAAATAGAAAGCTGTAAGTTATTCCTGCCACCTCTATCTCTCTTACATCCTATACTTCCTATACTGGATTCATCACCAAGTTTCCTAAGTTCATATCACAAACCCCACCTTCCTCATGCAAGACAATAATACAGTCATACCTGGAGAACTTTGGCAATAGCCTTTTAAGGTGTCTCACTTCATATGTTCTTGCCTTACTCCTATTTTTCACATGATAAAATTTAAGCCCTAGGATAGTCCTTCTTAAAAAAATCATCATAGTGTGTTCTTTGTACATAGAATAAAATGAAATCACACTGCAGTGGCCTACATGGTCTTGTCTTATCTGGCACCTAACCAGGTCTGCACCTCATGTTTAACCCAATTCCTTTCTTGTCTTCATGACCAACCACATGCTGTCCTCCTTTAAGCCTTCAGCATCTTCAGAACTAGCCAGTGTGGCCTCAGGGCCTCTGCATCATGATGTCACCTCTGTTTCAAAGTTTCTATTCCCTCCAATGTCCTTCACCCACTCATCACTATCTAACATACTCAATTCACCTTCTCATTGTACACTTTTGGTTTTGCTTAAAAAGAGAAGTGGTGGATTACAGTGTGTCGATTTCTCAAACAAAAGAAAAAATAAATAAACATAGAATATGATCCAGTAATCCACTTCTGAGTACCCAAAAAAATTGGAAACAGATATGAACAGATATTTGTACACTGATGTTGATAGCAGCTTTATTATAAGCAAAAGGTAGAAGCAACCCAAATGCCCATCAGCATATGAATAGATAAACAAAGAATAGCATATACATAAAATAGAATATTATTCAGCCTTAAAAAGGTATGATTTTCTGATATGTGCTACAACATGGATGAATCTTGAAAACACTGATAATTAAATATGCTAGACATGAAAGAACAAATACTACACATTTCCACTTATATAAGGTAAATAGAGAAAGTAGAATAGTGGTGACCAGGAGCTGTGTGGAGGAAGAAATTTCAGTTTGCAACGTTAAAAAAGTTTTGGAGAATGATAAGGATGATGGTTCCACAACAATGTGAATATATTTATGCTACTGAATTGTACAATTAAAAATTGTACAATTAAATTTATGTTGTATTTTACCACAATTCAAAAAAATCTCTTAAAAATTACAGTGGCACTTCTTTTTTAATTTTCTCTCTCAACAACAAGCATTTCCCATTTTAAAATTATCATTAAAATTTAACAGTGAAATAATTAGAATTTATCATTGTATATCTGTATTTTTTCATATGATTAGCAAATCTTTGCTGTATGAGGCTGTAAGTTTCATGAGGGCAGTAACCTTGGTTTCTATATTTTCTTTTCCTTCTTAATTCTTTTTTTTTTTTGTTTTTTACCCAGCCCAAACTCCTGGCCTCAAGAAATCCTCCCACCTCAACCTCCCTAGTAGCTGGGGCTACAGATGTGAACCACTGTGCCAAGTTAATTTTTAAAAATAGAGATGGGGTCTCACTGTGTTCCCCAGGCTGGTCTCAAACTCCTGGCCTCAGGCAATCCCCCCTGCCTGAACCTCTCAAAGTGCTGGAAATGCAAGCATGAGCCACTGCACCCAGATTGGTTTCTGTATTTTCCGCGTTACGTAGTTTGGTTTTAGTTATCTCACTGCCCACTTTGTGCCAAATTGAGGGACCAGCACTAGTAGCCATTGCATCAATCTCTGCTAAATGAAACGGCTAAAGGCTACATCTCTAATACAACAAAATATGATATATATTTAAATAAGCATTTGATTTTGGCATATTTTTAGATTTACAACAGTTTTCCATATAGTCTTCACTATTTTCCCTGATGTTGACATCTTGTATTACCATGATACATTTTCAAACTAAGAAAAGCAATACTGATATATCACAATTCAGTAAGAGATACCATTTCAATTCCACTGCCTTTTCTACTTATCCCCAAAGTCTATTCCAGAACAATGATACATTTGATGTAGCAATGCAGAGTGATAGTTTTCTGAATTACCCTAATAGTTTTCAGAATAAGACTGTAACACCTGTAGGGAAAATAAATATATATACTTCTTGTCTACACTATTTTATATACATATATCAACTTACAATATAAATATATCATTTTGCAGCACTCTGACTTTTTTTGGTTAATTACCCAGTATTATATTTTTTTTCTTTATTTCCTAATTTGGTGTTTCTTCATTTGTTTATAGAAAGAAAATAAATTTATGTAAGTAGTTTCCAAAAGAAAAAAAAAAAGTGTCTCCTCTGGAAATATAGTTTTGTATTCAATTCTTGCTTTTTCTTCTCTTTTTTCTTCATTTTCTTTAAATATAATTTTTTTGTGCTCACACATTTTAAATATCCCTTAAACTCTAATCACAGAATGTAGAAAGCAACTATTATTGTATACTTTATTTCAAACTATTTTTAAATTATTTATCATTTAAGTATTTGTTTCTATTAATATATAGTTAGGCATGATCAAAATATTAAGCAAAGCAATGTCTCAATCCAGAATTTTAAGACCCAGTATAAATGCATTACATATACTGATGCTCTCAGTTTGGCAGACACTTAAAAGAACAAACAGTTGTGGACAGAATCATGCAGAAGCATCTGTGAGCAAATGTCACACAAAACAAAGAACATTTTCCAACAGCTGAATGTCAGTTTGGAGACATCAAAGGAATCACATGAACTTCATATATTTTAGAGACAAATGTTAATCCCAAGTTTCTTTTAAGAAACACAAACAATTCTACCATATTAATCTTCCTTTAACAAACAAACCAAAAAACCAAAACCAATTGGGTATTTTATATGTAGTTAATAAAGTGTTTTACTATAAAAATAGATAAAAAAGATTTCAGTGTTCTTGCCTAAGAACACTGGATAAAAATCAAGAAAAACATTACATAACTTATGTTAGATTTCATGTTTACTTATGTATTTATTGACACATAACAATTTTAATTACGTGAAGGAATATTTTATGTGTATAGTGTTCAAAGCTGACTAATGTTAACTCTACACATACTTATGTTTTTATTTCATTAAGACATACTAACTTACGTGTTTAAATATTTCTTACATGTTATACTTGCAATAAAATCAACATCCTTCTAGGCTGGGTAAAGTATTCAAAATGATTTTTAAAGATGTTTCCTCTTAAATGTGTCATTACGATGCATTTATATTGTGGCTTTGATAGTACTAATCCTTTGGCAATGGTTCCAAAAATTTAACTTGTCATCATTTTGCAACTAAGTAGAAATAATCTGTATTTTACTGCTACCAGAAAACTAATTTATCATTGGAAATCTAATTTTTCATTAACTAGAGCTCACAATATGCATTGAGTTATTTAACAACACATAATTTATTCTAAGAATGTGGGAATAAAACAAGTTAATATGAAAAATATATTAAAGAGAGAAATGGGACTACTTTATCCTGGAATCATTACAGACGTTATTCAATTTCCTTCAGCGTTTATAGGTAAGCAATTAAAAGAAATGATACTTACATCAACAATGCAAATCAGTGACTCCTGAAGTTATCCAATAAAAATAAAGTTTGAATCAGCATACTTTATTTCCTAAGAGTGAAAAATGTATTTTGCACATTTGCTCTTAAAAATAAAGTTTAAATTTTAAAAAATGTATTTGCTAATTCCAATTTAAAGAAAATATCCCTGCATTCAAGCATACTCATTAACTTCATTACTTATTAGCTATTAGCCTATTGCTTTGCTCTCAGAAGTAATGGAATATTTGATCATTTTATTTGTTGATTACATCTTTTTATGTGAGTGTTTCTAATTTTAGTTCAATTCATGCCTTCAAAATTTCATGTGTGTATTTATGAACAGAGTTTCATGTAATACCAGAAATAATAATAGATGTGAGACTCTTACTTTTTTGTGGGAAGTGTTATATTGGAGTAGAATATTCTCCAGTGTACTCTACTGAAGTAATAACTTCCAGTAATGATTGCATTTTATTCTATTTAGAGCAAGTGAGCAGAAAATGTATATTACTCGGTATTTAGAAAATAAAATATAAATATTACAGAATGGAGACTTCTATTTAATTTTGTGTTTTAAAGATTTTATTGTCAACTAATTTAGCTCTTAGATTCTGGAAATGTCTTTCCATTTTTCTTTGAGCTTTTCTAGCTTTCCCATGATATAACAAATGCAATGTTAAAATATTAGAAATTAAATTAGTGTCATTTTCCACATTTTGTAACTCTCTCTACAAACTAAAGGATTATTAATCCCAATCCCATTACTCTGTTCTTTTGTTATTAAATGGTTAGTTATAGCTATACTTTGAAAATATCTAGGTACTGGGTCTTAAAATTCTGGATTGAGACATTGCTTTGCTTAATATTTTGATCATGCCTAACTATACAAGGGCAATAGTAAAGTTACCTTAATAATAGCCAGAAGAAATGCCTCTAATCCAATTGGTCACAGGGCAGCTATCACCAAAACCAATTTCTTTATAATTAAATGGTGCTCTCAGGCACTATAAAAACTTGGAAGTTGCCCATGAATTTGGAGGAAGTAGGAAGATTTTTTTTTTCATAGACAGGAACCCACATTGAAGCAATTTCTGAAACACACTGATAAGCTTTGCTTTAGAATTTACATTAAAGAGCTCAATAGTTGCTACCTGTGAGAAGAGCTCACGCTTCTAAACTGACTTATGTCCTGTAGAGATTAAGGACAGAGGCCTCTAGAAGATTAGCATGTCAATTGGTTTAAGTGACACCCAATCCATTTTATTGACATGGACTCCATCCTGCAAAACAAGAACTTTTTGACTAAAACATAATGAAAATTTGGTGTATGTCTATAGACCGGCATATAATACATTTTTACACATTAGTGCTAGCTGATGTAGCCAGTGTCTGTAAATGAAACCAACAGTCCTCATTATGGATGGTGTGTGGACACATGCCTCAGAATACTAATTTAGTAGAGCATACCAAAGAGCTTTACATTACTTTTTAATCTTACCCAAGTCTTGCTATGGTCCAAAGGTATTAAGCCGTATTCATTGAATTCGGCAGGCTATTACTTTGCATTGTTACGATTCCTATTGCATCTCAGCATTCAATTGTGAAGCCAAACGGGCTCTGATCTGATTTCTAATTGTTTATTTTCAGCAACTTGAACCTGAGTTTGTTGCTTCTGTGTACAGCAGAAGAAAGAACATCAGTGGGCAGGTGAAGAGTTCTCTCATTTTACTTTCAAGGCCATTGTAACACAGATTGTGGTCTGGATTCTACCCCTGTTAGGATAGCACTGCATAACACAGATGTGAAATATGACTGAATTTAATCTGTGCAGCTACATTTGAAAGTTGACATTTTATAATGTTTCTGCCAGCTACTTGGACTCCATTATTATAGGAAAATAAGCCTGTGCTAACACCTTGGAAAATAATGCTACCATGCTTTCTCCTTTGCTTTTTGTCTGCAACATAAAATCACTGCATGATCATGGCATTATGTGAAGATTTCACTAAAGAAAGCACATTACACAGCACATAAACAATTATTTCCCAAATTTTCCATAATTTAAAGAGATTTGTAAATCTATTTATAAACATAGGAAGGAAAAATAAAACATTGCAGTACCAGACTTTGTTAATCACTTCAAATCACTTTAACATAAGTTAAAACTTAATTACAATAAAATATTAAAAATAAGTTTTAATAATTGGAGTTTGATAGAAAAGCCCTTTCATAAAATACATACCATTTTTGCAATATAATTATGTTTGCTTTGGTTACTTTTCATAATGAAACATATGTTTTGTTTCCTGTTTCACTTTATTTTTTGTATCAACTATAGAAATTTATTCTTAAAGCTCCTGATGGCCTGAATACTAGCAAGCGTCTACTTGTTGCTACTTTTGTTTTAGTTTTATCTCTGAGAGCTAAAGTTGATTAGCAGAAAAACTAAATCCGGACAAGTGAGAACAAACTGGTTGAAACAAGTGCTTCATATTTAATTGTCCTTTCAGTTTAATCCTTCAAATATAAACAGTGAAGACGAGATGGCTTTATCTCTCAGTCTTGCGATCTTTCCAGATTTGGATTTACCTTAGACTATTGTTTGATGCAGTTCACTGTTTCTATAGGATTGATCCCATGAGATACATGGTTATTTGTAGATATTTTAGTTCACCAGCGTGGTTTTGCTCAGAGAAAATATTATAAGACCACAGAGGAATTGCAGTTTCACCATATAATACATCTGTTATTAAATAGATGCCCCGCAACATGTCTGATACTCAGTTTCCTGTCTATAAAAATAGAAGATTTCATTATACGACATTTTCAGATAACAAAACTTCATTATCAATCTTTAAGTCTTGTCATAAACCAAATGAGAGTATTGTTGAGTACATCAATGAGGGTCAATGTCTTGGCCACCTAATGATAAGCACAATTTAAAGTTATATATGCAGTTTACTCCAACATTCTGATCAACCATGATGTAGGTATTGAATTAGTATAAGGGATGATATGGTTTGGCTCTGTCCCTACCCAAATGTCATCTTGAATCATAGCTCTCATAATCTCCACATGTCATGGGGAGGGAGCCGGTGGGAGGTAATTGAATCAGGGGACAGGTTTTTCCCATGCTGCTCTGATGATAGTGAATAAAACTCACGAGATCTCATGGTTTTATAAAGGGCAACACCCTTGCACAGGTTATCTTGCCTGCCACCATGTAGGAAGTGTCTTTGTTGTTCTACCTTCCGCCATGATTGTGAGGCCTCCCCAGCCATGTGGAATAATGAGTCTATTAAACCTCTTTGTTTTTAATGAATTACCCAGTCTTCATAGCAGTATAGAAATGGACTAATACAGTAAATTGGTATTGGTAGAGTGAGGTACTGCTATGAAGATACCCAAAAATATGGAAGTGACTTTGAAACTGGGTAACAAGTAGGTGATGGAACAGTTTGGAGGGCTCAGAAGAAGACAGGATGGTGTGGGAAAGTTTGGAGCTACCTGGAGACTGGTTGAATTGTTTTGACCAAAAAGTCCAGGCTGAAGTGATCTCAAATGGAGATAAGGAACTTACTAGGAATTGGAACAAAGGTGATTCTTGCTATGTTTTAGCATAAAGACTGGTGGCAATATGCCGATGCCCTAGAGATCTGTGGAACTTTGAACTTGAGAGAGATGATTTAGAGTACTGGTGGAAGAAAGTTCTAAGCAGGAAAGCATTCAACACATAATTTGAAAGCACTGAGTTTTATTCATTCACAAAGATATGCTTTGGAATTGGAACTTACGTTTAAAAGGGAAACGGAGCTTAAAAGTTCAGAAAATTTGTAGCCTGACAATGCGGTAGCAAAGAAAAAACATCTTCTGAGGAGAAATTCAAGCTGGCTGCAAAAATTTGCATAAGTAACCAGGAATCAAATGTTAATCACCAAGACAATGGGGAAAATGTCTCCAGGGCATGTCAGAGGTCTTCAGGCAGCACCTCCCACCACAAGCTGGGAGGCCTAGGAGAAAAAAGTGCTTTCATGGGCCAGACCCCAAAGACTTGCTGCTTTGTACAGTCTCAGGACTTGGTGCCCTGTGTCCCAGCCCTGGCTAAAATGAGCTGATGTACAGAGCAGGCCATTGCCTTAGAGGTGCAAGCCCCAAACCTAGGTAGCTTACATGTGGTTTTGGGCTGGCAGGTGCACAGAAGTCAAGAATTGAGGTTTAGGAACCTCTGCCTAGATTTCGTAGGTTGTATGGAAACACCTAGATGTCCAGACAGAGTTGTGCTTCAGATTCTCGCTCATGGAGAACCTCTGCTAGGGCAGTGCAGAAGGAAAATGAGGGATTGGAGCTCCGACCAAGTCCCCCCACTGGGGCACTACCTAGTGAAGCTGTGAGAAGAGGGCCACCGTTCTCCAGACTCCAGAATGGTAGACCCACCAACAGCTTTCACCATACACCTAGGAAAGCTATAGACACTCAACACCAGCCCATGAAAGCAATTGTGATGAGGGATGTACCCTTCAAAGCCACAGAGGAGGAGGTGCCAAATGCCATGGGAGCCCACATCTTGCATCAGCCTAACCTGGATGTGAGACATGGAGTCAAAGGAGATCATTTTGGAGCTTTAAGATTTGACTGCCTTGCTGGATTTTGGACTTGCATGGGACCTATAGCCTCTTTGTTTTGACTAATTTCTCCCATTTGGAATGGGTGTATTTACCAATGGCTGTACCCTTTTTGTATCTAGGAAGTAACTAAATTGCTTGTGATTTTACAGGCTCATAGGTGGAAGGAACTTGTCTCAAATGAGGTTTTGTACCATGGACTTTTGTGTTAATGGAGAAATAAGTTAAGACTTTAGGCAACTTTTGAACAGCATGGTTGGTTTTGAAATGTGAGGATATGAGATTTGGAAGGGGTCAGGGGTGGGATGATATGGTTTGGCTGTGTCCCTAACTAAATCTCATCTTGAATTGTAGCTCCCATAATCTCCATATGTCATGGGAGGGACGCAGTAGGAGGTAACTGAATCATAAGGGCAGGTCTTTCCTGTGCTATTTGCATGATAGTATTAAGTCTTATGAGATCTGATGGTTTTGTAAAGAGCAGTTCCCCTACACAGATTCTCTTGTGTGCCACCATGTAAGACATGCCTTTGCTCCTCCTTTGCCTTCAGTCATGATCGTGAGACCTCCCCAGTCATGTGGAACTGTGAGTTCATTAAACCTCCTTTTCTTTATAAATTACCCAGTCTTGGATTTTTCTTTGTAGTCATATGAAAATGGACTAATACAAGGGAAGATCACACAGTGCAACAACTTCAGGCATTTTTAGGTATAACTTTTAGGAGATGTTTTTCTTTCTTTGAAAAGAAAATGATATAATGTAACAGAAACAGTACATGCACAGACATCGAGAAAATTGCTTAAACTCTCTAAGGCTAGTTTCTCACCTGCACTAGATTTGGTTTAAAAATAGCTGTATCACAGAGTGTTGTAAGTGCTGAATGATATCGGGCATTCAAGATTTTGTGCAGAGTCGAACTTGACTCGTTTATTCCCTCAGCTATTTCCTTACTCTTTGCATCCAAATATTTTATTTTGAATTAGTGGAGATTTGGCAGAAATTGTCTAGGAGCCAAAAGCTGGAATTCCGTCCTTGAGAAGTTGAGAATTGGATGTACTAAGGGAACTTGAAACTTTCAGAGAAGTGATCCAGAATTGCAATATTTATCTTCCTGTGGTAAGCAATTAAATTAATGACTAATGCCTGTTTTGTTTGGAAAAAAAGCATTTTGTTCTGGGGATATCCTCCTATGCCATAAGCTCTTTATAGACCTTTTTCTCCCTGAGACACACACACACATGTGCACACACCCATGCACAGATACACAAGGACATTCTTCAAGTATTCACATGATTTTGCCAAATAATGAGACAGTAAAATAGAGAGAGCAGGATAGGGAGATAGGATAATGGTAAACATTTGTCATTGTTTCATTAAATGATTTAACACTCTGCCACTGTTAAACACTAAAATTTTAGATGCAGATACAGATTTATATCCAAGATACATATTTGGAGAAAAACAAAAAATTTGCAAAATGTTTTTATATGCACTGAAAATTTATGCAACAATACAATAAATTGTTAAGTGCTGGATAGTCATAATATGGTAGAAAGAAAGTGGCTGAGGAGGAAAATATTCACTTTTGATTCTGCATCCCTTTAGATATATGTTAAAATTCAAATAATGCAAGTATCACTTTTACAATTACAGCAAAGGAGAGGATATTCTATCTACAAGAACCAGAATTTATCTTACCTTTTTTATATTTGTTTAGCAAAAGGGTTGCTTTGTGATGGTAAAGATAGAATGTGAACTTGAGCTCTAATAACTCCTCCACCAAGGCCTGTTTGTCAGCAGTTGGGGAGCTGCTGTATGGGGCAAGAGGAGTAAATTTTGCTTTTAACATGGAGCATAAACAGAAGGAAAGAGAAAGAGTAGCAGAATCTGTGAGGACCCAGTTACATGGAAAACAGACCTTGGGAATCCAGAGCAATGATGAAACCTGACAAACTAAAATATGTACACACACACACACACACACACATATTTATATGCACACACACACACACACACACACACACACACACATATATATAGAGAGAGAGAGAGAAAGAGAAGTATATTCGAGTTTCGGTAATACAAACCGTTCATTGTATCTGTAAGCTTTTATTTAAATCTGAGCTACTCTGGTCTGAAAAGTGTCTATCATGTATCTATTTATCTAGCTAGCTACCTATGTATTGATTGATACTAGTGAATAAAATGAGTTTTTTTCTCTGCAATGATTATGTCACAAAATAAAAATGACATATGTGATTGTGGAGACTTGAGGCCAGAGTGTATTCCAAGAACATGATTTTCTGTTAATCCAAAGAAATCCAGGGAAGTCATTAACTTCTTCAAAAGAGGCAATTTTAGGCAAATCTATCCATGTTTCACAGGATACAGAGTATGTATCTCTATATTAGTTACATTTTTAAAAATCGTTAAAATTAAAATTCTGTTTAAAATATAAGAAACTATGCATGTGATTACTATGAAAATTTGAAAAACAAATTGAACAATAATAAAATACATATATATTATAAGCAGGATATTATCTAGTCTGGGATCAGAAAGTGGACAAAGAAGTTATTTCTTCAGCCATTTCTCTTGAGTAAAAAAGTAAGAGGAGTAAAAAAAAAAAAAAAAAGTTAAAAAAAGGGGAAAAAAGTAAGAGGGAACATGGTAAAAAGAATGAAGTAAGAGTGAATGTAGTGTTTATGGATTTCCGGGAGCTTTTTAGTGCCAAGGTTTTGATGAATAACTTCATTTCGTTTTGAGGATCACACTGTTTTGCTTGAGAGGCAGAATTTGTTTCGGGATGTGAGAAGAAGAAGAAGTTGTGAGCTATATAAGTTTGAATATAAAATAATGAAAAAATAGGAAAAGAATACTGTATGTGTTCATTAATATATCCCTTTAGATATATGTTAGATATATGTTACCTCACAAGGTACTTCCTTTAGGAATTAAAAGAGTAAACTAGTTTGATGAAATCTAAGATTTCTTCAGTGCTCATGGACCTATGAGAGGTTGTTTCTACCCAATTTAAGTACACAAATCAATGATTATAACCTAATTATCAGGCAGTTTACTTTATCTTGGTAGAGAAGAAAAGGGATGCTTAAAAAAACCAAAGAGTTGTCCTAGAACATGGATCTTTAAAAATAAAAAATGAGCAATTTTGAGTACTCATTTTGAGTGATTTTGGATAAATGAAATAATTTTCAGTGTTCTTTAGGCACAGGATTTTAATAAAATGTTTTTCTTCCTTATTCTAAACTTCCATACATATGGTATTTTAAAATTCCTTGAGAGCTCTGCTTTGAAGACATGCCTTCTTCATTCTACCCAATAAAAATATTATATGCTCACATCCAAAATTTTACTATACAATATTGTCCAGGGTCTAAAAGTGTGCCAAAAAAGGATTACTGTTATAAACTTATAAATATTGAAGACATGAGAGATATGAAGAGTTACACATGAATGAATTTCTTCAAGATTTATATCTGAAATGGAAATTATGATCCATAGAGTCTGTATGTCTTCTACTCCACAAAACCAATTCTAATATTTTTTCAAAGTGTCTTTAGCATGCTACCCTTTAAGTAATAGTTTATAAAAGTTCCTGATGCAGTTTCATTAGTGATGTAGCAAGATAGTAAAACAGAAAATCTCCTGGCATCACTTCCCCAACAAAAATACAATTAGAAACTATTTAAAGACAAAAATACCACTCTGAATAAACTGGAACTCAGCGGAGAAGCCAAGAAAGCTTTTAAGTGCATAGAACTGACAGAAGCCGTGAAGAGTAAGATAAACAGTCTTTTCAAAGTGTACTACCCTCTCCCCAAAACTGGCATAAAACCTCCAATAGAGAATTTCTCTAGACCAGTCAGGAGCGATGGCTCACGCCTGCAATCCTGTCACTTTGGGAAGCCAAGGTGGGTGGATCACTTGAGGTCAGGTGTTCGAAACCAGCCTGGCAACATGGTGAAACCCCATCTCTACTAAAAATACAAAAAAAAGAAGATTAGCTGGGTATGGTGGCAGGTGATTCTAATCCAAGCTACTCAAGAGACTGAGGATCACTTGAAGCCAGGAAGCAGAGGTCGCAATGAGCCAAGATTGTGTGACTGCACGCCAGCCTGTGTGACAGAGTGAGACTCCATCTAAAAAATAAAAATTAAAAAAAAATGTAATAATAATTTCTCTAGACCTGTGGTCTCTGAGGTGAGAGGAGGGAATTAAAACTGGAAGTACAATCTCCCGATTGTTCTGCGAATCTTCACAGGTAATCTACTTCAGTCCTGTCCTGTGGAAACTAATGGGAGTGCGAGGAGGCCTAACCATCTGAGGTGAATTGAAAAGAAAAAGCAGCGTGCTGATTGCAGTAACTGGTGCATGGATCTTGATGGCTACTCTGTACTAGGCAGTGATGATACCCTGTTGAGGTGATTGGAAGGAGCCATAGCAACACAGGAGGCACAATTTTAGGGAAGGTTCACATTGCTAGCTGGAGTTTCCACAAAGCCCAGGTGCTTGCATAGAGCCTTACCCTTGCCTAGAAACAATTAAACGGTTCAGTGTCCCCATAAAATTTCCCTAGACTGGGAAATAATGTCAGGGCAGCAATGTAGTTTGGGGCAGTATGTAAGATCTAGTGCTCAGCTTAACATAAGTCATCCTCAGACTGAAAAAAAAAATGACAGGCAATAATTCAATAATTTAGTTTCAGTACAATATTTTAGTTCTGATGTTCACTATAAGTCCTTCCGAGGAATCAAAACAACTTCCAAGTGTTTAAATTTAATACTAAGACATAACCCCAAACATCACCAAAGAACATCTGCAAAAACTGGAAGAGGTAGGTGTCTCCTCAAATGTGCAGGCATCAACATAAGCACATCAGAATGGTGAAAACTCAGGTAGATATGAAATCACCAAAAGGCATCAAGGAGGCTCCAGCAATGGATCCAGAATAATGAAAGATCTGTGAGATGTCTGACAGAGCATTCAGAAAAAACTCTTCCTCTCTTTATATAAGTAAATAATGGCTGGGAATTCAGCCATTCCAAATCTGGAGAACCCCTAAAAAAGTTTAGAAAATCTACGGATAGAAACTAAATACAAATTAAAAAACAATCAATTAACAAAATGAGGAACTTGAAAAAAAAAAAAAGGAACAATATTAAAAGTCCGAGGAATAAAAATTAAAATAACAGAACCGAAAAACTCATTAGAAAGTTTTCACAACAGACTTGATCAAAAAGAGAAAATAATTTGTAAACTTATAAATGGAATATATATAATTACTCAATCAGAGAAGCAAAAAGAAACAAATATTAAAAACATAGTGAAGAATGTCTATAAGAATTATGGGAAACCATCAAGTAAACTAATCTCCACATAATTGGAATTTTTGGGGAAGATGAGAGACAAATAAGCCTATAAGTACATTTAAGAAAATAATTGCTGAAAAGTTTCTAAATAAAGAGAAATATGACAGTATCCAGGTTCAGGAAGCTAAGGAGTCACTAATCAAATTCAACTAAAAGTGGGATTTCACAAAGCACATTATAATCAAATTAGCAAAACTCAAAAATATAGAAAAAATACTCAAACTAGCAAGAGAAAATAAACATTTTACTTTCAACAGATACTCAACATAATGTTGAGCAAATTTCTCTGCAGAAATGCTGTAGGCCAGGAGAGACTGAAATGCTATATTCAAAGTGCTGAAGGGAGTAAAACAAAACTACGAAACAAATAAACAAACAAACACTTCTGCCAACCAACCAAACTGTATCTAGCAAAGCTATCCTTCAACCATGAAAGGGAGATAAACACTTTCCTAACTAAGCAAAAACTGAGGTAATTCATCAATAACAGATCTGCCTCAGAAAATATGGAAACCATCATTCTCAGCAAACTATTGCAAGAACAGAAAACCAAACACTGCATGTTCTCACTCATAGGTGGAAATTGAACAATGAGATCACTTGGACACAGAAAGGGGAACATCATACACCAGGGCCTGTTGTGGGGTAGGGGAAGCGGGGAGGGATAGCATTAGGAGATATACCCAAAGTAAATGATGAGTTAATGGGTGCAGCACACCAACATGGCACATGTATACATATGTAACAAACCTGCATGTTGTGCACATGTACCCTAGAACTTAAAGTATAATAAAAAATAAATAAAAAAAGAAAGAAAATGTGGTACACATTCACATTTGGAATGTGACACAGCCATAAAAAAGAATAAAACTATGTCCTTTGCCGCAACATGGATGCAGTTGGAGGCTATAATCTTACACAAATTAATGCAGAAACAGCAAACCAAATACTACATGTTCTCATTTATATGTGGAAGCTAAAGATTTAGTACACATGGACATAAATATGAGAACACTAGATGCTGTAGACTACTAGATGAGGGAAGGAGAGAGGAAGGCCTAGGTGGAAAAACTACCTATTGGGTACTATGCTCACCACCTGGGTGATGAGATCTGTATCCCAAACTTTAGCATCATGCAATATTCTCATACAATCAACTTGTACAAGTACTCTTTGGTATATAAAATAAAAGGTGAAATTTTTAAAATGAATAAATAATAACAATAAAACATCTGAAGGTATAAAACTCATTGGTAAAAGTAGAGAAACAAAGTTAGAATACTCTGGATATTGTAATCATGATAAGTAAACAAGACTTTCCACTTATACATTAAGTAGGAAGACTAAAAGGCAAAACTTTTAAATACAACAATAACTAAAACAATTGATTAAGAGATAGGCAATATAACAACTTGTAAGTTGAAACATTGCTAAATCCCAATGGAGAGGGAAATTGTGTTATAGAGTTTGTTTTTAAGACTTTTATTTTCTTTGAGATCAAAGTTATGTCATTATAAATTTAAAAAAAAACTTGTAACAACAATAGGACCCTTTTGTAAGCCTTATGGTAATCACAAAGCAAAAATCTATAAAAATGTTAAAAATAAACAGCACTGAATCCAAACATATTATTAGAGAAAATCACTTAACCATACAAGAAGACAGAAAGAGAAGAGAAAAGAAAGAAAAGATCTTCAAAACAATTAAAAAATAAGTAGCACAAGGGTAGCCATAAACCCTTACCTATAGATAATAACCTTGAATGGAAAGAAGTCAAATTATCCAATTAAAAAACAGAAGGACTGAATAGATCTGTAAGAACCAAACTCAACTATATGCTACCTACAAGAAACACACTTCACCTGCAAGGAAACACACAGCCTGAAAATGAAAGGATACAAAAAAAATAGCTCCATGCAAGGAAACCAAAAAAGAACAAGAGTAGCTGTACCCATATCAGATAAAAGAGACTTTAAGAAAATAATGGCAAAAATAAAATAAAATAAAATAAAAAAGACAAGGAAAGCCATTACATAATGATAAAGGGGTCAGTATAGCAAGGACTTATAACAATTATGAATATATTGCACTCAACCCCAAATCACCCAAAAAATGTAAAACAAAAAATACTGATAGACATAAAGAGAAAATTTGACTGCAATACAATAATACTAAGGGAAGGACTTCATTAGCCCACTTTTATTAATGGGCAAATCATCTAGAAAGCAAATCAAGAAAGAAAAATCAAACTGTATCATGGACCAAATGACCTAACAGACATTTGCAGAACATTTCACCCAACAGCTGCAGAATACACATTTTATTGTCAGCATATAGGACTTTTAGACCATCTATGAAGTAACAAAACAAGTCTTTAAAAATGTTTAAAAATCAAAATCTTATCAATTATTTTTTCTGACAATAATTGAATAAACTATTAATCAATAGCTGAAAGAATATTGGAAACTGTACACATTTATGGAAATTAGACAACATGCTTCTGGGCAACAAATGGACCATTAAAGAAATTTAGAAAAGACATTTAAAAAATTATTTGAGACAAATGAAAATGGAAACACAGTATATCAAAACAAGCAAAAACAGTTCTTGGAAGGTTTTAGCAACAAACATCTACATCAAAAGAGTAGAAAGGCTTCAGATAACCTAACAATGCACCTTTTAGAAGTAGAAAAACAAGAATAAATCAAACATAAAGTTAATAGGAGGGAAGAAATAATAAAGATCACAGAAGAAATAAATAAAATTGAGACTAAAAGAACAACATGGAAGATCAACCAAAAACTTGATTATTTGAAAAGATAAACAAAATTGACATACCTATATATAGTTACCAGTAGTTAGAAAACAAAAGAGAATGCCTGAATAAAATCAGAGACAAAAAAAGGGAAACATTACAACTGGTATCACAAAAATACAAATAATTATTAGCTAATATTATGAACAACTATGTGCCAAAAAACTGGAGAACCTGAAGAAACTGATAAATTACTGGACAAGTACACTCAGGATTGAACCACAAAGAAACAGAAAACCTGAAGGAACCAGTACAAACTAATGAGATTGAAGTAGTAGTAAAAACAGTCCTCCATCAGAGAAAAGCCCAGGACCTTATGGCTTCACTGCTAAATTCTACCAAACTATTGAATAAAAATGAAAAATAATTCTACTCAACTATTCCAAATAATTAAGGAGGAAGGAATACTTTCAAACTTAGTTTTTAAGGCCAGAATTACCCTGACACCAAACCCAGAAAAGAAGATAACTAAGAGAAAACTACAGGCCAATGTCCCTATTGAACACAGATGCAAAACTTCTCACCAAAATGCTAGCAAACTGAATTCAACAACACAATAAAAATATCACTGACCATTAGTTTTCATATCAATATATTATGTTATATATTGTGATGCATTATGTTAATGGAATGAAAAAGAAAAAAATCATGTAATCATTTCAACTGATGTTGACAAATCATTCAGTAAAATTTAACATCTCTTCATGATTAAAAACTCTCAACTGGGTATAGAAGGAACAGACCTCAAAACAATAAAGGCCGTATGTAACAAACCCATAGTTAATGTCATACTGAACAAGTAAAAACTGAAAGACTCTGCTTAAGATCTTGAAAAAGACAAGGATACTCACTTTCACTCTTATTCAACATCGTACTGGAAGTCAACCTAGAGCAGTTAGACAAGAGAAAGAAACAAAAGGCATCTGAATTGGAAAGAAAGAAGTCAAATTGTCCCTATTTGCATATGACATGATCTTATACACAGAAAAAAAAAAACTAAAGAGTCAAACATATAACTGTCAACAACACATAAACCAATCCCAAAACGTTTCATAGTATAAAATCCACATACAAAATAGTTAACAGTGAACTTTCTATAAAGATATCAAAGTCACCAAGAAAATAAACATTGTGGAAAGAAGAGTCTAGTGAGGATGCAGAGAAAGGGAGATGCTAGTGCACTGTTGGTAGGAATGTAAGTTAGTGCACCTACCATGGAAAATAGTATGGAGGTTCCACAAAAAACTAAAAATAGATCTTTCCAGCAATCCCTACTGCTAGATATATGTTTAAAAAATTGCTATAGTGAAGAGATATCTGCATTCCTATGTTTACTGCAGCTATATTCACAATAGCCAAGATATGAAATTGACCAAAGTATCCATCAACAGAAGAATAAATAAAGAAAATGTGGTATAAATACATAATGGCATAGTATTCAGCCATAAAAAGAATATAATCATGTCATTTGCAACAACGTAATTAGAAATTCGGGTCATTATGTAACATTTAGTGAGCCAGGCAGAGAAAGACAAATGGTACATATTGTCATTCATATGTGGAAGCTATAAAAGTTTATCTCCTGGAAGTGGAAAGTAGAATGATCTACCTTCTATTATAGTAACTAGAGGCTGGAGAGTGTAGGGAAGAGAGGGATGAGGCCAGTTAATGGGCACAACGATACAGTTAAATAGGAGTAAGCTCTAGAGTTTGATAGCACAGTAGGGTAACTATCATTAACAATAATTTATTACATATTTCAAAGATTTAGATGGTTCTCAACACAAAGAAATGATAAATGTTTGAGGCGATGGATATTCTAATTACTCTGATTTTATCATAACAGATTGTATGCGTGTATCAAAATATCATATGCGTTTTATAAATATCTACAATTATTATGTATCAATTTTAAAATCGAAAAAAAGAGCTTCCGTTGTTCGACATCCTTTTCAACCAATGTGATAAGCATGAAAAGCTATTTCATTGTATTTCATTTTTATGATAAAATTGGCCATTTTTCCATTGTTTATGGGCCAATTGTACTTCTATTTTTGATGAAATGCTTTCTCAGTTTTCCTTGTCCACTTTTCCACTGTAATATTTACCTTTTTGTTATTTTTCTTAGGTGTCCTTCATATTTTCTAAATTTGAATTCATGACTGCTAAATGTGTTTCAAATATCTTTTCAGATTCATGGGATTTGTTGTTCATTTTGTTTTTATGAGTCTTTTAATGAATATAAGCACTTAAATTTAATGCATTTCAATGTATCATTTTTTATCTATTAAGCTATGTGAAATTAATTTTGCTTAAGGCATGAATGTTAAATTGAAAAATCTATATAATGAAGTAGTCCACAATTATTTAAATAGTCTATATCCAGTCCCACTAATTTGCACAAACACTTCTGTTATAGCCATCTTCCATAAATACATAGGTCTGTAACTTTCTATTCGGTTCTCCTTTTTTATTTGCCTTTTTTGTACTATTTCCACACTGTCCTAAATATTTATAGCTTTTGAGTAAGTCATTATATTTAAAACTAGAATTGCTTTTTCCTTGTCTGTTTTCAGGAATTCTTCTGTTTTTCTTGGCCCTTTACTTTTCCAAGTAATTCAGAATAAAGTTGTCAAGTAGAAAAAATACGTGTTATGAATATAATCACATTAAATCTATATCTCAATTTAGAGACATTCATCATCTTTGTAGTATTTTTTCTGAATATGATGCAACTTTTTATATACTGTTTCATGTCTTTCAATATAAAATATGGTACAATTTCATTTAAGAGGCTTTTGTAGAACCTTAGTTAGATTTATTCATACTTTATTTGTGACGCTATTCTTAAAGTTCAAACTTCATTTGATTTTTGTATATTGACCTTGTGTATGTCAAACTTGCCTAACTTTATTAATTTTAATTACTTGCTTGTGTAAACTTTTTGTAAACTTGAGTTTTATTTCTGTCTAGAATCATAACATCTGGGAACACTGATATTTTTGTTTTCATTTCTAATCAATTTTATTTCCTTATATTTTCCTATGTTTATGGCTAAACAACCAATTTTATATTGATGTAAAGGCTGAGAAGAAATATCCTTTTATCATTTATGATATTAAAATGCATTATTTTAAAATAACATTATTTTGAAATAACTGTAGACTTGTGCAGTTTTAAGAATACAGAGACATTCAATGTATCCTATTCAGTTTTTTCCTATGGTAACACCTTTTAACACACCAGTACAGTACCGTCACCAGGATATTGATATTAGTAAAATGAATTGACCTTATTCAGCTTTCTCCAGTTTTACAAGTACTGATTTATTTGCACAAGTTTCTATTAACTTCTATGACATTTTAAAACATGTGCAGGATTGTGTAGCCACCACCTCAGTCAAGGTGCAGAACAGTTCCAGCACCACAATGATTCTTCTGTCACTTTTTTTGTAACAAATTCTCATACCATTTCTTTCCTCATCTCTCAGCCCTGTAACTAATATGCTCTTCATTTCTATAATTTATCATTCAAATAAGGTTTTATAAATTGGATTCTACTGTATGTAAAATTCTGATACTGATCTTTTCAACCACAACATAATTCTCTAGAGATTCTTGTAAGTTTCTGCATCATTTGTCAATTTTTTTTTTTTATTGTTGAAGGGCATTTCATGGTAAAAATGTACTACAGCATATGTGGTATATACACAGTGTTCGACTATTATGAATAAAGCTTCAATGAACGTTTCTGTGTGAATATAAATTTTTATTTTCATTGGTTTTTGTGTGAACATAAATTTTCATTTTTTTCTGGGTTAAACACTGAAGAGTGAATGTGCTAGCTTGCATTAAAATTGACTGTTAGTTTTGTAATAGAAACTGCAAAACTGCTTTTTAGAGTGTCTATACCATTTTTTATTGTCACCAACAATATATGAGTGATTCAATTTCTGTCCAGGTAACTTGTAATAATTCTTATTGAAATGTTAGCTCTAAAGAAATTAAGCCAATATAAATAACTGACATGAAGTTGCCATGCTGTGAAAAGCCCAAGTCCATGAAGAAGTCTTGGAAGAGAAACATCATATGGGAAAATATAGAGGCCAAGGGGCGTGGGAGTGTGAGACTGTGAGTGAAGAAGCCAGCTTTGAAGTAGGTCCTCCAGTCCCAGGTACCATGCTAATTTCATGTGTAGCAGAGTTGAATATATAGCTAAGTCTTCCTTGAATTCTTGAGTCATGCAATTATGAACAAATTTAAATGATGATTTTAAGTCACTAAGTTGTAGTGTGATTTGTTTTTCTAAGACCACCAGAGTGGGCACAAAAGAACCAGCAAGTAGGCAAGGCTAAAAGCAAAACTGCAAATTTATTCTTTGGTCGTCTAGCTTCAGGGACCTGAGCTGGGGGGGGGGGGGCGCTCCGCAGGTGCCACCAGGTAAATCCCCTCGGATTGACATCACCTGGTGCATGCCTGATTAATCTGCACCTTCCCGGGCGTCAGCTGCATTCTGGTACACACGGGAAGAGTTGGTAGTGAAGAAGAACCCGGAAGTGCACCATCCTTACTCCGTTAGTCCAAACATAGTGTTCCTTTGATATAGAAGTTAGAATAGCAAAACACGTAACAAATTTGGTAAATATTAGTTATGACCATTTGTAAGAGTTAATCTTTGATATAATATCCTTTATATTACTAAATTACAATGGATAAGAAAATGTTTAAAAATCAAATACAAAAGTGGACACATGGTAGATACACATAATTAAGAAACAGAGGACCAATAAGCTCATCCTTATTGATCTTGTTCTAAAATATTGACAAAGTTTTCTTTGTGAGGATATGAAAAAATATGATATATCTATATAGGTATGTATAGTATATGTGTATATTCATAGATAGAGTGAAATTAATATGCAATATACTTTAAGATTTTATAGTGAATGACAGATCTTTCTCTTGTTTATATTTTTTAATTTTTAAAAAATATCTTAAAATAAGCAAAGCTTATCTTCAGAAAAATACTTAACATTTTGGGGGTTCTTGATAGAGTCCACATTTATATTTATTTAATATTTATGTAGTAAGTTTTCACATTTAAACTCAATTTTACTTATTAAAATTTCTAAGTGCTAATTTTAAGCCAATAGCAATAATCATTTTCAGATGAGAGACTGGTAAATGTTGGGGATTTCTTGGTAATGTGAAGGAGCTGAATAATGTGTAAAGGGAAAAATATTTAGGCTGTGAGAATTTGTTAAGAGTTTTTAAAACCTGTAAAATTTTTTCTCATTATGAGGGGATAAAAAATGTGTCTTTTCTGGAGGAACAAATTATAAACCTTTTTCCAGGTCATTATGTTGGCAATTAATTACCTGGAAATTATAGTTTTCCATCTATTTACTCTGATAAGTCTGAAAAAATTCATGTATCTCCCACCCTTGCTGATAGAGAATTGTGTATATTATTTTCCTTAGATTATTTAATATAATACTTCATACTCACTTTTTGCAAACAGAAACAAATGAAATACAATATAGTGAACAGTTACAAAATATTGGTACATTTACATATTTTATCTAAAGTTAATGTGTTTTTCAATTTAAAAAGGTTTTTGGATATGTGTCATTTATCATTACCTCAATTTATGCCTCTGTGACCAATACAGCTAGTAGTAGCTTGAAAGAATTAAAACAGAAGAAAGAAAATTTGTCACCTCTTTAAATTTTAAGTCTTCCTTCTTTTATTATAAATATTAGTTACTATTTTCTTTTCATTTCCACTTTCTTTCCTTCTTTTATTCTTGTGGTATTGTGTATACATCTTAAATGCAAAACTGTTTACAATATGTAAAAAGGGTAAAAAATGTACTTCTCTCCATTTGCCTTTATTGTATTTATTAATTATTGGATATTTTATTCTAATTTAAAACAAATCACAAACAAAACAATCCCTTCACCAGAAAAGAAAGAAAATAAATTTAATTCTATCTGGTGCCATTGTTTGAACAATACTGTTTTTTTCCTTTACTCAGCCATTCATTTTTTCTTCATGTTGGATATATTCATAGGGTTCCTATCATGGATGAGGCACTAAACATTGTATGGTGCTGAAGAGTAGAAAAATAAATTCATGCTCCAATGAGAGCTTACATTTCCACAGAATACTAACTTAAAATAAATGTTTTCATAATTATGTCATTAGAATTTTGATAAGCAATAGATATGTTTGCTATATGTGTTTTATGTTTACCATTTATTTATTCAACAAATGTTTATTGGTCACTGCTGTTCAACTGTGCCCACCATTGAAGAGAATGGAATTTTTAGAGGGATTATTTTGAATAGGCGAATGCTGCCTCTCCTTCCTATCACGTGAGGTTAATTTACTAAAATTAAATTGCTGATGCTGCCTGTGTGAAATTTGTTCCTGATCTTCAAAAGTCGTATGATAACCAAAATGAGGACTACAACAAGGTTGTGAAATAATCCTATTTACCCACTGAAAACACCCTAAACATGTTCTCCATAGCACTCACTATTCTCAAACTCACTCCATTCTTCCAATCTTGAATACTTTTTTTCTTTCTTAACTTCAGCACGATTACACAAATTACACCTACTCTAAAAGTTTCAGAAGAACTATAGTTTCAGAAGAACCTCAAAAAATATTTCTTGGCTACAGAAGTCTATAGTACTTTTCTTATGAACGTGGGTAGAATTCTAGTCTATATGGTTGTTTGGCTGTTATTTATTTCCTTCATTATATTAGTAGCTTTAACTTCCAGTTAGTATGTCTTGCCTACCCTAGACAACATAGTCAGAGTACAAGGTTCATCATAAAATCAACTCGCCATTGTTCTTCACCTTCAACTCCAAATGAGTCTCTTAAACATAATGTGTTAATGAATGCAGTGAACCAACTTTGAGTGAAGCACACTGTTTTATTATGGTAAAATATCTCTGAGGTAGACATTTAATTCAAGTAAAATAAACTGTGCTTTTACTATATATAAACATGATGCAAAGCACCCTAGGCCGCAGACTTCACCTAGAACTGTCAGCCCAGGCCCGAGGCTTCAGCCCATCCATACCTGGCTTGAAGGTGGGGCTTTGCCCAGGGCGGCCCCTTACCACCCAGGAATGTGTCTGCCTCCTGCTGCCATCAATCATGTTGTCCATTGGGTCAAGGCCGTTCATGCTGAGGGCCACCTGCAGGCTAGCACCACGCTGCCGCCCCTAGTCCTCCTCAGCCTCCCTCCTGTGCTTATTGGTGCCCAAAGTCCAGAGGGGGCTGAGGCATGGGGGCGGGGGCTGGCGTGTCAGCACCATCCCCAAGCACAGGCACACCCAGCCAGGTTGCAGCAACACCCAAGCTTGGCTTCAACTTTGTTCCAAAATTGGACTGGGCGCCAAAAGCAGGGAGAGGTCAAGCAGTGGAAACAGGCACTTCCGAGCCTGCAGGGGCAGGTGGGCTTCCCGGGCCCCTAAGAGCACGGGGATGCTGAGTGCCTGCAGCTGAGTGGCTGAAGCTGCAGCTAAGTGGCTGCAGCTGAGTGGCTGAAGCTGCAGCTGAGTGGCTGCAGCTGCGCCTGGGAACTCTGGGCTCCTGACTGCTAACTCAGAAGGGAGCGGGACTGTCTCCTGTTCCTGGCTCCCACTTGCTTCACAGAGCGTGCAGCCCCAGCTAGGCCTCCCGTGCTGAAGCCGGCATCCTCAGTTTATGCTCCAGATGGGCCGCCACTGCCTTCACTACCTTCTGCATGCTTTGGTATGAAAAGGTCTTTGAGGTAAGTGTCAACAATTGGCAAACTATGCCCAAATCTGGTCTGCTGCCTACTTTTTGTAAATAAAGTTTTATTGGAACTTAGTCATGGACATTTATTTATGTATTGTCTATGTCTTCTTTTGTACTAAAATGGCAGAGTTGAGTAGCTGTGATTGAGACCATATGACTCAATAAGGCTAACATATTTAACATCTGAACCTATACAGAAAAATTTGCTAATGCCTAACTTTGGTTACTGACTTAAGGCTTTTCTTCTTTTCTAATAAATGTTTAATGCTATTATTTTACTCCAATTACTGCTAAACTGCATCCCTCAAATTTTGGTATGGGCATTTATATTGTTATTCAGCTCAATTTTTTTTTTAAATATTTCTTTTTAAGTCATATTTTATTTGAAGTTTTTTTAAATTTTAAAATATGTGTGCTTTTTTTCAAGGTCTGTCTATTACCAGTTTCTAGTTTAATTTCATTGTTGTCAGAAAACATAATTTGACAAATCTTTTAAAATTTATTGAGGTTTGTCTTGTGTCTCAAAATATGGTTTATCTTGGCAAATATTCTATCTTTTGCACTTGAAAATAATTCATGTCTGCTGTTGTTTTGTATAGTGTTCTACAAATATTTTAAAATATCAATAACCTCAAGTTTGTTGATAGTGTTATCCAAGTCTACTATATTTTTGTTGATTTTCTGACAACAGAGTCTGTCAATTTTTGAGAAAGATGTATTTGTTAACTGTGAATTTGTCTAAATCTTCTGCAATTCTATCAAATTTTTATGTATTTTTAAGTAATTTATTAAAGGTATAAGTGTTTAGAATTGTTATGTCCTTTTGATTAGTTGAAACCTTTATTGTATTGTTAAGAAATGACCTTCATACCTGGTCATATTAGTTTTACTCTGAAATATACTTTGATATTAAAATATAACTTATTTTATACTTGTACTTTAACATCTCCATATCATTACATTTAAGGTATATGCATTGCTTTTATTTTTAAATCTAATCTAATAATATATTTTATTTGAAGTTTTAGATCATTTGTATTTAACATAACATTGAAATATTGGATTTAGGTTTGTTTCCTGTTTGTATCCTCGGTATTTTGCTCTCTTTTCTGCCTTTTTGATTATTTTGATATATTTAGTAAACAATTTTAACGTATCTACTGACTTTTAACCTCTTTGCATTATTTTTTGATGGATGTACTAGGGATTAAAATACACATAAGTAATCTTACAAAGAGTTAACATTTTACTACTTTACATAAAATATAGAAGAGTTACAATAGTATTATTCTGTATTTTACTACCTCCTCATTATGTTATAGTTGTCATAAGTATTGTATCTACATACATTTTAAACCTCCCCCATTTGATGATATAATTTATGCTTTAAACTGTTCTACATATGTTAATAAACACTTCAGGAAAGAAATTATCTGCCACATCTGCTCACTATTTTTCATTTCCTTCATTCTTGGCGTTCCATGTTTTCTTTCTGGTAACATTTCCATTTTGGTTGAAGAAACTTCATTAGCACTTCATTAAAGTATGTCTCCTAAAAATTTTTCATCCTTAAAAAATATCCTTGTTCTACTTTTCTAAGTAAAGGATTTTTCCTCTGTATATAGAAATCTGGGTTGGCATTCTTATACGTCAGCCATCTGAACATATTATTTCACTGTCTTCTGGCCTTTGTGGTTTCTGATGAGAAATTGCAGATTTTCACGTCATTGTTTTCTTATATTTAATATCTCGTTTTTCTCAGGGTATTTTCAAAGTTTGTTAGGTTTTTCAGCAACTTAATTACACTATGTATGATCATAGTCTTTCTGAATTTTTCTTCTTTGGCGTTCACCGAGAAGGAAATCTGTAAATTGTTTCTTTCACCAAATTTTGGAAATATTAGGCCAGGTTTTGCTCAGATTTTGTTGTTTGTTTTTCTGCCTTATTCTCTTTCTCCTCTTCATCTAGATTTTCAAAGTCACAAATACTATACATTTTATGCTGCCCCATTGACTTCTGAAGCTTCATTTATGCTTCTTTTCCATGCATCATGCATTTTCTTTCTAATCTTCAGATTTGATAATTTCTATTAATCTTTCTTTGAATTCACTGACATCTCACTGTGATCATTCTGATATGGTCCTCATTCAAATATTCTTTACAAATATTAGATTTCTTTTTAGTTCTAAATTTACCATTTGTATTTTATAGTTTCTAACTCTCTGCTGAGAACTTCTATCCTTCCATTTATTTTAAGATTATTACTTTTATCTCAAGGAATATGGCTATTATAGCTGTTTTAAGCCTTCATTGATAATTTCAACATCTGATTTATCTTGGGGTTAGGGTTTTAAACTAATTATGGTCTTTCCTCTTGCAAATAACTTTGGAATAAGTAACATTTTTATTGTTCTTTAGAGCTTGAGTAAATTTTAATACTATGTGGTGAGATTATTGGCCCTGCCAAATTCTCTGAAGAACTGCTGTGGGGTTTCCTGGTTTTGTTTAGCAGGAAATCAACATTGTTCAACTCAGACTGCATACGCTGTTTTGATGTTTTGCTATTTGTGTTTCCAATAACTTTTCAGTTTTTGAAGTTTTTCCTGTGCTGCGTTTTGTGTGTCCCATACTTATTCCACTCAGGGATTAATCTGAGATATTGCCAGTAGTCTATGTCATAGTTTAGTTCAGTTCTCCAAGTCTTTGCTATGCTGCTTTGGCTTCATGTGTCATTTTACTTAATCTTCAAATCTGTTCCATGGAGTAGGTATTAATATTCTCACTTTAGAGGTAATAAAAATGAGGCTTAGAAATGTTAAATTACTTGCCCATAATTTCTCATCAAGTAAGTGGTTGATACAAGATGGAACTCAAATCTGACTCTGTGAATACTCATCACTTCTACACTAATACCCCCAAATTTCTCTCTCTCTTTGTGCTTCATTAAAAAAAAAAAAAAAGATTAAGATTTGCATACTAGTACATACTTCCCTTATTTTCAGGATTTTCTGGTTTATAATTCTATTCTCTACTTCAGTATAGTAAGCCTTTTGAGAGACTATGTCAAGTCCTAGAAAGTATATATAATGTTTATGTGTAGTCAACTCTGAAATTAAATTGAATGGGTTCAAATCTGTTTTATATCACTTCTTGCTATGTGATCCTGGACAAATAACTTACCTAAATCTCAGTCTTCATGTGTGTGAAGAAACAGGCTTCTAATAGAATGTCTGATGTAGAAAAGAAAGGAATAGGTAAAAGCTACTCACCACTAGTACAGAGTTTGGTATGTGTAGGTATGTAATTTATGATTTGTGAATGACTAAATGAATAAACTATAAAATGCCAGAGTGATATGTTCAAAAATGTACTGGCTTATATGGTATATTCTATTTAGCACTTTAATTCTATGCAGTGATTTGTAATAAAATGTATTTATTCACCCACAAAATTACAATAAAATAAATTAGGACTTTTTTTCTTTTAGTCTCAATTCATAAATTAAACAAGAAATTCCATCCTAATACTATATGTTTACATAATGTTTTATTATCTCAAATTATGATATGTACTTTTATTCTTTATTTTATTCATTCAGATTATAGTCACTAAATTCAGCCTTTAGTGCATTCAAATTATTTACAAATATCAAATACTCAAATATTACAAAAGGTAAAATGCTGTAGCTTTGAAAACGCTCCTAAAATAGTTTCAAAAATACTTCAAAACATATCAAGGAAAAGCAAAAAGCTTATCAGGTCATGTATATTGAGATACGAAATATTCATATGTTGTATAAGTCTTAGGATGTTTCTGAAAAAGCCAATAAAACCGTATTTACTTACATTATGCCTGTGTATGTGTGATTCCAAGGATTACTAACTTTTTTGTTGTTGGTTGGTTGGTTGTTTTTGAGATGGAGTCTCACTCTGGCACCCAGGCTGGAGTGCAGTAGGGCGATCTTGGCTCACTGCAACCTCAGCCTCCCGGGTTCAAGCAATTCTCCTGTCTCAGCCTCTCTAGTAGCTGGGACTACATGTAATACTAACTTTAATCTAGAAATGGATCTTTATAAAAGCTTATGTGAGAATTTATTTGTTACATATTTTCTGGACTTTTAAAGACATAATTTCCTGTCCTTTTATTGGTTTCCTTTTTGCGTTCAGCAAAACAAATGATAACTACTTTCCAAGAAATACCAAGTTTCACTTGTGTCTTAATTCTATCATACCAGTATTACCTGACTCAACCCAGTCAGACTTATTTAAACAGGTATGGGCTCTAAAAATGACAAACTTCCTGTTAATCTCCTCTACATATTTGCCTTTACTAAATATACACTTTCAATAACCCTGGATTAAAATTAAAAAGTGATCTTTTTACATTTGAAAATACTGTTTTCACAATATTGATTCTACCCAACCATGAGCATGGGGTGTGTTTCCATTTCTTTGTGTCATCTATGATTACTTTCAGAAGTGTTTTGTAGTTTTCTTGTAGGACTCTATCACCTTATTGGTTAAGTGTATTTCTAAGTATTTTATTTATTTTGCAGCTGTTGTAAAAGAAGTTGAGTTCTTGATTTGATTCTCAGCTTGGTGGCTGTTGGCATATAGCAGGGTTGCTGATTTTTGTACACTAATTTTGTATCCTGAAACTTTGCTGAAGTTATTTACCAGTTCAGGGAGCTTTTTGGATGAGGATTTAGGGTTTTCTAGGTATCACAATCATGTCAATCAAAGGGGGCAGTTTTTCTTCCTCATTATCAATTTGGATGTCCTTTATTTCTTTCTCTTGTCTAATTGCTCTGGGTAAGAACAGCAATTGTGAAAGTGGGTATCCTTGTCTTGTTCCAGTGCTCAGGTGGGGAATGCTTTCAAAATTTTCTCCTTCAGTATAATATTGACTGTGGGTTTGTTATAAACGGCTTTTATTACCTTGAGGTATGTCTCTTCTATACCGATTTTACTGAGGGCTTTAATCATAAATAGATGTTGGTTGACCATACTGTCAAAAGCAATCTACAAATTCAGTGCAATTACCATCAGAATACCACCATAATTCTTCACAGAACTAGACAAAACAATCCTAAAATTCATATGGAATTAAAAAAAAGAGCCCATATAGCAAAAGCAAGACTAAGCAAAAAGAATAAATCTGGAGCCATTACATTACTGGACTTCTAACTATACTATAAAGCCGTAGGCACCAAAACAGCATGGTACTGATATGTAAACAGACATGCAGACCAACTGAACAGAATAGAGAATTCTAAAACAAAGTCAGATACTAACAGTCAACTGATCTTCAACAAAGAAAACAAAAACGTAAAGTGGGTAAGCACATCCTATTCAGCTAATGGTGCTGGGATGATTCACAAGCCACATATAGAGAAGGAAACTGGATCCTCATCTCTCACACTATAAAAAAAATCAACTCAAGATAATCAAAAACTTAAATTTAAGACTGGAAACCATCAAAATTCTAGAGGATAACATTGGAAAAACCCTTCTAGACTTTGACTTAGGGAAAGACTTCATGACCATGAACCCAAAAGCAAATGCAACAAAATCATAGATAAGTAGATGGAACTTAATTAAACTGAAAAGCTTCTGCACAGCAAAAGAAATAATCAGCAGAGTAAACAGGCAACCCACAGAGTGGGAGAAAATGTTTGTAATCTATACATCTGACAAAAGACTGATATCCAGCATCTACAAACAACTCAAACAAATCAGCAAGAAAAAAAACAAACAATCTCATCAAAAAGTGGGCTAAGAACATGAATAGACAATTCTCAAAAGAAGATATACAAATGACCAACAAACATTTACAAAATGCTTAACATCACTAATGATCAGGGAAATGCAAATCAAAACCAAAATGCGATACCACCTCACTCCTGCAAGAATGGTCATAAATCAAAAAATCAAAAAAATAATAGATGCTGGCATGAATGTGGTGAAAAGGGAATACTTTTACACTGTTGGTGGGAATGTAAACTAGTGTAACCGCTATGGAAAACAGTGTGGAGATTCCTTAAATAATTAAAAATGGATCTACCATTTGATCCAGTAATCCCACTCCTGACCCAGTGGAAAAGAAGTTATTATATGAAAAAGATAACCACATACCCATGTTTATACCAGCAGAATTCACAATTGCAAAAATATGGTACCAGCCTAAATGCCCATCAAGCAAAGAGTAGATAAAGAAAATTATATATATATAATTACATATAATATATATTTTTATAATTATATATAATATAAAATATATTATAATATGCATATTATAATTTCTATATTATATATTATACATAATATAAAATATATAAATTGTGTATATATATATAATTTTCTTTATCCACTCATTGCTTGATGGGCATTTATATAATATATATATATATAATTATATGTGTGTGTGTGTATATATACACACATACACACACACACACATACACACACACACACCACGGAATACTATTCAGCCATAAAAATAAACAAAATAATGGCATTTACAGCAACCTGGATGGAATTGGGTACCATTATTCTAAGTGAAGTAATTCAGAAATGGAAAATCAAGCATCGCATGTTTTCACTCATAGTGGGAACTAAACTATGAGGATGCAAAGGCATAAGAATGATACAATGGACTTTTGGGACTCACGGAAAAGGGTCGGCTACACACTGGGTACAGTGTAAACTGCTCGGGTGATGGGTGCACCAGAATCTCAGAAATCACCACAAAAGAACTTATTTATGTAACCAAACTACCTGTTCCCAAAACAACTATTGAAATTAAAAAAAAAAAAAAAAAAAAACTGTGTTTTACAAATTTTCTTTGTTAAGCACATATCTCAAAGAAGAAATGAGTGTGAAAGGTCATGGGCATATTATCTTCAGATACTTCTTATAAGTCACCTTAATTTGAAGGAAATTAATTTTTGGAATATCATCATTTTGTTCAGTGATTTGAACCTGTCCTGGCAGCCCTTTTGAGATTTCCCACAGTTAATTTTAATATGCCAATAATGTTTTTAGGTTACTGCCATGTGACCTGTGAAATGATACCAGCCAAAAGGTTTATGTTAGTTCAGAGAGCCTGAGAGTACAGTTTTGTACAAAGCAACCATTAATATACAACCTTAGAATTATTCATTTAGAAAATGTGAAGAACAAATATTTCTTTTTGTATTCCTTCAAGGAATAGCGCACTACTCATACACCACTTGTTAAGTCCTCACTATGTGCTAAGTATTGTGCTAAATGCTTAAAGTTTCATATTATTAAATTGCTTTGCTTACTTAAAAGAATTATACAGCTGGGCGTGGTGGCTCATACCTTTCATCCCAGTACTTTGGGAGACCAAGGAGGGCAGATCACAGAGTCAGGAAATCAAGAGAATCCTGGCTAACACGGGGAAACCCCATCTCTACTAAAACTACAAAAAGTTAGCCGGGCATAGTGGTGTGTGCCTGTAGTCCCAGCTACTTGGGAGACTGAGGCAGGAGAATCGCTTGAACCTGGGTGACAGAGGTTGCAGTGAGCCGAGATCGAGCCACTGCACTCCAGACTGGATGACAGAGCAAGACTCAGTCTCAAAAAAACAAAACAAAACAAAAAAGAAAAAGCAAAAGTAAAAAAAAAAAAAGAATTATACAATGCATGTAATAAGAAAAAAAAATGAGATAATTTCCCTGTTACCATCGTCAACACAATGTCTCAAATCTGAGAGGACACCATTATTTTATTATCTTATTTTTGTAGTTTTTTATATTGTTTTCAAACTTACGAAGAAGATCCAAAAACAGTACAAGGAAATTCCAGGTATCCTTCACTTAGATTCATCAATTCTAACTCTTTGCAACATCGATATTTTATTATTCTCTATGTATATATTAATACATATATAACATTGTTTTTTAACTGTTTGATATTAATTTCAGGATATCGTATCCTTTTACATCTTAATATACTACTTTACATGTATTTCTTATCAGCAACATATTATCATATATAGGTACAATACAATTATCAAAATCTAGAAATTTAACATTGATGTACTATTATCAAATTCACAGTGCACATTCTCAAAGTATCTACTCACAAATTACTTATTTCTTACAATGGGGAGTGATTTCACAGTTGAAAACCTTAATTTGTACCACCCTAAATAAGTGATTAAAGCTACCATCAATAATACTGCAACAAATTGTGCACAAATTTGACATTAGTTCCAAAAATGATGACATAGCATTTCTGGGGAAATTCTGCTCATAATGGTACCCAAATCTAAATATGAGGACACCTCAAATAAACCATAATTACGAGTCATTCTGCTTAATAGCTTGCTGTATTCCTCAATCGTAAAGGGGTTAAGAAGACAAAAGATAGTGACAAATTGTTCCACATAAAATATTTCTTTTTAATATTTTAAGTGGTAATTCTTTTAAGTACAAATATGATATTCAGTTTTCTCTTCATTTAGCAGTATATTATCAATGTCTCCATCCCTTATTTTGTTTTGACAAACTTTACTTCTTTCATTTACTATCTTTGTTAGTGTACAAATAATACTTTACATGCTTGTCTTGATTTATGTAAATGTTAAAGATTACATTGATTCTCAAATATAAAAGAGGGGGATATTCAAAATATTCTTTCTGTTTGTACTATATTTTCATTATTATTTTACTTTTTAATTACAGGTTACAACATTTACATTCTGTGTTTTAGCTATAATTAAGTTCATTGGGATTTTTCTATATGTTACATTTGAAAATTAAAAATTGATAAGTAGCATTTACTTTATTAGAATTATAAAAATATTATTAATTATAAAGGCTAATTAGATTAACTGTATCAACTACCATCTGCCTTGTTTTCTGGGAATACCTCCAAACATTTGTATTTTCTTATTTTTTTGTACTTCATGATTTTTTACATTTATTTGCTTAGCTTTTTTTACGTATTTTCTATGACTTCAATGTGACCTTTTACAAATGGAAGTTATAAGTCTGCCAGCTGAAACCAGAATCCCTCTCTATATATTATGCTATTTAATTTTTAGAATTTTTTTTTTTTTTTTTTTTTAGACTCTCAGTAATTCATCTGCAATGGAACAAAAACTTAGGCTGATGTTATTTAAAGCATGGTTTCTATTTTGCCTTTATATCTCTAATACCTTTATTAAATGTACCCTGCCTCATAATGTAATACAAAAAGGAAAATGAGAAGGTAATTTAAAATTTATTCATTTGACATATTTTTTACAAAAAATAATGATTCAAGTAAAATCCCTATAAAGTATCTAAAATGCTAAGGAGTATGTTGCTGACATTGGGTCTAATGTTCTTCATACAGTCTACAAATTTGGTCAATTTCTTATTTTTCAGCTGTCGCAGATACTAACTCTATCTCTGTTTCCCCCTCAACTTGTTCTCATCAATTCCTAAAGTGTTTAAGATTTTCTACTAGAAGAAGAACCAGCAAGTGAGAAAGTTAGAAGAAAAGAAAAATGAGAGAGTAATGTAGGGAGGGAGTGAGGGAAGGCAGGGTAAACAGATAGATAATTAGGTAAATAGTTAATAGGCACATATCTGTACGTCCAGTGGTTCAACACCACTCCATTAAGCTGTTAAACTTTAATATGGACTTAATGCGATAGATAATGGCACCCATCCAAAACTCTAAAAGACTTACTGATGATTTAAAATTTTATTTTATTATAGACATTCTTTAAAAATTAATGATAGTAATAATACTTCCTTGGCAATATTGTTCTAATTTTTTTCAATCTCTAATAGAGATTCACTGGGATAATGATTAAACTAGAATAAGAATTAACATCATGCAGAGATAGATATTTTATACCTTTTGATGGTAACAACTCATTTGTCAGAGAATCATCACATCTTGTTAGATAGAAGCATAAAATAAATATTGGATGGACGTTTTATTATGCTTGTAGGAATATCCATGGATACTGAATAGCAGGGAGATGTCCTAGACCATTTATTTACCATTGCCTCTATCTGCTCGGTAATGCTGGAGCACTGACTTTCTGTTAGGTTTTGCCAGTAAATGTCTCTCAAAAAATGAAAGCTGAGAAGGAGAGAAGGGACTTTCTCTTTTCCACTTAATGTTCCCCTTAGTGTTGCCCTGATATTAGCAATTAGAGTCAAACCTAGAAGCACCCTATCCTGTCTTTTCAGAGATACCAACAGTTGGATAGCATCCTATCCTCAGAAGTCTGAGCCTCAGGTCCATAGGGATTGTTCAAATAGGTTTTTTCTCCATTTTTATAAAATTATTCAAAGAATAGTAATTAATTATTTTTAATGTTTCATATTATATATATTTTTCAAACAGTAATAACTCAGTACGTACATTCCCTTAGCAATAGCATGTCTATATTATTTGAGTAATTTGACTCCAAATTAGTTATTTAACTCAGTATAAAGATTTAAAGCCAGTTCATGAGTTCCAGACCAGCCTGGTCAATATCGTAAAACCCCCCTCTACAAAAAGTACAAAAAAAACATTATCCAGGGATGGTGGTGCGTGTCTGTAATCCCAGCTACAGGGGAGGCTGAGGCGGGAGAATTGTTTGAACCTGGGAGGTGAAGGCTGCAGTGAGCCAAGATCGTGCCATTGTACTCCAGCCTGGGCAACAAGAATGAAACTCTGTCTCAAAAAAAAAAAAAAAAAAAGAGAAAAAGATTCAAAAGATTTAAAGCCAATTCTGAAAGGTAGAACATTGTATGGAGACAAACTCTTCAGTTATGAAAACCAAAGTCAAATCTCCAAATTGAATTGCATCTTAAATCTCTCTCATTCTGGGTCATCTTGAAAATTCACATATTTTGGAAGTACTTCTGTGGAAGATAAATAAATAAGTTAAGAGAATTATGTTTCTGAAATTCTGATTTGGAAACTTCCTGGAACAAAGGAAAACTTATTATAAAACAACATTTCTGGGCTATTTTATCTAATATAATTCCCTACCAACTATACTATAACTAGAATATGTATTTATATATAATTTTGGGTAGATTACTCTGTAAGGTAGTCATTTTAGAAAGATGTAAGCATTGTTTGGCGATATTTAAGTTAATCTGTTTGTGATATATTGTATGCTGTTTTTCTTTCTGTGAAGACATTGTTAAATAAAATCTTAAGTGAAAAAAATCACTAGAATCCCTTACAAAATTGAAAATATATACTATTACTTGAATCAATAAGCCGGCTCTATTTACCTAATAAAATAAACATTTTCTATGCTTCTTAAAAATTCTACTCATACTACTGAGTAAATCATATATAAGGACCTATAACATAATTGATTCTAGAAAAAAATGTGTAACCAGTAAGTACTTAAAGCAGTTTTACAAAGTAAAGTTGATTGAATTTTGAAGCACTAGTTTGGTTGTGTAAAGCATAAAAAGCTCCTCTAAAAGCAAGCTAAATTCCTTAAAATTGGAAACATATTTAATCAACTATACTTTATACTATTCCACAAAAAAATATGATGTGGTTTACGAAAATGCACACAATAGAAAAATATGAAGTTTCTGATGAAGCAAAATAAATAAATCCAGTAAACCAAGAGGTAAAGTTAGCACCTAAGGATTCATGGCTTAAGGTCCTGTATGGTTTGCTAGAGATAAGACGCTTATTTTATTGAATTTTCTGATTCTTGAACCTTATTTTCCTTTTAGTGTTATCTGAGCATATCACCTCCGTATTACAATTAATCTGAAAATTATGTTTTATGTTGTCTGAAACAGTTACCCTACTTTTACAGAAATTGCTTACTAGTTGTAAAACACCACTGGCTCCTATGTACTACATAGTTTATTGGAATATAAAAAACTAAACCAGTAATTGTTTTGGTGTTTTAGAAGAATTTCTACACTTTAAGCTAGCACGGAATGATGTTAGACTATGTAAATATTTGATATTAAAATTGTAAGGATATTTTATTTTCTGGCTTGCCTTTTTTCCCTTTGATCACAAATCAACCTAAGAAAAATGTGGGTAAAATTTTGAAAATAAATAGGTTTAAGTATTAATCAAAATATATTGAATAGTACCTTCTTCCCATCCAACAAATCAAAATGTCAGCTTCATAACACATTTTTAAAGTTTTAAGAATAAATAATAAAAAGATCACTCTCCCAATGTTATATTGCTCCCTCACTTAATAAAATACTAAATTCTGAAATTTGATTTTTATTTTATATTCAGGATGGAGGAAAAGAAAAGGAGGGTGAATATTTAGATACATTATATAGAGGCAGAATTATGTGACTATTCAAGAATCAATTCCTCTCTCCTTTAAAGTTTCTACAAACTAAAAATGAATACTAGGGCAGAATATTGAATAATATACACTGTTAATGACATTAATACACAATGTAAGAGCTCAATAACACTAAAAGTACAAGGGCTTCCTGTTATAGCTAAAGTGGAGAATGCAGTTTGGATTCTACTCAAAAGAAGATTTTCCTTCAATGTATATGTTCTCCTACCACATCATCAAACCCAAGTGAATGAAATTATGGAATTATCTCCTTGGAAAATGTTGGGCCTGAATAGCAGACACTTACCTAAACAACTTATGAAGGATTTCAGCAGCTAACAAAAGTAACACAGCAGAAAGCACAGAAAAGGAAAGGAGAAGCCTGGTGAGTGCCCGTCAGAGTCCTAGCAGACCCCAAAGACTTGATGCATACAACTTCTGGTGGTACTGTAGGACAAGAAACAGAGTCAGGGCTGTTTCTGCTGTTCAGACAAATTATAAATTAGTGTCCATAGGTATGCACACTACTCATGTAGTGATATGCACACTACATACCATGGGTATGACTCAGTGGATATCAGTGTCTTGACAATACCACAATCAGATAAATAATTTCTCTTTTCATAAGAGGAAATAAGGGAGAGTGTGGAAAAGGAATAGAGAATTCCAAACCTGTCATGGCACCCCCCTGAAGAATGGCGTCTACTCCCCCTACTCCAAACGATAAAGGTGATCATTGTTCCCCAACCCTACACACACTTACAATAGCATGATGCTCTAATCAATTAAGTGTTGTTATGGAGAAAATGTTAAAACTCTTTTCAATATTAATATATTATCTTAACCAAAAAAAGAGAGAAAATCCAAATAAGCTCAACTAAAAACAAAAGAGGAGATATTATAACTGAAACCACAGAAATACAAAAGATTATTCAAGGCTACTATGAAAACCCTTACACACATAAACTAGAAAACCTAGAGGAGATGGATAAATTCCTGGAAAGATGCCACCCTCCTGGCTTAAATCAGGAAGAATTAGATACCCTGAACAGATGAATAACAAACAGCAAGACTGAAATGATACAAATTACCAAGAACAAAAATAAAGGTCAGGAACCAATAAATTCACAGCTGAATTCTGCCAGACATTCAAAGAAGACTGGTACCAATCCTATTGACAGTAAAACACAAGATATAGAAACAGAGAATCTTCCCTTAATCATTCTATGAAGCCAGTATCACCCTAATACCAAAATTAGGAAAGGACATAACCAAAAAAAAAAAAAAAAAAAGACTACAAACCAGTATCCCTGATGAAAATAGATGTAAAAATCCTCAACAAAATACTAGCTAACTAAATCCAACAACATATCAAGAAGATAATCTACCATGATCAACTGGGTTTCAGACAAGGGATGCAGGGATGGTTTAACATAAGCAAGTCAGTAAATGTGATATATCACATAAACAGAATTAGAAACCAAAATCACATGATCATCTCAATAGATGCAAAAAAGGATTTGAGGGAATTCCATTGTAATTAAAACTCAGCAAAATCAGTATACAAGGGACATACCTCAATGTAACAAAAGCCATCTATAACAAACCTACAGCCAACATTATACTGAATGAGGAAAAGTTGAAAGCATTCCCTCTGAGAACCAGAACAAGACAAGAGAGCCCACTTGCACCACTTCTATTCAACATAGTACTAGAAATCCTAGCCAGAGCAATCTGACAAGAGAAAATAACAAGGGCCATCCAAATTGGTAAAGAGGAAGTCCAACAGTTGCTGTTGGCAGATGATATGATTGTATATCTAGAAAACCCTAAAGAGTCCTCCAAAAAGCTCCTAGAACTGATTAAAGAAATCAGCAGGCCGGGCGCGGTGGCTCAAGCCTGTAATCCCAGCACTTTGCGAGGCCGAGACGGGTGGATCACGAGATCAGGAGTTTGAGACCATCCTGGCTAACACGGTGAAACCCCGTCTCTACTGAAAAATACAAAAAAGTAAGCTAGCCGGGTGAGGTGGCTGGTGCCTGTAGTCCCAGCTACTCGGGAGGCTGAGGCAGGAGAATGGTGTAAACCCGGGAGGCGGAGCTTGCAGTGAGCTGAGATCTGGCCACTGCACTCCAGCCCAGGCGACAGAGCAAGACTCTGTCTCAAAAAAAAAAAAAAGAATCAGCAAAATTTCTGGATTCAAAATTAATGTACACAATTATTAGCTCCTCTATACACCAACAGTGACCAAGCTGAGAATCAAATCAAGAACTTAACTCTTTTTACAATAGCTGAAAAAAAAAAAAAAAGAAAAACTTAGGAATATACCTAACCAATGAGGTGAAAGATCATTACAAGGAAAACTACAAAACACTGCTGAAAGAAACTATAGATGACACGAACAAGTGGAAACACATCCAATGCTCAAGGATGGGTAGAATAAATGTTGTGAAAATGACCATACTGCCAAAAGCAATCTACAAATTCAATGCAATTCCCATCAAAATGTCATCATCATTCTTCACAGAACTAGAAAAAAACAGTTCTAAAACTTATATGAAACCAAAAAAGAGCCCATATAGCCAAAGCAAGACGAAGGAAAAGAACAGGCCAGGCGCAGTGGCTCATGCCTGTAATCCCAGCACTTTGGGAGGCCAAGGTGGGTGGATCACGAAGTCAGGAGATCTAGACCATCCTGTCTAACATGGTGAAACACTGTCTCCACTAAACAACAACAACAAAAAATTAGCCAGGCGTGGTGGTGGGCATCTGTAGTCCCAGCTACTCGGGAGGCTGAGGCAGTAGAATGGTGTGAACCAGGGAGGTGGAACAAATCTGGAGGCATCACATTACTTGATTTCAAACTATACTGTAAGACCACGGTCACCAAAACAGTATGGTACTGGTATAAAAAAAGGCACATAGACCAATGGAACAGAATAGAGAACCCAGAAATAAACCCAAATTCTTATAGCCAACTGATCTTCAACAAAGCTAACAAAAATATAAAGTGGGGAAAGGACACCCTATTCAACAAATGTTGCTGGGGTAATTGGCTAGCCACATGTAGAAGAATGAAACTGGATCCTCATCTCTTACCTTATACAAAAATCAACTCAAGATGGCTCAAGGACTTAAATCTAAGACCTGTAACTGTAAAAATTATAGAAGATAACATCAGGAAAACATTTCAGACTTGACTTACGCATGCATTTTATGACCAAGAACCCAAAAGCAAATGCTATAAAAACAAAGATAAATAGCTAGGAAATTTGAAAGAAAACACTTAAAAAAAAAAAAAAAAAAAAAAAAAAAAAAACCTTAATCTTTACTTATTTAAAATAAAACCTGACATTTTTAAAAATGTCATTCAATTTTAAAATTATATTAAAATACTAAATAGAAACTCTAAAGTATTTTAATAAACATGCTTATTTTAGCAAGCATATTAGAAATCAGAATGTAAACTTTTTAAGCTGATGTTGACAAAAGCATCTTATCTTGAACTTCATTTTGTGATTAGCTATGCAGTTTGAAATGTTATGTGCAGACTGCTATCATGCCACAATAAAAGCATAAGCATCATAGGACCTGGCTTCTTTTCTTTGTTCTGTAAAACTCTAGCTAAGCAATGTAAAGTAAGGCATAAAAAATTTGGGCTTAAGTTTTATTATTATTTTCACATAGTTTTGTTTTAATTAAAAAAAAAAAAAAAGATGCAGATATTCGTTGACATTGTTCCAGTTCTGACCCTTGGATTGGCATGTGATCATTATTACACAGTGTTTCATGGCTTAATTTTTTCAAATATATAAAAACGTATAATATAAAAATAAAACTGTCCTCTCTCTAGACTTCCACTCCCAAAATATATAGACTTATTTATACCAACATTTTTATCCCTAGTATTACAATAGCGGTATTAATCTTTAATGTGTGGTTTTTTTTTCTTTTTACTTACTAATAAAATGTGTATTTTTCCTTATCTATCATATGAATGGATCATGTTGCATTCAAACATCCTTTTATTTGTGGATGTCTTAGTTATTTCTAATTGTTTGATAGTATAAATTAAGCAGAAATGAATATTCTTGTCAAATCGTTTTCACAAGATTTTCAAAAATTGTTTTTCGTGAAAATGTATAATCCAGCTATTGATATACAGAATTGCTTGGTTGGCCATATTCTTCCCATAACTAGACAAGGTGAGATTTTTCAAAGCTGTTCAAGTCTTATTAGAAGTAACATCTCACTGCAGTTTGTTCTCTATTTTTTTACTGTTGAAGTGTTTAATCATATCTAAAAGTTATCAAATAATAAAATGAAATTTTATAGATCTAGCACCTGAATTCAAGTTATTTTTCCATATTATTTTTATTTTTAAAGCATTTGAAAATTAGTGCAAATTTATAGAACTTCATCTACAAATATTTCAACATAACATTATAATAATCAGGATTTGATCTCAGTTCAATTCTAAGAGAAAATGAACAATAACACCATTTTTAAATCATTTCAACTTATTTTAAATTCGTAAGGTACATGTATTGGTTTGCTAAATGGGTATATTGTGTAATGCTGAGCTTTGCAGTACAATTGACACCATTACTCTGGTAGTGAGTGTAGTACCCAAGAGCTAATTTTTCATCACTTGCCTCCCTCCTTTCCTCCTTTTCTAGCACTCTCCAGTGTCTAGTGTTGTCATTTTCATGTCCACTTTTACCAATATTTAGCCCTAACTTATAAATGAGAACATGCAGTACTTGGTTTGCTTTTCCTACATTAATTTGCTTACTATAATATCTTCCAGATGCATCCATGTTACTGCAAAGGACATGCTTTGGTTCTTTTCTATTGCTGCATAGTAATCCATTGTGTATATGGACCACATTTTCTTCATTCAATCCACTCTTGATGGGCACCTAGGTTGATTCCATGTCTTTGCTATTGCAAACAGTGCAGCAATGAACATACGCACACATGTGTCTTTGTGGTAAAATGATCTATATTCTTCTGGGTATATACCCAGTAGTGGGAGTGCCGGGTCAAGTGGTAGTTCTGCTTTCAGCTCTTTGAGGAATCACCATACTGCTTTCCACAGTGGCTGAACTAATTTACATTCCAATCAACAATGTGTAAGTGTTCCTCTTTCTATGCAGCCTCACCAGCATCTGTTGTTTTCTGACATTTTAGTAGTAGCCATTCTAACTGGTATAAGATAGTATCTCATTGTCGTATTGATTTGCATTTCTGTGATGATTAGTGATGTGAAGCATTTTTTCTATGTTTGTTGGTCACTTCTATATCTTCTTTTGAGAAGTGTTTGCACATTTCTTTTGCCTGCTTTTTAATGGGGTTGTTTTTTGCTTGTTGAATTGTTTAAGTTACCAATACATTCTGGATATTAGACCTTTGTTGTATGCATAATTTGTGAATATTTCCTCTCATTTTGTAGGTTGTCTGTTTACCCTGTTGATAATTTATTTTGCTATGCAGAAGCTCTTATTTGAATTACGCCCCACTTGTCAAATTTGGTTTTGTCGCAATTGCTTTTGAGGGCTTGGTCATAAATTCTTTTCCATGGCTGATGTCCAGAATGGTATTTCCTAGGTTTTCTTCTAGGATTCTTGTAGTCTGTGGGTCTTACATTTAACTCTTTAGTTCATCTTACGTTAATTTTTGTATATGATAAAAGAGGGGTTCAGTTTCATTCTTCTACGTATGGCTAGCCAGCTATCCCAGAAGCATTTACTGAATAGGGAGTCTTCCCCCATTGCCTGTTTTTTGTAGACTTTGTCAAAGGTTAGAGGTCTTTCAGTGTGTTGTTTTATTTTGAGGTCCCTGTTCTAATCCATTGTTCTATGTGTTTATTTTTACTGGTACCATGCTCTTTTGGTTACTGTAACCTTATAGTATAGTTTGAAGTCAAGTAATGTGATGCCTTTGGTTTTGTTCTTATTGCTTAGGACTGCTTTTACTGTTTGGGCTCTTTTTTGGTTCCATATGAATTTTAGGATAGCTTTTACTAATTCTGTGAGAAATGACGGAGTTTGGTAGGAATACTGTTGAATTTCTATATTGTTTTGAGCACTATCGCAATTTTAATGATACGAATGTTTCCAATGCATGAGCATGAAACATTTTTCAATTTGTTTGTGTCAACTCTAATTTCTTTCAGAAGTGATTGTATTTCTTCTTGTAGAGATCTTTACCTCTTTGGTTATATGTATTCCTAGATTTTTTTCTATGCCTGTTGTAAATGGCAATGTGTTCTTCAGTTGGCACTCATTTTGAACATTGCTGGTCTATAGAAATGCTGTTGATTTTTGTACCTTGATTTTTGTATCCTGAAACTTTACTGAAGTTATTTTTAATATCAAATCTCTATTGAAAATATCTATTTTCTTCCAAAATAGTATTTTATAGTATAGTCTTAATGAGGGTCCAATGAAAGTTCATGTAACATATTCACATGTGTGTCTTCTTTGTCTTTTTTGATGGAGGAAAATCCTCTTAGCTTTTACATTTTTAAAATAACATTAACTCTTTGAAAAGTCCTAGCCAGTTTTTCTTTAAAATGCCTCACACAGTGAATTTATCTAAGTGTTCCTATGTGGTGTCATTCCATGTTCCTTTAAAACTTTGTTCTTGTAAACTAAAAGTTAAGCCTCAAGGCTTTATTGGATTCAGGTTAAACATTTTTTTTTTTTTTTTGCATAAATATTTGATGTGCTATGATCCCTCTTCATTTTGCAACACAATAGGAGAGAAAGGTAATATTGAGTGTTCTTTTATTAGTGCTGTTAGGATTATTCATACTAACATCCAAACCTCTCTAATTTACAGATATAGTGTTTCACTTTGAATTTATTAAGAGATGTGTGAGGCCTTACTTTGGAACTGAACATATATTGTTTCCCAACAACATGACCTACTCTGTTTAGTATTTATTTGTAATCCTTGCCTGAATCTGTCATTGAAATGCAAATATTCCTTCTGCATTTATTAACAGGCATTTTTCTGTAATGGAGTTTTTCTCCAACAATGAAGATAATTTACAGTTGGTCCTAAAAGGAAGAGAAATTATTGATTTTTTTTAAATTACCAAGTTTCAGGGGAAAAATATTGTAATAATTATCTCTACTGGACATTTTGTTTCTTTCGTTTGTTCATATATGTTAGTTGATTGTATTACTGCTCACCAAAACGGATATCTCTCCTTGCTGGAGGATTATATATGTTCTCACTGTGGAACTCATAGAAGCTATATTATTAGCTTTGGTCAATGAAATATGAGCTAGTGGCATATTTTTTCTTAGCTGAAGGAATTATTATAGAATGCTCTGGATCGAGGCCACTCTGTCAGATTCACCCAAGAATTAAGACAATGTAAGACAACTGATTTACAGTGGATATTTTGGGTAATCTGGCCTATCATGAGTAATACAACATGGACTCATAGATTTCAATTGTTTTAGCTTCACATTTAATTTCATTCAGTATATATTTACTTATTGATCATATTTAATAAATTATGAACAAATGTGTTTAAAAATACATTTTACTAGAGGTAGGACAAAGGAAAAGAAACCAGAAACAGAAACTTGGGCAGGAGGAATGGAAAATAGTGTATGAAATGCTACTGAGAGACTGAGGAAAAGTAAAACTGAAAACTGACCATAGAATTTGTGTGATGGAAGTATGAAAGCCTTTAAAAGGCCAACTACTACTACCAACTACTACTTTGTTGTAGTGAAGTATTCAGTGCATAGATTTAGGGGAGTGGAAGTGAAGATGGTTTTTACAGACCATCCTGGTGTGAGCGTTTTTTTTTCGTGAAGTTGAAAATATTTACGATGGCTAGAGTAAGCCCTGTGAAAGGAGAGTTGTTTTTGTTGTTGTTGTTGTTTGTTTGTTTTTTAATTTTGAAACTTAGACAATGTTGCTGGCATATTAGTGAGTACATCTGCCAAGTATATACAATTTTCTTTAAGTTTTGATTTGATTTTCTTACCTTGAGAGATGAAAAAAGAGCACAGTTCAAGTTTATTTATAAAGTACAATTACTGTGATTTTTCCATCCCTCTGGTCTCCTGACTATGTCCCAATTGTTGTACAGCTTCAGTGAAATTCCCATAAATCATCTGGTCCATCAAGGTCATTTCCGCTTCGCTCTATCATTGTTTTCCTCACTTCTCCTCCTCTTTCTTTTTAAATTTACTTTCTTACCATTTCTCTCCCTTATAAAGACAGATATGCACCTTTCATTTTATGTTATTTGTTCTATAAGAAAAGAAAAATGGTAGAATTCTGAATAGATTCTTATTCTGTTTGTTAGAAATCCAAGTCTTTACTCACTAGTTTGAAGTATAGCCAGATAATTAGGCTGACACTGATAAAATTACCTTACTGTTTGCTTTCAGTAAAGACTCCTAGTTCCTCTACTCTATGTACGAAGCACTCAACATGTTGTTAATCACTGTACTTAACTGTTGTGTGGCTAGATTTTCAGTGAGGGTATAGGGTGTGAGGCACATTTCAAGTAAAAAGGATTAAATGTAACATATTGATGTGTGTGTGTACGTGTGTGTGCTTGTGTAATGCTATATATATAGTATATACACCTGTGAGCTATGTAACCATTGGCAAGTCACTTTACTTTTTTCAGCCTCACCTTCCTAATTTGTAAAATTATAATAGTTTCAGCCCTTCCTATCTCACGCACTATGTTTGGCATATTCATGTGGATGTGTGTGTGTATATATGTGTGTGTGTGTTCCTATATAGCATTACACAAACACACACATCTATCTATATCTAGATCGATATCTATATCTATATCTTTATCGATATCTATGACAAACATAGTGCATGAGATAAGAAGGGCTGACACTAACCTAATTTTACAAATTAGGAATGTGAGGCTTACAAAAGTAAAGTGACTTCCCAATGGTTACATAGCTCACAAGTGTTGAGCTGAGTTCCAGACTAAGCACTTTTAAGAACTTTTAGGGTTTTAAGGCCTTTATCTTCTGAAATGAACCCCCAAAACACCATGTCTTCTTTTTTTTTTCTTCTGCCATAAAAAGCTACTTATTGTCAACAAAGCATATTCAAAATCTTGAATATACTTATTTGTTTCTGATAAGAGCTGAAGAGTTAAATTAGTTAATGTATGAGAGTCAGCGATTGAGAAAAATTAAATTTATACACCAATCCCTGCTATTTTGTGGACATTTTGAAGACTGCATTTTTGAACTAACAGTTTACATTCAGGGAAAACAAAACACATTTTTAATCAAATTGCTTGGAAAGTCACAGATTTTTGTTGCCACAATTTCATCACCCCTCATATAAGTTATTTTTAACCTTTTATGTTTCTGTCAGTCTTTGGAATCTTCAGTCTTTTTATAAAATAAGTATCAGAGGGCTATGAAGAGACAATTTCAACAGAGTGGATTGGGGAAAGGTGCTGGAGGATAATAGATTTCCATGGCAGTAGAAAGAATAATATTTGGAATTGGTTGTTTGTTTCTCAGCCCGAGTTAGCTACTGTAAGTTAAATCCATTCATGTTTCTTTGCTACAGATAAACTTTCATTTTCCTGTTCTATGTAAGATAAACTGCTCACAATTCTTTTCAACTAATACTGATCTACATTGTAGCTTATGAGACTAATTTAGTATTGCAGGACAAAAACTTTTAAATGGGAAATCTAAGTGTCCTCCTTAAGAAACCTGTTTTTACCAATAATTTGCAACACATTAACTGATCAAGCTATATTATTTATTTATTTTTATTCACTAATACTCTTTATCAGCTTTGCTGAATATAAAAAAAGGTACAACTTGAATAACTTAGCTATTAACTTAATAATTTTACTTAGACATCTACTTTGCCTAGGTTACTCAATTAAGCACTGATGATTACAATAGATGAATACAAATGGAAGCATATTAAACCATCTGTGAATGGGTGATAAGTACTACTAATTCAGAAATATTAATTAATATTTTATTATAACTTATTTAGATACTTATGTTTGTTTCCCTCCTTTCACTAGGCTATATGTACCTGTGGGTAAGAACTGTGTCTAGCATCATTATTTTCCAGTATTTAATACAATTCTTGACAAGTACCAAACATTGTTGGAAGCTTGCCTGAGTTGATTAAAACTACTTTACATATGTATTAAAAATCACTTTAAATAGCATATCCTCAAATAACAGGGGATTTGACATTCAAGTACAGTTGTACATTTCCTATTTTTGCCCTGTTCAATGTAAAAATATACATACAAACATATAGCAATATATAGTATATAAATACCCATTAATTTAAAAATGCATATACATTTTTGAAGACTTTTGCTCTTCTAAACCCGAAATCTACACTTGAGAGAAGAAATATACTAATTGTCCTTGCAAAAATCAATAATATTTACTCAAGTAATATGTAGATATTTAAATGCAGGTTCTGAGAATTATAGATGTTGATATTCCTTCCTGGTATATTGGAAAATGAAGAGAAAATAGAAATAAAATTTTACTACCATATTTTAATTTTAATGATAGTTATTAGTGCTATTGTTTTTATAGATATTTTAAGGAAAATTATGAATATGCATCTATTGCTCATCTTTACTAAAAAGACATAAACAGATAAATAGGTATAATTAACAACAAAAATAATATATACTGATTACATACTGAACATTCTTAAAAAATCTTTCTAATGTAACTATTCAAAACATCACATAGAAACGAATCACCCCTGTACACAGTTTAAACTTCCACAAATTTTGATAGATTCTAATTATTTCATATCATGCCTCTATAACATTGTAAAATATGTCATGAACAATAAAGGATGAATCAATCTCAAAGGTTATCTATTTTGCGTCCCACAAAGGAATTCCCTTTGTCATACTTCTGCTATATGTTTATATGTCTCAAATATTTAAACTTGTTACTACAAAAAAATCAGCTAATTTTCATGTTTAAACTCTTCTAATTTTTAGTGGTTTCTCAAATTACGCTATAATGTTCCTCATATAACAGTTACTAGTTCTGTCCTTTAACACAAAGATATTAAGTCAAAACTTATTTCTCCAGACAATTTTAAGATTACCCATTAATCTCCTGGTTTTCAAGCTAAAATCTCTTGTTCCTCCAATTTTTTTTCTTATGATAAGTCTCATTTTTATCTTGTTCTACTCTCACTTATTAATAAGTCATAATGATTAATTAATATTTCTAAGAAGAAAAAAACTCATCACTGTTTAATGCTTAAAATGGGCAAATATTAACTGCAGTAATTAGACTAGGATTTCCAAAATTGTGCTTTTCTGTAGAATTTTTGAGCTTTATAACAGCTAAATGAATTGTTATTGCAAAAAGCCCTTAGATAAGACATAAACCATAGTTCAGAAACAGAGAAAGGAAAGGTAATTTTATGATTGTTAGCAACATAAAAATGTGATAGGAATCATTCGAGAATTTCACTCTGAGCTGAGTTACTAGAAGGGATTTACATCTTCACAAATGAGACTGTGGCATACAGGATGAGTGAGGTAAGTCAATGATCAGGTAATGCATATTTTTGTTTGTTTCTTTGTTTAAGTGAGTAGAAATAAACAACAATTTAAATAAATACTCTAATGGTCATAAAAGGATTAAATTATCGATAAAACAATAAGTACCTACTAATAATCAATAAAAGAAGATAAAATAAAGTGCAGTTTACAAGAGGAAAAGTAAGAGGTTGAAATGCTTTTAAAGACAAAATACATCAGTGAAAGATGAGATGGAGGGTTGTTGATGACATTTTAAAATGCACATGACATAAAAAAAATCAATAAATACTCCAATTTTAAAAAAAAGTTGTCACTACTTAGAATGTCTGCCAACTGAAACTGTCTGTAAATCTTCTAACTACCTTTTTTTCCTGTGCTGTAAGAGGACCTGAGTGTCTGGCCTGGCCTAGTTTGCATTGTTTATTGAGGTGGACAAGGGGAATTAGGATAATGTAGATAAAATTGAAACTCAGGAAATAGAGAGCAATGAATGTTGAGCTGAAGAGTGTTAGATGGGCAAAGAGCAAAGAGGATGGCCCTTAGAGAAGGAAAACTGGTGTCCTTAAGACCAGGGCAAAAATTCAGTGACTCTCCAGTGTAAGAAAGAAGACCCCAGTCAAATAATGGGTGTCAGAATATTAAAGAGGGTTTAAAAACCAGAGAGAGGGTAGAAGGCAGATAGGTAAGTAAACTAGGTAGATTCTGTGTCAGAGCCTGTTAGCCAATACTGGCTAAAGTGTAAAAGAACCAGGGGCACAGTGGACATTATCACTGCCCTACCTCTCCAGAAATAGCCATTAAGAATGGCCAATCAGGCCAGGTGCAATCGTTTACACCTCTCATCCCAACACTTTGGGAGGCCAAGATGGGAGGGTCGGTTAAAGCCAGGAATTCCAGACCAACCTGCTCAACATAGACAGACATCATCTCTACAAAAATAAAAAGACATAGGTGTGGTGACATGTGCTTGTAATCCCAGCTACTCAGGAGCTGAGGTGGGAGAATCATTTGAGCCTATTTGGGACTGCAATGAGTCATGATTGTGCCACTGCACTGGCTCTAACCTGGGTGATAGAGTGGGACCCTGGAGTCCACTCTTTATCCTTCCACAAAGGAATTCCCTCGAGAGAAATTCCTCTGTGAGAAACAATAAAATAAAAATGAATGGCTGATCAGCAGTGTCTGAAGTGAAAGGTTAACTGCTATGACATTTCTTACCAATGATGCTGAGAAGAGAACTGACCCTGGGGTAAGAATGTCGAGGTTATCCATATAAGCTGAGACAGGTTATTCAAACTCTCTGAACCTCACTACCTGTGTCTGGAAGTGGAGCTAGTAATCGTATTTACCATATACTACTTTATTAAAAATTAAATGCAATAATTTATGTAATGTGCTTATAAGATAGTATGGTTCCTAGTAAGTATTCAGCAATTGTTGGCTTTCATAATTATATCAGAAAATTTTACATTAATATAGGTGTCATAATTTCCTTTCCACAAATGCAAAAAAAAAAAAAAAAAAAATCCCAGAGAAGTTCATAAACATGGTTAGCCTTACCTTACTAGAGAAACAACCTTTTTCCTCAAATTCTTCTAAAATATTTCATGTCCATTTATTGTATTTCTGAAACATGCCCATTTGTTCTAAATTTTTCTTCCCACACACTCTTTCTCCTTCTGGATCATCTCCTCTGAAATTTTCCTGAGTAGAGGGCATTTTGTGGGTCATTTAAAGTTAGCCCATATCTCTTCTGGGAACAGAACAGCTGGAGAGGATTTCAGCTGTATCCATATGTGCATTCCAAAGGGTCAGGGAGATCTCTAAGGACTTTATTAGCTCAAAATGCCTGTCTATCAAAGTGGCAGGTCTTCCCAGAATTTTCCTACACCTCATCCATGGCCTCCAATGTCTCCTTGACACACTGTCTATTGGGAACTCATATTATTTAGTTGGCAAATTTTTAATTAGCTATCTGAGGAGAGGGAGAGATGTGTTGTCAAGATATAAGACAAAGATAAATTAGAGAAATACTAAGAATAAAAGTATAAAGAATAAATACAGGACATTGTAAATGTCAACTGGATTGAGTCAACAAGTGGGAATACAAATCAGAATGGTGGCAGAAACTATGAAAATTACTTGAAACTGTTTTTATTGGCTTTGTTGTGAAAATGTCTGCTTAGGCAGCTTAGATATTGTTAAAAATAGAAAGACATATTCACTGAGTCATCACAGGTATTCTTAAAGTGAATGCAGTATAAACAAAAGCATGAGTATAAAAACATGATTTTGGGCCGGGCGCGGTGGCTCAAGCCTGTAATCCCAGCACTTTGGGAGGCCGAGACGGGCGGATCACGAGGTCAGGAGATCGAGACCATCCTGGCTGACATGGTGAAACCCCGTCTCTACTAAAAATACAAAAAACTAGCCGGGCGAGGTGGCGGGCGTCTGTAGTCCCAGCTACTCCGGAGGCTGAGGCAGGAGAATGGTGTAAACCCGGGAGGCAGAGCTTGCAGTGAGCTGAGATCTGGCCACTGCACTCCAGCTCGGGCAACAGAGCAAGACTCCGTCTCAAAAAAAGAAAAAAAAAAAAAAAAACATGATTTTGGAAATTAGAGAGATATAGACTAAAATACTTGCCTTTTTTAAACATTCTGATTACTTGGACAAGTTAAAGCTTCTGAGTCTGATGTCCAAATCAAAAACAGTTAGACTAAAATCTCGTCTTTAAGATTGTTGCCAGAAATGAGTAGATATCACTACATAAAACTGATATAACAATATAATACTGTTTTAATAGTGCTGTGTGAGTACTTACTCTGTGTTTAATACTTTATATTACAGTGTTTGGGACATAGATGATGTTCATTAGGTAGTTGCTCTTTTTAGTTAAATACTACAACTTTAGCAGGGTAATTTTAGGAAACAAATTCAGATTATATACCAGTTTTAACTCTTGCATATGCAACCCAATTATTTTAATTTCCATTGATACTGCCTTAATTCAGGTCTTTATCAGTCATTATCCAAATGACTGGTTGGCCCAGGTTCTATATCTCTTTAGGATTTTGTTCTTCCCATCCTCACCCCTGGTATGGTGGAGTCTTTAACAATGAAGAAACATTGTGTTAGTCTAAAAGATATTATAATATTAAGAGTAAATCAACATTCACATGAAAAAAAAATTGTTTTGTTTTACATGTGTTCCTCCTGGAGGAATATCAGTATCTAGGCACAACCGGTTTTTCTGGTCCTGACAAACAGTTGTACAGGATAAACTGGGATTCTGAAGAAATAGAGATAGATACGGAATAAGAGAGAGAGAGATCAATGAGAAAGTCAACTTCTTGCTTTCCTTCTGAGACTGACTCTGTGTTTCTTGAAAGGCGATTATCATTGGTTATAGACATGACTGCATTTTTTCTGGTAATATACTGGATTTGCACATAGTTGCAGACTTGTACGACATAAAGGCAGGCTGGTATTTGTCAGGTCTCCCTTTTGGGATTGTTAAACTCTGATGCAGTAAGTAATTGTCCTGAATCTAATTACAATTGTTAGAAACTATTACAATAATGATGCATAAGATGAGATGTAGATTCAGCCTTAGAAAGTATGATCTCTGACTCTTTAGGAAAGAGGAATCTAAAAAAGCAGATATCTTAGCACTAGGACAGATGTAGTTATGTAGATTTTAAAAAAGGATTTTCTAACTAGATTTTAACTAGAAAGCCAGCCAAGACTGTACCTTTTAGTTTGTTTATTAGGATGAGCCATAAAGTAAATTTTCTGCATGACATATTTGGAGAGGGAGTCCATGATGAGTAATGCTAAGACTACAGACATTAAAGACATTACAATGTCTCATTCCTGGGAAAAGAAACAAGTGACATGTAGGCAATGATAGAGCTAATGGAAGGATTCCAGTTAACCCTAGATTGTACCCCATTCACCAAGGGATCATTTGCTATCAGTGTTGGGAAGGAGATAGGATAAGCTAGCCAGACATTCTTTGATGTCATCAGATTGCAAAAGTCCAGAATTTTTACAGGGCGTATTAGCAGATACTTGGCTTTAGAGACTGAAATGAAGTGCTCCAGATACTATAAAACAAGAATGTTATGGAGACATTCAAGTCTTTCTCTTAGATTGTTGTAGACAGCTAAACATCATATTTGACTGCTCTAATGTAAGTTTTTGATGAAGTAGAAAACACCAAGAATGCTCTCTAAATCCAATTTGTTTTTAATTTTGTTGTAAGACTAAAGACAATTTTACTAAGAGCAATAGCAACAAAGGAAGCTAAAAAAACTAGTTAAACTTGCAACATGGGGAACTTACAAAAGAAAGAGGGATAATAGGCTGCACACCAGGCAGCTTCCTGTGTTACTGATAAAATCTTAAGTCCATAACTACTTTCATAATTGGGGATACAGGAGTACTGCTAAGTGTAGTATGAGGATGTGGAGATATACCGGTAATACAGAAGAAAGAGAAAATAATACCAGTAAAATAAATGTGATCTTCTTTCAAAGTCATGAGATTTCTGCTCTAAACATGAGAGATTATCCTTAATTCATTCATTTATTTGTTCAATGTCAAGAACTGTGAAGACTTTGATATTTTTGCCCTACTTACCATATACCAAGTTAGCCTGGATACTGCCAGGAGACATGAGACTTCTGAGTCAGAAACAAAGAACTTCATCACTCACAGCAACAATGGAAGCCAGAATATAAGCATTTTCTTGTGCCAGTTCCTCAAGCACAATTTTCAAAAGGCCATGTGAAGAGAGCCAGATGACACCTATCTATTTAGTAGGCTGCGTTAAGAGAGGGAAACCTAAGTTTAGAGAACACAGATCTTTTATAAGGAATATTGTTCTTTCTTTAGATGGAGACATCATCAGTCTTTCCAGACTGTTTACCATGAAACCATCTTAGAAAAGACAATCTGAAAAAAAAACTAAAATGAAGTCAGTGATTCTGCTCATAAGTCATACAGAAACACAAAAGAACCATGGAGAATTGTTCCCTATTAATACCCACCTCTTATTTCTACATTATCTTGTATTTTGGCAAATTTTCCTATGGGTACACCACTCTGTTGGCCATTCTAAGCAACAGAAGCAGGGAGAAAATTCAGGCTGCTCAGTTTGTCCCATATGTATTGTTGATAGAAAGGCTACTATCAACAGGACTTCAAGTAACAGGATGAAGTAAACCTGTGGTATCACTTTCAACCTTGTATACCAGAGTTCTAGACCCAACCAACTCAACAACTCCTTTATTTTTTTTTTTTTTTTTTTTTGAGACGGAGTCTCGCTCTGTCGCCCGGGCTGGAGTGCAGTGGCCGGATCTCAGCTCACTGCAAGCTCCGCCTCCCGGGTTCAGCCATTCTCCTGCCTCAGCCTCCGGAGTAGCTGGGACTACAGGCGCCCGCCACCTCGCCCGGCTAGTTTTTTTGTGTGTTTTTAGTAGAGACGGGGTTTCACCGGGTTAGCCAGGATGGTCTTGATCTCCTGACCTCGTGATCCGCCCGTCTCGGCCTCCCAAAGTGCTGGGATTACAGGCTTGAGCCACCGCGCCCGGCCTCAACAACTCCTTTAAAGCACCAGGGTCTACCTGAGATGAAGAATGAATTTCTTCTTATTTTTTTTTTCTGTATTGACCTTTCCACCTGGCCTGAGGCACTAATACAAGTGCAGTAGAATATATGTGAGATTGCACAGAAACTGTCTTGCTTTGCAAGAACAAAGTGTAGGTAATTCTTTCTTCCATAACAACTTTGGACATTGAAGTGAGGCCTGAATATCTTTCAGGGCCAAAATAGTGTTACTGGTCACTTCAGACAAAATCAGGAGCAAATTTCATATTACCATTTAAAATTATATGACTTCCATTATAGGGATAATTGTATACAGATTTCACATAAATAAGTCACTTATCTCTGGAAAAATCACCAAAGGGTTGCCTCATTTCGGGGAACTCTCCATAGTTATTTGAAAGCTACATGATATACTGATGTAATTTTGTTAAATACTTGAAGATATTTTATGGTAATTCATAAAAGGCAAGTTACCATGTGTTCAGAGGGTAGTCAAGTTAATGCCTGGCTTGTAAGTAGGAGTACAGTCTCAGAGATCTACATAGTATCCATAGAGAAAAGCATAATTACAAATTTCGTGCCCCACATGGGACTTATATCATGAGGGTCACAGGTTGATAGTGCCTATGACGTGTCCTTCTAGCTAGCTGGCACATTTTAGAATTCCCAATTCAGTTCAAATAGAATGTTTCTTGAGGGATTACCTGACACATCTTATAGTATTCTTATAGTATCTATACTATAAGAACACAGTATTGATTGTATATCCATAGTATAAGATACTATAGTACAATAATATAAGATACTATAGTACAATAGTATAAGATACTATAGTACAATAGCATAAGATACTATAGTACAACTATATAGTATCTTATAGTACAACTTATAGTATTTTGTCTGTGCCAACAGCAAGGTGACATTCATCTACTATATGGAATAACTGAATAATATCTGTGGAAAGTGGAGTGCAAGAAACAACCCAAGGTGCTGACAGTTATTTTGCACGGGGAATGCAGGAACTAGGGCATCCTCTGCTGTTTTCCAGTTGACTTCACAGTGAATTTTAGGAAAGCAGCATTCAAATCATGGTCATATTTCCATGTGGTAGAGGATGAAAGACTCTGCCGTCACTTAAATTTAAAGCACTTTCCACAGTTTGGGAGAGGCACGCCAAGGAGTTTTTTTCTTTTTCTTTTTCTTTTTTTCGTCATGAACAGCTCTTCAGGGTGATTCTGAAAGACAATTATCATTGATCTTCCTTTCTTCACCATAATTTCTGAACTATGAGATATTTCCCAGGTACTGAGTTTGTTCTTCTCTTTCCTTTGCTACAGAATTGCTGTGTACCGATACTGGAGCTAAAAATTCACCTTTCCCCAGTCACACTCTACTTGAACCCATAATTTTTATCCATAAAGACCAGGGACGTAAGAGACAAAAACTACATCCATATGTCTGCTATTTTGGTTGGCGTGGACAACAATACAGGGACTTAGTGAGTAATATATTGAGCAAACGGTCGTTATTGTTATGACACAGGAATATGCCAATCTAAGAAGAGTATCCAGGTGGTTGAATTAGAATAGAATTTAAATCTTTTGACTCTGTATTAGCCAGTGTATTCCTTGGAGAGCACACCAGCCAGTCCAGCATGGTGATGACATTAGGAGAAAGAAAAGGTATCATGATCAGGAATGAACAGGGTAGAATGCCAACTATTCATAATAGGTCTATGTAACCCACTCTTTTTGTCCTGATGATTACCCAGGAAGTAGCCAAATGAGATAGCCAGTTTCTGGGGATAACCACTGAACTCTATTGCTAGAAGTTGGGGACTGAGAGATTTTGAGGGATATAGACTCAGAATCATTTTGAATTGATTTTTTTAAGAAGGACATTCTAATTCTCAGCAAAACCTGATTTCTACAGATAGTATGGCATAAGGAGAGTCTATTGAAGTCTATCTTGATTATCAAAGTGTTATAGAGTGGGTTTCATGGTAGAAGATATTCCATTGTCAGACTGTAAATATTTCTGGTTCTAAAGACTAAAAATGTAAGACTTTCGTTCCAAAGGCCACAATAATGTAGCCGCAGTGGGTTGATAGAATTTAAACCATAACACTGCAACATAAAAATGGATCAATTGTGGTGGGACAGCACTGATAGCCTCAAGAAGTGTTATCCCACTCGAGCTTTCCAGGAGTCATCAGAACTCAATGCAATGTAGCCTTCCTTGCCTCAAAAGCAGTCAGAAAATGTGTGATTTATTCACAGACCCAGTTAGCAATGGTAGCAATCTGAGTGGTGCAAGGTCAACCTCCAGCTCAATTACTATCTTATGAGTGAATGACCTTTAACATAGGCATCTACATGAAGGATCAAGATGTTTCTATAAGGGATAGCAATTTATTTCCACAGTTCAGTGCCCTAGAATCTGCCAATTTGTAGAAATGCATAAGCATCTAACATAAATTTTGTTGTGAAATTGGTTATAAACTCAGTTGTAAAATAAGTAAAAATGCTACATTAAATTGGTCCAATGGAACAGCCCACAAGGTTCATTTAGCTTCTTTCCCTAGTGTGAAAAAGGTCTAAACCTCATCAGCTGTATTTGGGCACTCTCACCTGCCAGGGAACCAGGAAGTATTATGACTTGGGCATCAGTATCCAATAAAACCACTGAAATTTGACTCTATTTCCTGAAATATAATACTGCAGTATGCTGACATAGGTCTGAATAATGTCATTTCTCTTTCTCTTAAATAGGTCTGAATGATGTTATTTCTCTTAGGAGCCTTGGCCCTATCTCTGATTATCTTTCTTATTGAAATGACTGAGGTTGTGGTGGGGGACAGAGGAGGATCAGGGGATGTACATAAACAAAGCAACCTTTTATCATAAAATAAGTCTTCACATCAGTTTCTACAGATGTGATGACAGCTTGGGATTCAAGTAAATGAATTTCCAATGTTTTTATTCTGCTCAAAGCTGTGTATCAGGTGATATGTGATGACTGACACCATCCATTTCAGCCTTGGGGGACATTTACCTTTCATCAAGATCTACTAGCAATCAAGGATTACGTATTGAAAAATTTCCATATGTGCCATATAGAGAAAGGTAACTCTGAAATGTAAATCATATTCTTCATTCTAAAGAAATTAACACTATATTTGGGTAAGAAAAACAGAACAAAAAAACACAAGTAACAACAACAACAATAAATAACAACTGGAAAGAGATTATTGTCAAAAAAATGAAGCAAATAATCTAAAAGATACAATATTATGCTTTGTAGTAAACTGAACATGGTAGTTTCAAAATACAACAAAAGCAAGTTTTCTTTAATTATTATATATTAAGACAATAAAGACCATTTTGAACACAAGTAAGAAAAATTTTAATAGTTGACTACAGCAGAACCATGATTCAAGACTTCAGAAACTAATTTTACCTAATTAGTAGGATATATTTTTATTTTAAAATGCATTTCCATACCCAAAATAGCTACTTATTAATATTTTCATGATAAATACCAAAGTAAGCAATGACCTCCATTGCTGTCAATATCAGTGAGTAGAAATACTGATAGTTTTCCTGTCATTAAAGCAAAACAGCAATCTCATCCTCTGTTAATTCTGTGAGTCACACACATAACAAACTTGTACATTGGAGGGCAATTGAACTAAATAACATAAGGTAGACAATTTTTTTCAAAATTAGGCAAAATATTGGCACTTAATTGAAATAATTTCAGAATATTTGAAGAATTAAGGAGACATACAAGTCAGCAAGACACAGAACTACAACAATTGGCTAAGGAAAGCATAAGACAGCTAACATCATAAAGGACAACAATTTTAAGTCAAGGTCCATCAAAACCAATGAACTCATGCCAAAATTAGGTACATGTATGCAATAAATATATTAAGTCAATTACTTCTGAAAAGTAAAAATAATCAGTATTAACTAGAATATTAAGAGAAAAAAATGGAGAAAACATGGCTCAAGAATGGTAGAATGTAGATAAAATCATAGGATAAAGGATTATTTTGAAAACATGCTTTTTATTTTTAATTTATATGCAATAGATGTACACATTTTTGGTGTTCATGTAAATATTTTGATATGTTCATACAATGTGTAATGGTCTAATCAGGGTAATTGAAATATCTAGTAAATTAAATATTTTTCTTTTCTTTATGCTGGGAACACTTGGATTACTATCTTTCAGCTATTTTGAGATGTAAAAAATAATTACTATTTACTATAGTTATAATTATTTAAATTATTACAAATTTATCAAACACTAGGTCTTACTTCTCTGTCTGTATATTTGTATCCATCAATAAACGTCTTTTCATTTCTCCCTCCCCTATCCTTCCCTACCTCTAGTAACCACCAATCTACTCTCTATTTTCACAAGACTCAATATTTTATCTCTCACATATGAGTTAGAACATGCAGTATTTATCTCTCTGTCCCTGACCTATTTCATTTAACACAATGACTTCCAGTTCCAAACATGTTGCTGCAAATGACAAGATTTCAATCTTTTTTATGGTTGAATAATATTCCATTGTGTATATATACATATATGCATAATTTATTTTATTTTATTTATTCATTTTATTTATTCGTTCATCCACTGGTGGACACTTCAGTTGATTCCATAAATCTTGGCTGTCGTGAATAGTACTGTAATAAACAAGAGAATGCAGATAATCTGTTCAAATATATTGCATTCCTTTGTATTTTTAAAAGAATTAACTGCATGTACATATAAAACAAGCGAGGGATTAGCTTGACAAGAGAAAATATATGTAGTTACAATGGTATTGATCTTGCAAAGTCTTTGGTGTCATTTGCTATTTTTTACTAAAATGTTATGAAAGAGACATCAGTAAAGTTATTCCAGTAACAAAATGCAAGATGGACTGATACATAGACAGCCCGAATCAAAGAAGGTGAATGAGTAAGACTCATGCAGTAATACACAAAGAAATGAAGCAAAGGCAGTAGAAGGGAAAGAAAGGGCAAATGTCAAGGATACCCCGAGTGAAGAAATTATTCAGTGAACACAACTGCCAAAAAGAGGAGATTTAGTGAATTAAAGGGAAGGAAGAATCATAGATACTTTTTAAAATGCTATATTTGTTAAAATATCAAAATAAAAACACCATAAGTAGAACAAAGAGGAAGGTGTATAATATTTGGTCATTTAACCAACTGAGGTTTGTACCAGTTGCATGTAAGTTGATTAGAGAATGTAGGACTAAATTCTAAATTTGGAAATTTTTCTCATTTTTTACAAAATGTCGAGTGAAGATCACACTAAGGTAAAATGAAAAAAAACCATAAGTTCTTGAAATATTTTGGTATCTTGTTATAGCTGAACTACTGTTGTATTCAAACAACACAAATAGCTGATGAGATGTAAACTATACTTTTTAGAAATTAAAATTCTTAAGACTAAATTCTTAGGGACTACATATTTAGGAGCTTTCTTAAAACACAACAACAACAACAAAAAAAACCCTGAACATAGTAATTACTGTTTTGCTTACTTTAAACAACACCAAAGAGTATCCAAATTCTTAAAGTATATACTGGAGTATTGCCCAATCCATTAATGGTATCTACAAACTATGTTGATGGTCTCTTTTCCTTTTTAAAATTGCAGCCTACAAGATAGGCTGAAAGAAAAGATTACTTTATTTATTTATTTGAACAAATGATGCTATAGGAATAACACATATTGAAATAAATTTTACAAACAGCCAGGCACAGTGACTTACGCCTCTAATCCTAGCATTCTGAGAGGCTAAGGCAGGAGGATCACTTGAGCTCAGGTACTGGAGATAGTCCTGATCAACAGGCAAGACCCTGTCTCTACAATAAAACATAAATAAATAAATAAATAGCCTGGCATGGTGGCATGTGCCTGTTGTTCCAACTATTAGAGAGACTGAGATGGAGGGATTGCTTGAGCCCATGAAGTCCAACATGCAGAGAGCCCTGTTTGCACCACTGCACTCCAGCTTGCCTAACAGAGAACCTGTCTAAAAACATTACAAACAAAAACAAAAACAACAAAAAAAGAGAAAAACAAACAGAAGTTTATATGTAATTTAACATGTATATTTTATACTTCCATGTATATATAAAATATTTTATATATACATACTCATGTATTTGTACTCATGTATATATAAAATATTTTATAAATACCTGAGTATTTATTTTAAAATACTCAGGCATTTATACTCTCATGTATATATACATGAAGTATGTATATATAAAAATATATACATGAGAGTATGTATATTTTATACATACTCTCATGTATATGTAAAATATATAATGAGTAGTTCTCAAAGAGGTGACTCACCTCTCTGGTGAATTTCAGATTATATAGCATCTTCTTCTTCTAAGTAAATTCTTAGAGAAGTGGTAAAACAAACAAAAAAAGACTTTAAGTTGTTACGGGCAGCAATGTGGGGTAAGGTGAATCAATGGTAGATAAAGGCTAATTATCTTGTTAAAATTTGGGAATATGGATTCTTCTCGTACCTTCTCCAGGCTGATAAGGTCCAAAGTTGTCTTCAGTGGTTAACATTTGTGAGTGGTTTCGGGGAGGGCAAGGTAATATGTTTCTTTATAAGTCTTTGTCGTGATTTTAGGCAAGTAGATGGAGAGCAATGAGCTTCCCTGCATCTGCTTCTTCTTAATTATCTACAGCTCAGTAATCTCTCGTAGTTTGGAGTGGCATCTTCTCATCTCCCACATAGGAAATTTTAGATAGATTACAATCAATTTGGATTTCACAGTGAAAATCATGCTCCAGTTTTATTTAATTAATTTCTAAGAATGAATTTTGCTAGAGTATTATTGTCTTCTGCAAGTTAAACACATATTTTTAGTTTTCCAGTTCTTACATTAGAAAAGATCCCGCTAAATGAGGATTCATTTAGTCTTGCTACTCAGTGTGGTTCAGAGACCAGCAGAATTTGCATCACTCAGGAAGGAACTTGTTCGAAAAGTTGAATCTCAGGTCCACCTCAAGTTACTGAATCAGAATCTGCTTTTTCAACAAGATCACTGGTTTTTTCCTATGTCCAGTAAAGTTGAAAAAGTACTAAATTTGCCTTACATTAACTGATCCACCCAATTTAGATTTGCAGGTAATATTCCGCCCTGAAGAGGGGTTGTTTTACCCCAATGGGTCCTTTACCTGCCTGTTGCCATTGAGTCAACAGAAAGAGAGGAGGTTCTGTTAAGCAGAGCAGAAACTTTGTTGTTCAAAGAGTAGAGAAGGTGAGCTTCTCATTCACCTTCTTCCCAGGTGTGTGGAGAAGGGGGATTTTTAAGGTCTCTTAGAGCATGGAGGTGGAAACTAAGGATGGAAATTCCTGGAAAGAGGTGGGACTTTCCAGAGAAAACTAGAATGTGTGCAGTCTTGTGCTTTCTTTTGCACTGGGCACTTACTATATGCGCCTAGCAAAGGGCATTTCTCCCCACTGGGCAGAGATTTTAATATGATAAGGAAATGAGGATTCAGGTCTGTCTGGGTAGCACTGCCAAGCTGAGTTTTTATCTCATGGCTTGTTTGTGGCTACTGGCATCCTGCCTGGCTTTTGTTTCTGTAAGTAAGTACAACTGAGACCACAGGTTAATTTCATAGGTTCTGGGACTCTTTAAAAGAATCAAGGTCATGCTATGGTGACAGTAACTTATTGACTCCCAAAGATTCATTATGACTCAAATTTTAAGGATTCATTAGAATGGTACTAAGGAATTTTATTTAATGCTAAGGAAAATGAAATCAATGTTACTGGAAACCACTTATGTATCTGATATTATTATCCATTTCCAAATCTATTAACTCATTTCACACTTAAAATATCTCTAAGATAAGTGCCACTGCTTCCACGTAACTAGATGTGAAAGCTAACCTGAGGCTAAGATTTGTTCAATAAATACTGCACATCCCTTGTCTGCAAGTCCCTGAGAATAAAGTGCACATGGCTTCTATTGTTACAAAATATGCAATATTTTGTAATTAGACAAAGGCCAGGCAAGTACAGGGTAGTGTTAGAGTTTCTAAGAGGGAAACCTAAATTGTCAGAGGAGTTTAGAAAAAAAAAAGTATCTATTTGGAAAAAGCATTTTAACTTATTTCTGAAGAACACATTTTTATAAAGTTGGCTCTGAAAAAGGCTAGTGTGTCTTGGAGTTTCGTAAGGGGAACTAAGCAGCGGTTGAGGCTGGAGCATTTCAGGAATCCTGCAGAACTTCATAGAACAAGGTGCGGATGTTGGACCTTATCCAAAAGTCAAAGGAAGCCACTGGAGGGTTTGAAGCCAGGAAGTGACAGGCCCTGATCCACATTTGGAAAGGCTCTCACTCAGACCCATGCAAAGCCCTGCGGGCGGGTGGGTTTATTGGGGCCACTCCCCTCGGCTGCCTTTCTCCACCCCAGTCACCGCCTCCTGCTTCTCAGCTTAGCCATCTGAGGGGGGTGGGAAACGTGTAATAGGGGCGGGGGGAAGAAAAACGTTCTTAAAAAAATATTAAAAAGAAAACATCTCACTTGGCAGCCAGTGCGCGGGAAGTTCAGCGAGCGAGTTCCGGGCTTCCCGCCCGCCCGCAGAAGACCGCCGGTGAGCCCCCAGCCCCCGCCTGGCCCCCCCGCTCTGCCGTGTCCGTCAGTCAGTCGGTCTGTCAGCCTCCCCTTCCCCCACGCCTCCTTTCTCCGGGCACCGCGCGGGTCGGGAGGTCGGAGGGGCCCCCTAGGTGTTCAGGACGCCCTTGGTCCGCGTCGCTCCCGGCAGCGCCTCGGCGGCGGCGCTTGCAGAACCCGGTACCTGGCAGGTTCGGGTCTCTGCCGCGCAGAACCTCGCTGCCCATACTCCACGGCCCGGGCCTCCGACGCCTCCGCTTGTGGAGTTCTTCCCGAGCGGCTGTAACTTTAAACCACTCTGAGCGAGGCCTATTTTTATTCAGAAACCAGCGGCTAGGGCGTCTGTGGAGAATGCTCAGATGGAGGGCCAGCCCGCCACTTGAAGTTTTCTCACAAATCTGAGGGAAAAGAATGTCTTGTCCTAATAACCTCTCTTTGCGATTTCACAGCTCTGTTGCCACTTCGTAGCCAGATTGGTGGCCGTGGGGACCTTTGGATGAGGGTGTTGCCTGAGCTGGGGGAGCTGTGTCTGAACTCCATTGCTTGGTCTTTGTGTGGTGATCCCGAGGCCTCCACACTTTAGCCGGGCCAAAGCTGTGGCCTACTACCCCTCACGGGGATTGCTCCAAGAGCTCAGGGGGACAGGCTCGCAGTGGCAAGGACAAGGAGATGAGTGTAGCAGCCAAGTACCGCATGGCCTCCCTGTATGTGGGTGACTTGCATGCAGATGTCACCGAGGACCTGCTGTTCAGGAAGTTCAGCGCTGTGGGGCCCGTGCTGTCCATCCGCATCTGCAGGGACCAGGTCACCCGCCGCTCTCTGGGCTATGCCTACGTGAACTTCTTGCAGCTGGCTGATGCCCAGAAGGCGCTGGACACAATGAACTTTGACATCATAAAAGGCAAATCCATCCGTCTCATGTGGTCTCAGCGTGATGCCTACTTGAGGAGATCTGGAATTGGGAACGTGTTCATCAAGAATCTGGACAAATCTATTGATAACAAAACCCTTTATGAACATTTTTCAGGTTTTGGAAAGATTCTTTCCTCCAAGGTGATGAGTGATGATCAAGGCTCCAAGGGCTATGCATTTGTGCACTTTCAGAACCAGAGTGCTGCAGACAGGGCCATTGAAGAGATGAATGGAAAACTACTCAAGGGCTGCAAGGTGTTTGTTGGCAGATTCAAAAACCGAAAAGATCGTGAAGCTGAACTCAGAAGCAAAGCCAGTGAATTCACCAATATTTACATCAAAAACTTTGGAGGTGACATGGATGATGAGAGATTGAAGGACGTTTTCAGCAAATATGGCAAAACTCTGAGTGTTAAGGTGATGACAGATTCCAGTGGGAAATCCAAAGGCTTTGGCTTTGTGAGTTTCGATAGCCATGAGGCTGCCAAGAAAGCTGTTGAAGAAATGAATGGAAGGGACATAAATGGGCAGCTGATTTTTGTAGGCCGGGCGCAAAAGAAAGTAGAGCGACAGGCTGAGTTAAAGCAAATGTTTGAGCAGCTGAGAAGGGAACGAATTCATGGGTGCCAGGGAGTAAAGCTCTATGTTAAGAACCTTGATGACACCATTGATGATGAAAAACTACGAAACGCATTTTCTTCATTTGGATCAATTAGCAGAGTTAAGGTAATGCAGCAAGAGGGCCAGAGCAAAGGGTTTGGCTTTATCTGCTTCTCCTCTCCAGAGGATGGTACTAAAGCAATGACTGAGATGAATGGCCGCATCTTGGGCTCCAAACCTATTAGCATTGCCGTGGCCCAGAGATATTAGGAAAGATAAAAATACCTTCCCAGTTAGCCTCTGCAGCAGTTGGGGAAATGATAGTGATCTCTGCCTGAATTGACCTCAGTAAATTTCATATTCCACATGATGGGTGCTTAGTTTAGTGAATTTTATGATAAAACGTTTTTTATACAAAGCCATTTTATTTCTTTTTTGGAAAAATAAATGGAGCTTAGTTCATTTTACAGAGGCACATTTTCTAATTTTAATATTGCATATTTTTCTTATTTTGATGTGTTCATAGCAATAAGTATGAATAGATATATTTTTATTACATTTGAACCAAATGAAATAAGGTAATTATTTGAATTTATTGCATATTTTATTATTTTAGTAATATTGCTAGCTTTAATTTCTTCTATGAAAATATGCTCAAAATAGTTCTTACACCTAAAGATTCCAAAGTATTTTTACTGACAGAAATTTTCTAATTTTTCATCCAAGTTTTGAGAAATCAGACTTTTAGAAATTTATAGTATAAATTTAAAGATCTAATTTCATTTTGAATAAATGCTTAAAGTACTCAGATATAGTTGAATTTATTTTAAATTTGTATCCTGACATGCTTGTTTTTCGGATGGTTTAAATTAAGATGATGGAGGTTTTTAATGTTGCCTGAAAACTGGCTTTATTTGTTTTGTTCTTTCCATTAGTTTACTATAATTCAGGTACTTTCTCGTTAATCTAAATTGTAACTTGCACTGTAAAACCTTAACTTCTACATTCCTTAAGTTATATATCTGTATCAACTCAGGTGACCCAAAGTTGGCATGGTCTTAAATCTCTTCATACCTATATGGCTTAATATTTTCCCTTAAATTTTTACCAGATGCTATTATTATGAAAGTCATATATACAGATTGTAGAAATTCTGTTTAAAAACTTTTAAAATCAGTTTTATATCGTTTTGTGTAGTGATATTCTCTTAGGGTTCAGAAAAGTAAGTTCCTCTATTTTTATAAACTCACATCTCCTTTTATTAGACTATGGCAGCTATGTAACTCATTAAGGTTCACTTTTAGCCTTCATTGATCAGAAAGTCACTGACCGATTTTCTGATAAATTGAAGTTACATCACTTATTCTGTTTCTAGCACAATTTTTAGTTTAGAACCATTCCCCTATTTCCCTTTCTCTCCTGCCTTTCATCTATATTCCTCAGCTTTTTAAAATACTTTCTAAAGGATTTTTGTTTGTTTGTTTGTTTTATGTGGGCTTTTAATATGTGCTGCTTCAAATCCATTTGGAAATCTTGGCAAGAGTTTTTTATTTACATTTAAATAATTGCTTTACAAATTCTGATTCATACCAAAGGTACATAGCAAGCAAGTGCTTTTGCTTTTACTGTTTTCATATTTTTACTTGGCTTAGTTATTTCTTATAACTATTGTTCACATCCTCTATTTCATATATTACTAATATAAAATAAATACTAAAATATTTTTTGGCAATACCTCAGTTTATGAATGAGAAAAATTTGTTACCTTTTATTTTTATAGAAATTATGCATATGTTCTTTGCACATTTTCTAAAATAAAAATATTTTAGTCCATAAAAAGATTGCATATAATTGTATTATGCAAACCAATTCCCTATTATAATTTGTTACATATTTTTCTGTTTTTTTCTCTCTCTACATATATACATACACCTAGGTAATTTACGAAAATTAGGATAATATTACAAATGTTGTTTGAAATTGTTTTCTTAATTAAACAATATGCTATGGTCAACTTCTATGCTCACAATAATCATTTGTGTTATAATCTGAGTGACTTACGTTTTGTTCAATGACTGTACCAAAATATAACTAATTTCTTATTGATAAACTTATATGTTGCTAGATAATTTCTTCCTTTTTTCTTTCTTCCTCTATCATAAATGACTTGGAGATTAACATCCTTGCAAATTTGTATATGCAAATATGTCTGTTTTCTTAAGAAAATGTTTAGAAGTGGAATTAATGACTAAAAAAGACTCAGTTTTAAAAAGTAATATTGATAAATATTGCTTAAATGCTGTCCAGAATACTTGTGGCACTGACATTTCCATTGTCATTGTAGGAGAATGCCTATTTCCATATGCTCCAAGAAACAAGGGTTTTTTTAAAAAGTTGTTGGTCAATTCAACATGATATGTAAAACAAACCATTTCATCATTGCTTTATTTCACTTTTGTAAATTACAAAAGTTAAACAGCATTTGTGTACTCAATGACCATTTGTATTTTCATACTTATGAGTTAATGTCTCATGATCATAATTTATTTTCTTGTTGGAGTGTTTTTTCTTTACATGGATTTTTAGATTTCTTTGCATATTACAACATTTTAGACTTTTTCACCTGATATTTCATTTTCTTTACAGTTTTGAAGATTATTCCAAAATTAAATGTTAAGCTGGAAAGTTTCAGTATTTTACTTAAATGGCTTTGATGTCATGCTTCAAAATATTTTGAACACTTTAAATATATTCATTCACACAAATATATATACACCCACACAATTTATCTGTATTGTGTTTATGACTTTCAGAATTTCATATTCTCCATGCTTTTAACTAAAATTTTGGTGCATAAAAAGTATCTTATATAAAACCTATAGTAAATCTTTTAAAAATGTGCTTTTCCATCTTTAATAACATATGTTTTGGTAAATACCTGATTCAGAGAGCCAATGAATTAGAGTTGGCATATGAGTTTCACATAGATTCTTATACTAGGTGAGTATTTACCAAAACATATATCAGAAGCAGAAAGCTGCTGAAAAGTTTTTACCAGAGAAGAAGACTGGAAAGTGTATTAAGTGTGCCTGGCCTTGACATCTTATTCTGTATAATCTAGTCTCCATCTTAATTCAGAAAAACTAATCTGTAAAACTGTTCAAATATTGGAACCATATTTGATAATGCTTACATATATTTTCAAGATAATATCAGGAAACAGAGTTCTGTCATGTATGTAAGGAATTAATAGGACATAACATCAGATGTCTAGATGAATTATAGCTGTGGCTTAATTACACAATAATCTGCCTTCTTAGTAGAAATTGCTTATTTTCAGCATTTACTGTAAAAAAGTGACTAAGTTTATAAAAATATACAATCCTATGGATTTCTTTATTTTATTTAAATTTTGTTCATTCTAATTCTTTTTGGTGCGTGATAATAGCAAGTTATCTTAGTGGAAAATACAGATTCATTCATTAAAGGGTATTAAATCTTTTGTGCCCAAGTGCCTTAATAGATAAGTAGAATGTTAACTTTTCTGATAAGCATTCCAGTAAAAACTAATGTACATAGATATGCCTTGAGCCACTGTTTCTACTTTCACCCGTCTCTCCACACATATTGCCACGTCTGCTGTGTAATTGCCTGCTTATGTGTACAACCTAAATATATTATTTTAACATTTAATCTTTTCAATTTCAAATAGGAATTTATAGTTGGTAAAAATAAAAATTTTAAAGTGATTTCATATTGTCATTTTCATGTTCTCAATATTGTTATAGATCCCCTGAGAAAATGTCAAATAAAATATAATATTTCAGAGTTGAAAGCATGTTTGAAAATGATTTTTATTTATTATAAAGTATTTCTGATTTTCCAAAGATCAGTTATCTTAAGAGTGAACTGAAAATTGCTTGTGTTTTTTAGTGAAGATACTTGTATTGCAGCTTTTCAAGGACAATTTCTTTATGAACTAGTATTTCTTTTTTAAGTTACTCATAATTATGAGCTCACAATTGAAAACAAAACACTAATATACATCAAGTTTTAGTGAGGAATAATTAACTATTTTAAAGACATTTATGAATTTATTGTTAAATTCAACTAACCTGTCAAGTGCTTAGAATTGGTTTACTCATAGTACGTTTGGAAATATGCCCCATAATATAATTTAAAAAATAGATATAATAAAACAATAGAGGAAGAATATAATTTTAAAAACTATACACTTTCAAAAGTAGAACAAATTAAATACCCTCAGTATACTTTTGACATATATATATCTCCCAAGTGTATGTGTACTCAAGTCCGAGTTACACATACACTTGGATTTGAATTTGATAAAGTCAGAGTATTTTGCAGGTTTTCCCAGAGGAAATGTGTATAATTCAGTGTTGGTTTTGTCTCATCGTCTTGTCATATTTTAGAGTTCACAGAATGCTCTGAACTAAATTGTAGTTGCCCTGAATGAAACAATTGCATCCAAACAAGAAGGAAATGCATCTTCTTAGTGGCGTTCTTAACTGTAGTAGAGAAAACACCTTAACTTCTGAGAGAGATTCATAATTTGAACAATGATATTTCATCAGATTTTATTAACCCATTTATATTTACATCATCTTATATATTTAAAAAATCCTTATTTTGAAGTTTTGTCAAACACTAATAGCACATTTGAGTTGCGAAGGCAGTATCACTGAAGTGGCAGATATAATTATTGTTTTTATTTTTGCATTCAGTGAATACCAGTCATATTTCATTTTTTGTTTGTTTTTACAATCAGTATCTTCAGAAGAATTTTCTTATTTCAGGAAGCCATGTCTAATGGTCTTGTAGGGCATCACAATTTTGATTTACATTTAATTTCATCTTCGTACATGTGCTAGTAGCAGCCAATATTAATTCCTTGAAGTTAAAGTAAGCCTTTATAATAGTAGTTCCAGCAAATCTTTGTTAATCAAAGACATGCCTCAATTTGAATGCAAGCCAAATCTTAGAATTATAACTAGATTGTTTTGACACATTATTATTTTACTGAATTACCATAGGAAACATTAGAAACCTAGTATTATTCACCACTCTAGTCACTAACATTTTATATATAGTTTGTATACTAATGATATTTATATTGTATACATTGCAATTGTCAAAAGGCCATCAGTTATATGGTACTCCAATTTTTAATATTTATTTTGATTTTAACTAAAAAGATATTGGTAAATGCCAATTTGATCATATCATTCTTCTCCTTAAAAACCTTTCATGGCCTTCCATTACTCTTAAAATTGGGTATAAATCTTTACTGTGTCCTAGGAGGCCTTGCATTCTCTGGTCCTTGTGTATTCTTTAAATCTTTTCTTGTGCTACTATTTCCCTTTGTCAATATACTGGAAATTAATTGGTCTTGTTTCAACTCCTTTAAAACTGTCAGGCTACTTCCTACCTCACTAAAAGCTTTAACCTTTTAACAGATAGAAGACTGTGTATTGTACAGGTGGAACAAATCTTCCAACTGATTTATGAAAAAATATATGGTGAAAGCATTTAATTACCTCCTAGAAAAAAAGGTATTTATAGGTATAGGTAGCCAGGAATAGGTTTTTGTTTCAGAATTCTCAGTGTAAGTTTTATTGGTTCTGTTTATGTGACATTCTTTTTCTTAAGCAATCACTGTAGCCAAGGTAATGAGACTTGCTGATTAACTAGGATTAGGTAACATATTCAAACATTGAGCAAAAATATCCTTGACCAAGAAAGGTAGAGGTTGTTTTTCAAGGAAAAATCAAGACACGAGTGCTGAAAAAAGTGTGAATTGCTATAGAATGAATCTTCCCCCACACCAGAATCTACAATAGATGATCTATTACAGATAAACTATTCCCAGTGCCTGGAATACTCTCCTTTAATTTTAATCTGAGTGACTGTTGCTTATCTATTTTCAAGCACAGTCTTTTGAACTCTCAGTAATCCTATTTCTCTCTCTACTTTGCTAGCATAGCACTTATTAGATGAGCAAAATAAAACTTCTCCATTCCCAAGGCAGGCAACATAACTTTTTTTTTTTTTTTTTTTTTTTTTTTTTTTTTTTTTTTAGTAGCTGGCTCATTAATTAATCCTCATTTATCAGTTGAAAAACTTATTACACATAATCACCTACTCTTCTCTATTTCTCAATACATGTGACTACACTGCTAACCCAATATATGGCCTGAAAAGTTCTGTCTTTTTCAGGTTTCTTTTACTATACAGGTGAATATAAAAGCATGACATTCCAAGTTAAGTTCAGGAAGTGACAGAAGAACATTCTTAAGTTTCAAGATCTAAGCCACAGTTTTTATCCATGTTTTTTAATTCTCTAAAATTTATTTTACTGAATACTTATATGGATATAACTAACTACTCTTTTTTCTATCAGTCTAATGTTCTAATGTTTCTTTTATACCTCTCTCTAGGGACCCTCGTGGAAAGACCAGGTGTTTGGGCGAGATCTAGATATTCTTATGCTTCTGAACTTGCTAATATCAGAAGCCATCCAAACCAGACTAGATTAAATATTGATGCCCAACATGGACTTGGGCTCATATACACAGTCTAGAATTTGGGAGCCAAATCAAAATATGTAAATAATCTTCTTTTCAAAATGGAAATATTTTTCTTTTTTCTTTCTCTCAAGGGACAGGAAAGTCTCCCTATAAGATGTTAACCTACAAAAACTATGATACCTTTTTTCAAAATTACATCACATATGAAAGTGTTACAGGGAGAAAAAGAGTAAGTCTCTTGGAGAAGCCGGGGAAGATCATCTTCAAATATTTATATTTAAAAAAATACATTATTTTAAGTAATAGCTCATTCTTCACATTTCTACTTTTTCATATTTTAGGATATAGGATGAGTATATTTATTTGTGGGATATCTGATCTTATTCTAGAAGGATCATTTGGAAAAACTCTGTTGCATAATAAAAAGTAAAGTAAGTTTCAACTCTTTAAAAGGACGAAGTAGGGGATAGAGAGGAGTATTCAGTAGAAAATCTCTGCTTCTTACTGAATCTTTTATCGGGTATTGGCTTACGAAGTGCATACACTATGGCAGCACAAAACTAAATAACTTTAGGCAAAAAAAAAAGGTGGGCAAATCAACATATTGATGAGGGATATTCATTTAGGTAATTTTAATTATGTAGAACTTACGTTAAAGAGGTAATATCCACAATAGAAAATTGCAGAAATTTTAAGCATGTAACTTAATGATTTAAAGTGTGTATTTTTTGTAACTACCACTCAAGTCAAGAAATAGAACATTACCTGTACCCCTCCAACTCTCTCCCAATCACTTGTCTGTCTCACTTATTCAAATATAAACTCTATCTTGACTTCAAACTCTAAAGTTTAATCTTGATTACCTTAAATTTTATTCAAATTGATTCATAAAGCATGAATCCTCTTGTGTCACATACTTTTACTCAGCATATTTTAGTGAGATTCATTTCATACCACTGAGTTTAGTAGTAGTGTGCTGATTGTCATCGTCATATTCTTCTGTTGTGAGACTGTATGACAAATTATTTATTCTTTCACCATGAATAAACATTTGGGTTGCTTTTGTGTTAGAACAATAACAAGTAATGCCACTATAAAAATTATCATAGATGTCTTTCTTTTTGACTGAGATATAATTCAGATAGTATAAATTTAACTGTTTTCAGGTATAAATTTGCTGGGTTTTAGTGTATTCACAAGATTGTGCAAAATCACCACTATCTAATTTTGGTATATTTCCATCACATCACAACAAAACCTCAGGCCAAGGAGCAGTCACTTCCCAGTCTCCTCTCCTGACAGCCTCTGGCAACCATAATATAGTCTGTGTCTCTAGGAATTTGTGTATTCTAGACCTTTCATATGTACATACGTATAGTATAAATAGTATTATATAATATATGATCTTTTGTTTCTGCCTTCTTTCACTTAATTTTTTAAAGTTTCATCCATGTTGGAGCGTGTATCAGTACTTCATTTCTCTTTGTGACTGTATAATATTCATTTGTGTGAATAAAACACATTTTGTTTATTCATATAGCATTTGATGGACATTTGGAATGTTTCTACTCTGGCTATAATGAATAACACTACTATGAACATTCAAGTACAGGATTTTAGATGAATAAATGTTTTCAGTTCTCTTGGTTATATTAATAAGCAAAGAGAGTTTCTTATTGTCTTTATCAATTTTATTCATCTTTTCCAAAAACCAACTTTTGGCCTCATTCACTTTTTCTATTGTTTTTCTATTCTTAATTTTGTTTATTTCTGATGTAATCTGTACCATTTCCTTTTTTTTTTTTTTTTTTTTTTTTTTTTTGCTTGCTTTGGGTTTCTGTGCTTTTTCATTTGTATTTTCTTAAGATAAGAAGTTAGGATACTGATTTGAAATTTTTACTTTTTTTAAATATAGATATTTACAGTTATACACGCCCTTCAGCATGGCTTTAGGGGCAACCAATATGTTGGTGTGTTGTGTTTTTGTTTTCATTGATCTTAAACTGCTTTGGTATGTGTTTTGTTTTCATTGAAACCAAAGTATTTTCTAATTTCCCTTTTGATTTCTTCTTTGACTCGTTGAGGATTTAGCAGTTTGTTTTTAATTTCTATATATTTATATATTTCCCAAATTATTTTCTGATATTAATTGATAATATCATTCCATTGTGGCTGATGAACATACATTTTATTATTTCAATCCTTTTTTAACATTTATTTAGACTTACTTTATAGCTAACGTGGCGTATTCTGAGGAATGTTTCATGTGTACTTGAAAAGAACTGTGCATTCTGCTGTTATTGGCTGGAGTACTGTATAAATATGTGTTAGGTGCAGTTGGTGTATGCTATTGTTCCAGTCATGTATTTCCTTTTTAATTTTCTCTCTGGTTGAAGCATATGGAATAAGCAAGCAAAATATCAGTTAAGACATAGAGTAGGACAAATGGACCCAATTGACATATATAGAATCAAGAGAAAACAACTGCAGAACACGTTAGTTTTATGTATAAGTGGAATATTTTCAATCATGTACCCAATAATGAGCCATAAACATAGCCACAATACATTTCAAGAGACGAATATCACACTGAATATTTCTACTGTCAATTATGCAATTCAACTAAGGATCAAGAAGAATATATAAGTAGAAAATCCTTACATATTCAGAAATTAAGAGATACACTATGAAAGCACAATGGACATTTAAAATATTTTAAATTGAGGCTGGGTGCAGAGCCTCATGCCTGTAATCCCAGAACCTTGGGAGGTCGAGGTGGGCATATCACCTGAGGTCAGGCGTAAGACACCAGCTTGGCCAATGTGGAGAAGCCCCGTCCCTACTAAAAATATCAAAATTAGCTGGGCGTGGTGAGGTATGCCTGTAATTGCAGCTACTGCGGAGGCTGAGGCAAGATAATGGCTTGAACTCGGGAGGCAGAGGTTACAGTGAGCCGAGATCGCACCACACCACTCCAGCTTGGGTAACAGAGCAAGACTCTGTCTTCATATATATATGTATGTGTGTGTGTGTGTGTGTGTGTGTATAATACTCAATTCATATATACATATAAATTGAGTATTGTACAATGATTATATAAATTATCCAAACTTATGAGAAGTATTACAGTCATGCTTTGTGGTTTATTTGTAGTCATAAAAATGTATATAGTAGAAAAGAAAATGTTGAAGAAATGAGCTAAGTGTTCATCTCCAGAAATTGGGAAAAGGACAGGAATTAGAATAAAGTAAAAGAAAATTAAGAATAAAAATTAAAGAAATAGAAAAAAGGAAGCCCAAAACCACCTAAGAACTGAAGGGTGTCTTGTATAGGCATGAGAGATTCTACTTCGTTTGTAAATTGCTTCAAAGTTACCACATTATTCTAACAACAACTGAAAAACTTAACAGACTGAAAAATCAACAACTCTTAGATATGTCAGAGAAGTGTGTGTCAGGGCAAACCACTGTCTCGAAAATTAGAGAGGCAGATAGACAGATAAAGAGAATTACAATTTAGCATAACAGAGGCTCACAAGCAGAAACCTATATGGTAACCAGTACTCAAGTAGGAAAATATAAACTGTAATGGTATTGCTGATGGCTTAATGCAGATAAGCCTGAGAGATCAAAACTGCAGGCAGACACAGTCCTTGGGGGTTCCCACACTTTTGTGAGTTTTACTTTACTTCCAGGAGCTTTCCCAGGAGCTCTCCCAGTTTCTCACAGTGAAGAACAGAGTAAAATTATTTTATGATTCTTACCGGGTAAGGGGAAGATGATATTTTGTTATACTTAATAAGACCTACCCTCAAGAGAAACTATTTTCCCAGAGCCTAACCTAGGGGGTTTTGTTAGACCTTGACCAAATCAAGGGAAGGTAAATACACAATTCAGTCAACTCTAGTTATTCCATACGAAGGAAGGCCTTGAAAAAATGAAAACAAAACCAACAAAAACAAAAATGAAAGCATTTATGAAGTTCACAGTGCAAGGGCACAGACTCACTAAAAGACTGAAATCTAATCATAAGACTACAGAATACTTCCTTTCCACCCACATCTTACCACTTACATTACTAAAGACCTAGGTACTACAGTTCTTTTCACCACCTGTGTGTAAAAGGAACGCACACACATACACACACACACACACGGTATATATGTGAATGTATATACACATGGTAAAATAAACTATATACACACACCATTTATACTATGTATATGTGTGTGTATATGTATGTGTACCATGTATATCTGTATGTATACCATATATACCATGTATATGTGTGTGTACATATATATACACACACAGTAAAAGGAACATATATATATACACACACACACACATCTGCCTGTCAACAAAAAAGGTATATATTTGCCTGTCAACAAAATTGGGGAGATATGTTGGTATTATCAAATCATGAATTTAAACAACTTCAGTTAATATGTTAAGAGCTCTAACGGAAAAAGTAGACAATATGCAAGAATAGATGGAAAATGTATGCAGAGAGAAGAGAATTCTAAGAAATCATCAAAAGAAATTCAAGAGATCAAAAACACTGTAACAGAAATGAAGAATGCCTTTGATGGGCTCATTATTAGTAGATTGGATAAGGCTGAGGAGAAAAATCCCTGAGCTTGAGAATACATTGACAGAAACTTACAAAACGAAAAACACAGTGAAGAAAACACCAAAAAATTTATCCAAGAACTGTGGGACTACAGAAGGTATAACATATAAATAATGAAAACATTAAGTGAAGAAGAAAGAGAGAATGAAACAAAATAAATACCTGAAACAATAATGACTAAGAATTTTTCAAAATTAACATCATACATCCGACAACAGATTCTGGAAGCTCAGAGAACACTGAGCAGGATAATAAAAAACAATACAAAACTATGCCAGGAAGTATCATATTCAAACTGCAGAAAAATAAAGATAAAGAAAAAGTTTTGAGAAAAGAGGAAAATGATATCTTATCTAAAGATGAGTAACTGAGTTCTTAGTAACCATGCAAGCAAGAAGTTAAGATTTAAAGTGTTGAGAGAAAAGAAAATAAAACCAACAAACAACAACTTCTCCATCTTAGAATTTGTATTCTGCAAGATCATTCTTCAAAAGTAAAGGATAAATGAAAAACTTCGCCAAACTAACAAAAATTGAGAGGATTTGTTGCCAGTACACCTGCCTTGCAAGAGATGTTAGAAGTTCTGCAGAGAGAAGGGAAATATTTTAAGTAAATAATTAACATCTACATAAAGAAAGGGAGATCCAGGTGAATAAATAATTGAAGGTAAAATAAAAATATAATTTATCTTCCCTTTAATTGACCTACCAAATAAAAGTTCATCCAAAATCATTATAGCAACAATGCATCTGATTATGTGTGATCATGAACTGGGCACTGTGGATATTAACCACTTCATGGGCATACACTTGCCCTTGTATTACACCAGAAGTGGTATAGTGTTGTTATTTTTTCTTTGTAATTAGTGGACATGGATTAGTTGGAAAGTATACGGTAATATCTAGAGCAACCACACACACACACACGCACACACACACACACACACGAAAAATTAAAGAAGTATAATGGATATGCTAAGAAAGAGAGAAAATAGAACTATGTAAAATGTCCGGTTAAAATTATAAAAGTTAGAAAAAGTGTGGAAGACATAAAAAAGAGGGAAAACATAAGCACCAAATAAAAAATGAAAACAAATATGACCTATATTAATCCAACTAAATAAAAATTACTTTAAACATCAGTGGTCTACAGATACCAATTAAATGACAGAAATTAGCAGATTGTATAACAAACAATATATCTTGTATATAAGAAAGTTACTTTAAATATAAAGTCACAGGTAAATTAAAAGTAAAGGAATGAAGAAAGTAAGGAGATGAAATCTGCTAACACTAATAAAAAGAAAGCGGGAGTATCTATATTAATATCAGACAAAGCCGACTTCAAAGTAATTTATCAGGGAGAAAAGAAGGGCATTACATAATAATTAAGGAGTCAATTCTCCAAAAATACATATTGATTCTTAATGTGTATGTGCCTGAAAACAGAGTGTCAAAATATTTGAGATGAAAACTAATAGACCTTCAAGGAAAAATAAATGAAAATCTATATATAAATCTACTATTATAGTTGTAGACTTCGACACCTCTTTATCAAAAATGAACAGACAGAGGCAGGCAGAAAATTAGTAAAGACATAATTCAACTCATCAGCACCATCAGTCACCTGGATATAATAGAAATCTATTTATTCCTTCATCTAGTATTGCCCATTCAAGGTAAAACCTATCAGCAGACTAGGAATAGAGAGGAACTTGCTCAACTTGATTTTTTAAAAATCTATAAAAAACACCCTATAGCTATTATCATACTTAATGGTAAGAAACTTGAAGCTTCCCTGCCAAAATCAGAAACAAGGTAAGGATGTCCCCTGTCACCACTATTGCTTTTTAACGGTGTACTGGAAGTTCTAGCTGATAAAATATAACTCAAAAAGGAAATAAAATGTATACCAGTTTGGAAGGAATAAAATGATGTTTATTCACAGATGACATGATCATCTATACAGAAAATCCAAAAGAATCAATAAAAAATATATTGAACTGATAAGCAATCATAGCAAGCTTGCAGGATACAAGTTTAATACACAAAAGTCAATTCCTTTTCTATGTATCAGCAATGAACAAACTGAAATTGAACTTTAAAACTCATTATCATTTATATTAATAGCTTAAAAATTATGTATTTAGTTATAAATATAAAAATATGTGTAGAATATGTATATAAGAAAACTATGAAACTGATAAAATAAAGAAGAACTTAACAAATATTCTGTGTTCATGGTTAAGAAGATTCAGTATTATCACAATATCAGTTCTTCCCAAATTAGTCGACAGATCCAGTGAAATCTCAATAAAAATCCCACTATGTTCTTTTGGTGGATATTGACAGACTGATTCTACAGTTTATATGGAGAAGTAAAAGACCTATAATAGCCAATACAATATTGAAGTAGATCAACAAATGTGGAGGACACTAACCCAATTCAAGACTTATTATAAAGCGATAACGATCAAGACAATGTGGTATTGAGAAAAGATCAGTTAAATCGATGAAACAGAATAGAGAGCCCGTGAATAGAACCACATATAGTTGACTTATCTATAACAAATGTACAAAGAGAATACAAGTGAGAAAAGATAGTCTTTTCAACACATTTGATAGAATAATTGGACATGCATATGTAAGTAAATTTATCCAGACACAGACCTTGTACTTTCCACAAAAATTAACTCAAAATGGATCATAGACTTACATGCAAAACTCTAAAACTTCTAGGAGACAACATAGGAGAAAATCTAGATGACTTTGAAAGTGACAATGACTTTTCTTTTTATTATTATTGTACTTTAAGTTCTAGGGTACACATGAACAACATGCAGGTTTGTTACATATGTATACATGTGCCATGTTGGTGTGCTGTACCTGTTAATTAGTCATTTACATCAGGTATATCTCCTAATGCTATCCCTCCTACTTCCCCCGACCCCACGACAGGCCCCAGTGTGTGATGTTCCCCACCCTGTGTCCAAGTGTTCTCATTGTTCAATTCCCACCTATAAGAACAGGCAGTGTTTGGTTTTCTGTCCTTGTGATAGTTTGCTCAGAATGATGGTTTCCAGCTTCATCCATGTCCCTACAAAGGACATGAACTCATCCTTTTTTATGGTGTATTTGTGTCACAGTTTCTTAATCCAGTCTATCATTGATGAACATTTGGGTTGATTACAAGTCTTTGCTATTGTAAATAGTGCCATAATAAACATATGTGTGCATGTGTCTTTATAGCAGCATTATTTATAATCCTTTGGGTATATGTCCAGTAATGGGATGGCTGGGTCAAATGATATTTCTAGCTCTAGATCCTTGAGGAGTTGCCACACTGTTTCCCACAATGGTTGAGCTAGTCTACAGTCCCACCAACAGTATAAAAGCATTCCTATTTCTCCACATCCTCTCCAGCATCTGTTGTTTCCTGACTTTTTAATGATCGTCATTCTAACTGGTGTGAGGTGGTATCTCATTGTGGTTTTGATTTGCATTTTTCTGATGGCCAGTGATGATGAACATTTTTTCCTGTGTCTGTTGGCCGCATAAATGTCTTCTTTTGAGAAGTGTCTGTTCATATCCTTTGGCCACTTTTTGATGGGGTTGTTTGATTTTTTCTTCTAAATTTGTTTAAGTTCTTTGTAGATTCTGGACATTGGCCCTTTGTCAGATGGGTAGATTGCAAAAATTTTCTCCCAATCTGTAGGTTGCCTGTTCACTCTGAGGGTAGTTTCTTTTGCTGCGCAGAAGTTCTTTAGTTTAATTAGATCCCATTTGTCAATTTTGGCTTTTGTTGCCATTGCTTTTGGTGTTTTATTCATGAAGTGTTTGCCCATGCCTATGTGCTGAATGGTATTGCCTAAGTTTTCTTCTAGGGTTCTTATGGTTTTATGTCTAACATTTAAGTTTTTAATCCATCTTGAATTAATTTTTATATAAGGTGCAAGGAAGGGATCCAGTTTCAGCTTTCTACGTATGGCTAGTCAGCTTTGTCAGCACCATTTATTAAATAGAGAATCCTTTCCCCATTTCTTGTTTTTGTCAGGTTTGTCAAAGATCAGATAGTTGTAGATGTGTGATATTATTTCTGGGGGCTCTATTCTGTTCCATTGGTCTATATCTCTGTTTTGGTACCAGTATTAAACTGTTTTGGTTACTGTAGCCTTGTGATATAGTTTGAAGTCAGGTAGCATGATGCCTCCAGCTTTGTTCTTTTGGCTTAGGATTGTCTTGGCAATGCAGGCTCTTTTTGGTTCCATATGTACTTTAAAGTAGTTGTTTTTCCCCCAATTCTGTGAAGAAAGTAATTGGTAGCTTGATGGGGATGGCATTGGATATATAAATTACCTTGGGCAGTATGGCCATTTTCACAACATTGATTCTTCCTATCCATAGCATGGAATGTTTTTCCATTTGTTTGTGTCCTCTTTTATTTTGTTGATTAGTGGTTTGTAGTTCTCCTTGAAGAGGTCCTTCACATCCCTTGCAAGTTGAATTCCTAGGTATTTTATTCTCTTTTAAGCAATTGTAAATGGGAGTTCACTCATGATTTGGCTCTCTGTTTGTCTGTTATTTGTGTATTGGAATGCTTGTGATTTTTGCACATTGATTTTGTATCCTGAGACTTTGCTGAGGTTGCTTATCAGCTTAAGGAGATTTTCGGCTGAGATGATGGGGTTTTCTAAATATACAATCATGTCATCTGCAAACAGGGACAATTTGACTTCCTCTTTTCCTAATTGAATACATTTTATTTCTTTATCTTGAGTGATTTCCCTGACAAGAACTTCCAACACTATGTTGAATAGGAGTAGTGAGAAAGGGCATCCCTGTCTTGTGCCAGTTTTCAAAGGGAATGCTTCCAGTTTTTGTCCATTGAGTATGATATTGGCTGTGGGTTTGTCATAAGTAGCTCTTATTAGTTTGAGATACATCCCATCAATACCTAGTTTATTGAGAGTTTTTAGCATGAAGGACTGTTGAATTTTGTCAAAGGCCTTTTCTGCATCTATTGAGATAATCATGTGGTTTTTGTCTTTGGTTCTGTTTATATGATGGATTACGTTTATTGATTTGCGTATGTTGAGCCAGCATTGTATCCCAGGGTTGGAGCCAACTTGATCGTGGTGGATAAGCTTTTTGATGTGCTACTGGATTTGGTTTGCCAGTGTTTTATTGAGGATTTTTGCATCGATGTTCATCAGGGATATTGGTCTAAAATTCTCTTTTTTTTTGTTGTGGAGAGTGACAATGACTTTTTAGATATAACACCAAAGACACAATTCATGCAAAGTAATAGATAAGGTGGAATGCATTGAAAAATTCTGCTTGACAAAATATATTGTCAAGAGAATGAGAAGACAAGTTACACAATGAGAAAGACACCCGATAAAGGATTATTATCCAGAATATAGAAATAACTATTAAAACTCAAAAATAAGCAAATGAATTACCTGATTTAAAAAATAGGCAGAAGACATCTCATTAAAGGAGATATACAGATAATGACTAAGCGTATGAACAGATGTCAGTAGAGACTCACGAATAAAAATAACAATGCAGTATCTTTACAAACTTATTAGAATAGCCAAAATCCAAAACACTGAGAACATCAAATTCCAAAAAGGATGTACAACAACAGGAACTCTCATTCCTTACTTGTGAGAATGCAAAATGATACAGCCATTTTGTTAGAGAGTTTTGTAGTTTATCCCATAACTAAACATATTTCTACCATACTATTCAGAAATCACACTCCTTGGTATCTACACGAAAGAGTGAAAAGTTACGTCCACACCAAGTTGTCCTTCAGTAGGTGAATGGAAAAATACACTGTGATACATGCACACAATGAAATATTCATCACTAAAACAAAATGACCTTTCAAGTCATGAAAAGATATGGAGGAATCTTAAATGAATATTATGAAGTGAAAGAAGCCAATCTTAAATGGCTATGCACAGTATAATTTCAACTATATGACATTCTGACTATATGACATACTGGAAAAGGTAAAAGTGTGGAGATAATAAAATCCGTGGTTGCCAGTAGTGGGGAGGAAGCCCAGTCTGTTGCTTGTCTTTCTATAATCTCTAAAATCATATTTTACATTTAGATATATAATCCAATTTGAATTGATTTTTGTTATGATGAGATATCAGAGTGGTGTATCTTACTTTTTCTATTTAGACATTCAGCAGAATGAGTAGTATTTATTGAAAAGTTTAGCCTTTTCCTGCAGTATCCTGAAATGATATATTGCCATAAATCAGATGCCCCTATTTGTTCTATGTTTGGGTTGGTCTCTGGTTTCTGTTCCATTAGTCTGGTTGTCTATCCTCTGCCAGTGTCATATAATATTTATTACTTGATAAGATGTCTTCATTTCAGGTAGTGGGAATCTTTCATCTTTTTCTTTTTACTTAAGATTGTCTTGATTATTCTTGGCTCTATGAATATCCATAGATATGACGAAATCAACTTGTTAAGTTCTACAATCGCACACAATCAACCTGTGAAGTTCTGTACACATACACACACGCGTGCGCGCACACAATCTTGTAGGGATTTTATTGCAATCATGGCTTTTTTGATACATTTAAGGAGAACTAAAATCCTTAACATATAGCCTTCTAATCAATGAAAATAAATATTGATTTATTGGTCTTCTTTACTTCTTTTTCAACAATATTGTGTAAATTTTGTGTAGAATTATTGCATATCTTTATTCGTTTTAATCTTAGATGTATGGTATTTCTAAGTTTCTATAAAACAGTTAATACTAATTCCTGTTTTTAACAAATATATGGAAACACATTTACTTCTAACTTTTATTTTAAGTGTCGGTATACATTTGCAGGTAAATTCCAGGTGTGCATGTGTAGGTACATATATAGGTAAATTTCGTGTCTCAGGGGTTTGTTGTTCAGATTATTTTGTCACCCAGGTAATAAGCATGGTACTTTATTGGTAGTTTTTTTTTTTACCCTCTTCCTCCTCCCACCCTCCACCTTCAAGTAGGCCCCACTTATAAGTGAGAACATACAGTATCTGGTTTTCTGTTTATGCTTTACTTCACTTAGGATAATGGCCTCTAGCTCTATCTATGTTGCAACAGAGGGCATGATCTCATTCTTTTTGATGGCAGCATAGTATTCCACTGTGTATATGCACCATATTTTCTTTTATCCACTCTACCATTGATGAGTATTTAGGTAGATTCCATGTCTTTGCTATCATGAATAGTGCTGCAATGAACATTTGCATGCTGTTATCTTTGTGTTAGAATAATTTATATTCATTTGGGTATATACCCAATGATGGGATTGGTGGATTGAATGGTAATTCTGTTTTAGGTTCTTTGAGAAATACTCACACTGCTTTCCACATAGCTGAACTAATTTGCATTCCCGCAAGCAGTATATAAGTGTTCCCTTTTCTCCACAGTCTCATAAGCATCTGTTATTTTGTGACTTTTTAATAATCCTCATTCTCACTGGTATAAGATGCTTTCACATTGTGGTTTTGATTTGAATTTCCCTAAAGATTACTGACGTTGAGCATTTTCCTGTATGCTTGTTAGCCATGTATATGTCTTTTTTTCAACAGTGTTTCTTTATGTCCTTTGCCCATTTTTTAATGGTGTTGTTTAGTTTTTGCTTGTAAATATGTTTACATTACTTATAGATTCTGGATATTAGACCTCTGTTGGATTCGTAGTTTGAGAATATTTTCTCCTGTCCTGTAGCTTGTCTTGTCTGTTGTTCTGTTGATAGTTTCTTTTCCTGTGAAAAATCTCTTTAGTTTAATTATGTCCCATTTTTCAATTTTTGTTTTTGTTGCAATTGCTTTTGGTGTGTTTGCAATGAAATTTTTGCTAGGTCCTATATCCAGAATGATACTTCCTAGGTTATCTTCTAGGGATTTTATTGTTTTGGGCTTTACATGTAAGTCCGTAATCCATCTTGAGTTGATTTTTGTACATGATATAAAGAAAGGGTCCAGTTTCAGTCTTCTGCATATGACTAGCCAGTTATCCCAGCACAATTTATGTAACAGGGAGTCCTTTCCCCTTTGTTTATTTTTGTTGATTTTGTTGAAGATCAGACAGTTGTAGGTGTGTGGTATTATTTCTGGGCTCTCTATTATGTTCCACTGGTCTATGTGTCTGTTTTTGTACCAGTATCATGCTGTTTTGGTTACTATAGTGTTGTAGTATAGTTTGAAGTTGAACAATGTGATGCTTTCAGCTTTTTTCTTTTTACTTAGGCTTTTCATTAGGCTCTTTTATAGTTTAATATGATTTTTTAGATTTCTTTTTTTTTTTTTTTTAGTTCTATGAAGAATGTCTTTGGTAGTTTGATATGTATAGCACTGAATATGTAAATTGCTTTGGGAGTTTTTTAATTTTTGTTTTTTTTTTTTTAGTTCTATGAAGAATGTCTATGGTAGTTTGGTATGTATAGCATTGAATATATAAATTGCTTTGGACATTTTGATAATATTGATTCTTCCTATCTATTAGCATAGAATGTTCTTCCATTTGTTTTTGTTATCTCTGTTTTATTTGAGTAGTATCTTGTAATTCTCATTTTACAGATATTTTACCTTGCTGGTTAGCTGTATTCCAAGATATTTTATTTTATTTTTTTTGTGTGTGTACCAATTGTGAATGGGATTGTGTTCCTGATTTGGCTCTCAGCTTGGATGTTTCTGTTGTGTATGAATGCTACTGATTTTTATATATTGATTTTGTATCCGGAAACTTTGCTGAAGTAGTTTATCATATCTAGGAGCTTTGGGGCAGAGACTATGGTGTTTTCTAGGTATAGAAACATATTGTATGAATTACAGGGATAGTTTGTCTTTTTCTCTTCCTATTTGGATGCCTTTTATTTCTTAGTCTTTCCTGATTGCTTTGGCTAAGATATCCGGCACTATGTCAAGTAGGAGTGGTAAGAAAGGGCAACCTTGTTTTGTTCCAGTTTTAAAAGGGAATGCGTCCAGCTTTTGCCATTCAGTATGATGTCAGCAATGGGTTTATCATAGATGGCTCTTACTATTTTGAAGTATGTCCCTTTAATGACTAGTCTGTTGAGGGTATTTAACATAAAGGGATACTAAATTTTATTGAAAGCCTTTTCTACATCTGTTGAGATGGTTATGTGGTTTTTGCTTTTAGTTCTGTTTCTGTGATGAAGTACATTTATTGATTTGCATATGTTGAACCAACTTTGCATCACTGGTATAAAACATAACTGATCCTTGTGGATTAGCTTTCTGGATTGCTGCTAAATTTGGTTTGCTTGTGTTTTATTGAGGATTTTTGCACCTGTGTTCGTCAAGAATATTGAATTTCTGTCATTTTGCTATGTCTCTGCCAAGTTTTGGTATCAGAATGATGCTGACCTCATAGAATGAGTTAGGGAGGATTCTCACCTCCTCGATTTTTTGGAATAGTTTCAGTAGGAATGTTACCACCTCTCCTTTATTTATCTGGTAGAATTGGGGTATGCATTATTCTGGCCCTGAACTTTTTCTGCTTGGTAGGCATTTGATTACTGATCCTTTTCTGGAACTTATTATCGATCTGTTCAGGGATTCAGTATCTTACTGGTTCAAACTTGGGAGGCTGTATGTTTCCAGGAATTTATCCATTTTTTCTAAATTTTCTAGCTTGTGTGCATAGACGTTTTTATAATAATCTCTGAGGGTTTTTGTATTTCTGTGGAGTCAGCAGTAACATCCTCTTTTTCATTTCTATTTGTATTTATTTGGATCATCTCTCTTTCTCTCGTTTATTAGTCTGGCTAGTGGTCTATCATTTCTTTTTTTTTCTTCAAAGAATCAGCTCCTAGATTCACTGATCTCTTGTATGATTTTTTGCATCTCAGTTTCCTCTGGTCGGCTCTGACTTTGGTTATTTCTTGTCTTCTGCTAATGTTGGGGTTGGTTTGGTCTTGTTTCTCTAATTGTGATATTAGGTTGTAAATTTGAGATCTTTCTAACTTTTTAATGTTGGAGTTTAGTGCTATGAACTTCCCTTTTAAAACTGCTTTGGCTTTGTACTAGAGATTCTGGTGTGTTATACCTTTTTTTTCTGATTAGTTTCAAATAATTCTTTGAATTCTGCCTTAATTTCATTATTTACCCAAAAGTCATTCAAAAGTCAGGTTTTTAAGTTTCCATATTACTGTATTGAGTGATTTTCTCAGCACTGATTTCTATTTTATTGCACTGTGGTACAAATCCTGGTTGGTATGATTTTGTTTCTTATGAATTTGCTGAGGATTGTTTTATGCCCAATTTTGTGGACAATTTTAGAGTATGTGCCATGTGGCAATGAGAAGAGTGTATATTCTGTTTTTGGATGAAGAGTCCTGTTGATGTCTATTAGAATCATTTTGTCCAATGTGGAGTTGAGGTCACAAATACCTTTGTTAGTTTTTTGGCTTGATGATCTGTCTAATACTGTCAATAATGTGTTAACGTATCCCAGTTATTGTGTGGTTATCTAAGTCTCTTAATATGTCTTCATAACTTGCGTTATGAATCTGGGCACTCCTGTGTTAAGTGTGTATATGTGCAGGATAGTTAGGTCCTCTTGTTGAAGGCCTTTACCATTAGGTAATGCATTTTTTTTTTTTTTGTCTTTTTTGATTTTTGTTGATTTAAAGTGTCTTTAAACCAATTAGAATAGCAGCCCCTGCCTCTGTATGTTCTGCATTCACTTGCTAGATTTCTTTTCTATCCCTTTACTTTGAGCCTATAGGTGTCATTGCATGTGAGATGGTGCTGCTGGAGGCAGCATGCTGTTCAGTTTTCCATTTTTATCCAACTTGCCACTCTTTGCCTTTCAGTTGTGGCATTTAGCTCATTTACATTCAAGGTTACCGTTGATATGTGTGAATTTGATTCTGTCATCATGTTGTTAGCTGGTTATTATGCAGACTTCTTTGTGTGGCTGTTTTATAGTGTCACTGGTCTATGTACTTGGTGTGTTTTTGTTGTGGGCAGTAATGTTCTTTCTTTCTCATATTTAGCACTCCCTTCAGGACCTCTTGTAAGGCAGATCTGCTGGCAATGAATTCCCTTAGTATTTACTTATCTGAAAAGGATCTTATTTCTCCTTTACTTGGCTGCATATGAAATTCTTAGTTGAAAATGTTTTTCTTTAAGAATGCTGAATATTGGCCCCCAATTTTATCTGGCTCATAGAGTTTCTTTTGACAGGTCTGCTGTTTGTCTGATGGGATTTCCTTTGTAGGTGACCTGCCCCTTCTTTCTAGTGGTCTTTAACATTTTTTCTTTCATTTTGACCTCTGAAAATCTAATGATTATGTGACTTGAGGATCGTCTTCTTATTTAGTATTTTCAGAGATTCTCTGTATTTCCTCATCATTTGAATGTTGGCCTCTCTAGTGAGGCTGGGAAATTTTTCATGGACAGTATCCTGAAATACGTGTTTTAAGTTGCTTAGCTCTGTTCCTCTCTCTCAGGGATGCCAGTGAGTCATAAATTTGGTGTTTTTACATAATCCCATTTTTTCTCAGATGTTTTATTCAGTCTTTATTGTTTTTTTCTTCATTTTTGTCTTCTTAAGTTATTTTAGAGGATAAGTTTTCAAACTCTGAAATTATTTTCTCAACCCAATTGATACTGCTCTTAATACTTGCAGTTGCTTTATAAATTTTTTCTAGTGTATTTTTCAGCTCTTTCAGAACTGTTTGGTGTTTTCTTGTAATGGCCATTTGATTTTTCAACCCCTCTATTATTTTACTGTAATTCTTAGATTTCTTGGTTTGGGTTTCAACTATCTCCTGTATGTTGACGATTTTCATTCCTATTCTTATTCTGAATTCTGTTTCTGACATTTTAGCCATTTCAGCTAGGTTAAGAACCATTGCTGGTGAACGGGTGCAATCATTTGGAGGTAAGAAAACACTCTGGCTTTTTGAGTTGCCAGAGTTTTTGTGCTGTGTTTTGTCTCATTTTCATGGGCTGATGTTTGTTCAGTGTTGAAGTTACTGTCCTTGGGGGGATTTTTTAATTTTTTTATTTATTTTATTATTTTATTTTATTTTATTTTATTTTTGCTTTTTTCTTCTTGAATTCCCTTGGGGAGTTAATTATGGTATATGGTGGGTTTGGTTTACTCGCTTCAATTCTAGTTCACTCCTGGTCTTGGAGGAACCTCCTCCAATAACTCTTCATGCCCACATTTCTTATGTAGGGTGTTCTGCTTCATGAGTTCTTGCAGGCAGGGGCCTGAGTTAACAAACAAGCCATATCCTTGGGAGGTTAGCCCTAATATGCTGTACGTATGCTTTCTGGGGAAATACAAGGTTGTGCCTGCCCTCAGACTTGAGGCAGAAGTAGGACCACTGGGCTAGAAGCTCTAGCAGGCATGACTTTCCTGGCTACCAGAAATAGGGATGGGTGAGGATGCCTGCCCTGCTGTCTAGGACTTTCCTGAGGCAACAGGAAACTGTGCCTTCTAGCTGAGTTTACACAGAATCAGGTTGCTAGGCTGGAAGCTCTAGCAAGTGTTGCCTGCTTGGCTATTAATAGTGGGGGAGGGTGGGGTCGTGAGCCCTGCAGTCTGGGTGTTTCCTGGGACAACAGGAAGCTGCATTCATCAGCTGAGTTCCTGCAGAATCAGGATCACCACGCTAGAGGCTGTAGCAGGCCTTACCTACCTGGTTACCAGTGGTAGGGCCAGGTGGTGTCATGTGCTCTGACATCTGGATGTATCCTAGGGAACAATATGAAGCTGTGCTTACCAGATGAGTTCACATAGAAGTGGGACTGCTGGGCTAGAAGCTCTAGCAAGCATTACCTGCCTGGTTACCAGTAGTGAGGGCCGGTGAGATCACCAACTCTGTCGTCTGGGTGTTTCCTGAGACAACAGAAAGATGTGCCCTCCAAATGAGTTCACACAGAAGTGCGACTGCTGGGTTGGGTGTGGTGGCTCATGCCCATAATCCTAGCACTTTGGGAGGCTGAGGCGGGTGGATCACAAGTTCAAGAGATCAAGACCATCCTGGCCAACGTGGTGAAACCCCGTCTCTACTAAAAATACGAAAATTAGTTGGGCATGGTGGTGCGCGCCTGTAGTCTCAGCTACTCGGGAGTTTGAAGCAGGAGAATTGCTTGTACATGGGAGGTGGAGACTACAGTGAGCTGAGATCCTGCCACTGCACTCCAGCAGCCTGGTGACAGGGCGAGACTCCATCTAAAAAAACAAAAAAAAATGGGATGGCTGGGATAGAACTCTGGCAGGGGTTGTCCATGTGGTTACCAGTGGTGGGGGTGTGGCAGCAGTGAGCAGGCAAGTTTGGGCCTAAACAGGACCACTGGGCTGGAAGCTGCCACCGAGCCCTATCTGGAAAGGGGGGGTGCAACAATCTCACTGCTCTAAGTCATGACAACTAGTGCCTCTGTTGAGATAGTGGCACCAGTATAGGTCTGCTGCAGGGCTCAAGGCTTGTAAAGTTCTCCTTGGACTTGTGCATTGCCCCTGCAAAACATCCAGGTGGCTCTCTGCCTCAGTTTAGAAGTGCAGTGGGGGTATGGAGGTGCCAGGGAGATTCTCTTTTTCCCAGTCTTACACAGGTCCCTGTGGAGAGCATGAATCAGCCTGCGCGCCCTCACTCACTTACCCTTTCCCATGTCGGGGAGGTTATCCTGGCTTCGAGTTGAGCCCAGACATGCTGGCACCCAGCTTTGCTCCTCTCTGTTCTGTGTGCCCCTATTGCCTTGATGGATCGTGACATGGTTTTTCAGATGATCGGCCTGTTGCGCTAGTGTTCACTAGCCTTTTTGTTTCCTCTACATGAGAGAGGCACACATGAGCTGCTTCTAGTTTGCCACTTTGGCCTCACCCTAAATCTGATTATTTTTAAGTGTTCCTACATTACTTATTATTATTGTTATTATCGTTGTTATTATTTGAAGAGGCAGGGTCTCACTGTGTTGCCGAGGCGGGTCTCGAACTCCTGTGCTCAAGCAATCCTCTCAAAGGGCTGGGATTATGGGGATGAGCCACCACACCTGGCACTACATCTACTTATAACACAACAACCAATTATCCAACATCTTTATATTTTGAGCAGATAGACATAATTTATTTCTATAAATGATATAAATCTTAATATAGCTTATAATCATTTATATATTAATATAACTTGAGTTTTCTATTAATTATATCATGAATAAAAAGTTAATACATTCACAGTTTCTTATATGCTAACATTTAACAAGTAACATATTTAAGAGAATAATTAATTTTAGTGTTAAAAAATAGTTTATTCACGATGTTATTTTCTTTCTGATTTACCCCTTCAAACTGTGACCATGAGATTAGCTGAAGATTCTAAGTCACCATTCATTATGTATGCTTTCTTTCCAAAATAGTGGTAGAAATTTATCCTTAGCTTAAACATCTTTGTAAAAGCTTTATATTCTTTTTAGGAATCTGAATTTACTTGAAAAGAGTCTGCAGTTAAGACAAGACTGTTTTACATATGCAGTTTTCCATTTGATTCTTTTTCTTCTATTTGTTTTATGCTATTGCACGTATTTTCAATTGCCTATCAGTCTGTAGCCTAGGATTAGCCTCATCTTTTTCAAAATCGTTTAAGGAAATCCATTTTATTAATTGCTTCTTTTAAAACCATCAGATCAGACCAGGAACAGTGGTCATGCCTGTAATCCCAGCACTTTCAGAAGCCAAGGCAGGTGAATCACATGAAGCCAGGAATTCAAGAGAAGCCTAGGCAACATGGCAAAACCCTGTCTCCACTAAAAATACAAAAATTAGCCAGACATGGTGGTGCATGCCTGTAATCCCAGCTACTCGGGAGTCTGAAGCAGGAGAATCGCTTGAACCCAGGAGGCAGAGGTTTCAGTGAGCCAAGATTGTGCCACTGCAATCCAGCCTGGCGACAGAGCAAGAATCTATCTCCATCAATCAATCAATCAATCAATCAATCAATCAATAAATTTAAAAAAACAAATTCAATTAAATTAAAAAAATAAAAGGTCAGATCATTTGGGTGACATCATCAAAACACAAACCAAAACAATAACAGCTTAAATCTACAGATGCTGACATAGCACACATGTAATTCACATTTTAATTATTTATTCTTGTTTCTGTAGACACTTCACAACTCTTCAAACAAATTTGATTTCATGCTTTTTAGATTTCATACCTTTTAGATCTGTTAAGATACTCAAAGCTGTTTTTTATGAGTACTTATATTTTGTCCTTAAAAGGACATGGGTATGCATGGAATTATAAAAACTATCACTGTCATGTTTACTATGTTCTGAAGATCTGATCTTACCTCTTATTCCCTCAACTCTGTTCTGAATGAAAGTATAGGCAGTTCCATATGTATGTGATGTCACCAAGCATCAAACACATGGCCATAAAATAATAAATAGGATAGCATTCTTACAATGAAACCATACTTAAAGGACAGACGTAGGAAACATGAAAAATGTACCCTACTATTTCAAAATCAGCTAAAGATTTAGAGAAAATCAGATAAATTATAAAAACAACATCAATCAAATTTAGAAAAATCTGGAAATAAAATTAGACAAGGTGATATAAAAAATTTCTGATCATCTTAGAAATAAATGAACTCTAAAAGAAAAATATATATGGAAATGAAGTTTAAACAAAAAGGAAAACAATAATGAATCCTTATGTAGATAATGCCAAAAGGGAAAAACTGCAGACACATATAAACATATATACACACATGCATGTACACAAATACAAACATAAATACATATACAGTCATGTGCCACATAATTATGTTTTGATCAATGTTATGTCACATATACAACGGTGGTCCCATAAGATTCTAATAAAGCTGAAAAATTACTATCACCTAGTGTCATTGTAGCAGTCAAAACATGGTTATAGTGGTCATAGTACAAGGCTTACTCATCTGTTTTTCGTGATGCTGATGTAAACACACCTACTGTCCTGCCAGTGGTGTATAAGTATAGCACATACAATTATGTACAGTAGCTAATACTTGATAATAAATAATTATGTTACTCGTTTGTGTACTTACTATACTATTTATTATTCATTTAGCATATACTCCTTCTACTTATTTTTTTAAGGTAACTGTAAAAACAGCCTAGCACAAGTCCTTCTGGAGTTATTCCAGAAGTAGACATTGTGATAGGAGATGATAGCTCCATACATTTTATGAGATATGAGATATTAGATAAGATATGGAAGTGGAACATGGTGATGATAATGATACTGACCACATGTAGACCTAGGAAAACATGTGTTTATGTCATAGATTTTAACAAAACAATATAGTAAAAGAAAAATAAGATGTTTTTAAAAAGAAAGAAGCTTATAGAATAAGGATATAAAGAAAGAAAATATTTTTGTACAGCTGTACTAATAATTCTGTACAATGTGTTCGTGTTTTAAGTTGTTACAAAAGAGTGCAAAAGTTAACAAATTTAAAAGTGTAAAAGTAAAAAAGTTATAGTACCATCAGGTTAAATTTTATGAAAGCATTTTATTTTTAATTACTATGGATATACAATCATTAAAAATATTTATGGGGTACACGTGATATTTTGATAAAAGCATAAAATGTATAATGTTCAAATCAGGGTAATTGGGTTATGCATCAATCACCTCAAGTACTTATCATTTCTTTGTGTTACGAACATTCCAATTTCACTCTTTTAGTTATTTTGAAATGTATAGTAAATTGTTAGCTATAGTTGTCTTATTTTGCTACAAAACACTAGATCGTATTTCTTCTATCTAACTGTATATTTGTACCCATCTACCATCCACTCTTCACCCTCCCGGCCAACTACCATTCCCAGCCTCTAATAATCATCACCTACTCTCTATCTCCATGAGTTCAATATTTTTTATGTCTCACGTATGAGTGAGAACATGTGATATTTGTCTCTTTGTGCCTGTCTTATTCAACTGAATGTCCTCCAGTTCTATTCATGTTATTGAAAATGACAGGGTTCCATTTCTGTTTTTATATTGTGTGTATGTGCCACTTTTTAAACCCAATTATTCACTGATCGATACTTAGGTTGATTCTGTATTTTGGCTATAGTGAATAGTACATAGTACTGTTACAAACATAACAGTGCAGATATTTTTTTGATACACAGATTTCCTTTCTTTTGGATATCTGCCCACTAGTGGGTTTGCTGGATCACATAGTACTTCTGTTTTCAATTTCTTTTGCTTTTTTTTTTTTTTTTTTTTTTTGAGGAACCTCCACAGTGTTCTCCACAGTAGCTCTTCTAATTTATTTTATTATTATTATTATTATTATTATTATTATTATTATTATTATTATTATTATT
>NC_045436.1:55279597-55283780 GCF_002776525.5 Piliocolobus tephrosceles
TTATTATTATTATTATTATTATTATTATTATTATTATTATTATTATTTTGAGACAGAGTCTCGCTTTGTCGCCCAGGCCGGAGTACAGTGGCCGGATCTCAGCTCACTGCAAGCTCTGCCTCCCGGGTTTACGCCATTCTCCTGCTTCAGCCTCTCCAGTAACTGGGACTACAGGCGCCCGCCACCTCGCCCGGCTAGTTTTATTGTTATTTTTTAAAGTAGAGACAGGGTTTCACCGTGTTAGCCAGGATGGGCTCTTCTAATTTAAATTTTCATCACCAGTGTACAAGGGTTTCTCTTTCTCCACATCCTCATCAGCATTTGTTATTGCCTGTCTTTTCAATAAAAGCTATTTTAACTGGGATGAGATGACATCTCCCTGTAGTTTTTATATGCATCTGTCCAGTGATTAATGATGTTTAACATTTTTTTATCAATCTGTTGGCCATTTGTCTTAAGAAATGTCTAGCCATACATTTTATCTATTTTTGTACTATAATTTGAAGTCAGGTAATGTGATGCCTGAAGCTTTGTTCTTTTTACTCAGAATAGCTTTAGCTAAAGTTATTCTGAGTCTTCTGTAATTCCATATATATTTTAGTATTTTTTATATTTGTGTGAATATTATTGGTATTTTGATGGAGATTGCACTGGATCTGCAGATTTCATTGGATAGTACTGACTTTTAAACAATATAGATGTTTTTTTTTTTTTTAACTATGCAGAAGCTTTTTAGTTTAATTAGGTCCCATTTGCCAGTTTTTTGTTGTTCTTGCAATTGTTTTTGGCATCTTCATCATGAAATCTTTGCCAGGACCTATGTCCAGAATGGTATTTTCTAGACTATCTCCCAGAGTTTATATAGTTTTAGGTTTTACATTTAAAACTTTTATCTATTTTTAGTTGATTTTTGCATATGGTGTAAGGGAGCAGTCAAGGTTCAATCTTCTACATATGGCTAGGCAGTTATCCCAGCATCATTTATTGGATAGTCCTTTCTCCATTGCTTGTTGGTCAACAACCCATTGCTTGTTTGTCAAAGATCACATGTTTGTAGGGGTTTGGCTTTATTTCAGGGCTCTCTATGCTGTTTTAGTAGTCTATATGTCTGTTTTTGTACCAGTACCATGCTATTTTGGTTACCATAGGTTTGTAGTATAGTTTGAAGTGGGGTGACATGCTGCCTCCAACTTTGTACTTGTTGCTTAGAATTGCTTTGGCTATATGAGTTCTTTTTTGGTTCTATGTGAATTTTAGAATACTTTTTTCTAATTCTGTGAATAATTGGTAGTTTTATAGGAATAGCATTAATATGTAAATTACTTTTGGGTATGGATGTTATAACAATATTGATTTTTCCTGTCATTTCCATGAGCATGGAATGTTTTTTTTTTTTTCCATCTGTTCATGTCATCTTTGATTTTATTGAGCGCTGTTTTGTAATTCCCATTGTGGAGATATTCCATGCCCCTGTTAGGTGTATTCCTACATATTTTATTCTTTTTGTGGCTATTGTGAATGGGATTGTCTTTCTGATTTGTCTATCAGGTTGGATGTTGTTGGTATATAGAAATGCTACTGATTTTTGTACATTGACTTTGTATCTTGCAACTTTGCTGAAGTTGTTTATTAGATCTAGGAGCATTTCAACAGAGACTATGGGTTTTTCTAGGTATAGCATCACATAATCTGCAAACAGAGACAGTTTTACTTCCTCTCTTCCTATTTTTGTCCTCTTCAATTTCTTTCATCAATGACTCATAGTTTTAAATGTAGAGAGCTTTCCCTTCTTTGGTCAAGTATATTCCCAGGTATTTTATTTTATCTATTGCTATTATAAATGATTTTTTTTTTCTTTTTCAGATTGTTTGCTGTTTACATATTGCAATGCTACTGGTTTTCATTGGCTGATTTTGTATACTGCAATTTTACTGAATTTGTTGATTAGTTCTAAGTCTTTTTTGATGGAGTCTTGAAATTTCTCTAAATATAAGATCATATCAGCAGCAAACTAGGATAATTTGACTTCTTTCTAATTTGGATGCCTTTTATTTCTTTCTCTTGTCTGATTGCTCTAGATAGGAATTATAGGACTCTTTTGAATAACAGTAATGAAAGTGGGTATCTTTGTTGGGTTCCAGAACTTAGAGGAAAGGCTTTCAGTTTTTCAGTGTGATAACATTAGTGAGTTTGTCTTATATGAATTTTTAGAATTTTGAGATTTGTTCCTTCTATACCCAGTGTGTTGGGAGTTTTTATCATAAAGACATGTGGAATTTATCAAAAGTTTTATCAGCATCAGTAGAAATGACTATATATATTTTACTCTTTATTCTTTTGATGTGATCTCTCATAGTTGTTGATTTGCATATGTTGACCCATCCTTGCATTTATGGGAAGAATCCCACCTTATTATGTTAATGGTCTTTTGAATAGTTGTTGAATTCAGTTTGCTAGTATTTTGTTGAAGGTTTCTGCATCTATATTGGTTGGTGATATTGGTCACCAAACCAAAAACAGTTTGTTATTGCTGTTTTATCTTTGTTGGATTTTTACATCAGGGCAATACTGGTCTTGTATGATAAAATAAGTTTGAGTTTATGAAATGAGTTTGAGAGTATTCCCTCATTCTCAACTTTTTGGAATAGTTTGGAGTAGGATTGATTTTATTTCATCTTTTAGTGTTTGCTAAAATTCAGCTGAGAAACCATCAGATCCTGGGGTTTTCTTTGATAGAATAATTTTTATTATTGGTTCTATCTTGCTTGTTATTTATTCAGGTTTCTGATTTTTATGGTTCAATCTTGGTAGGTTTTATGTGTCTAGGAATGTACACATTTCTTCTAAGTTTTTCAATTTATTGGCATATAGTTGCTCATAATAGTCTTTAATGATCCTTTTAAATTTCTGTGGTATCATTTGTAATGTCTTATTTTTCTCTTTGATTTTATTTATTTGGGTGTTGTCTCTTTTTTTCTTAGTTACTCTGACTGAAATATTTGTTAATTTTTTTTATCTTTTCAAGAAACCAACTTTTTCTTTCATTTGCAATTCTTTTGTATTTTTTGTCTCAATTTAATTTATTTCTGCTCTCATCTTTACTATTTCTCTTATACTAATTTGAAGTTTGGTTTGTTCTTGCTGTTCTAGTTCTTTAAGATGCATCATTAGTTATTTAAAGTTTTTCTACTATTTTGATGTAGGCGTTTATTGCTATAAACATTCCTCTTATTACTGCTTTTTATGTATCCCATAGATTTGAGCATACTGTGTTTTTATTTTTATTGGTTTCAATATTTTAAAAACTTTTCTTCTTAATTTCTTTATTGTCCCAATGCTCAGTCAAGAGACTGTTGTTTAATTTACATGTGTCTACATAATTTTCAAATTTCCTCTTGTTATTGATTTCTAGTTTTATTCCACTTTTGTCAGAATAAAGGTACTTTTTTGTCAGAAAAGGTACTTTTTTGAAATTTATGGAACTTGTTTTGTGGCCTCACACATATATTACCTTTGAAAATGTTACATGTGCTGAGGAGAAAAACGTGAAGTTGACTGCTGTTGTATGAAATGTTCTGTGTCTATTAAATCAATTTGTTCTATAGTACAGAATAAGTCTCATGTTTTATTGTTTATTTTCTGCCTAGATGATATATCCAATGCTCAAAGTAGAGTGTTGAAGTTCTCAAGTATTACTGTATTGGGGCCTATCTCTCTCTTTAGCTCAAATAATATTTGTTTTATATATCTGGGTGCTCCAGCATTGAGTGCATATATATTTACAGTTGTTATATACTCTTGGTGAGTTGGCCCCTTTATGATTACATAATTATTTTTCTTTGTCTCTTTTCACAGATTTTGTCTTGAAGTCTATTTCTTGTGATATAAGTATAGCTATTCCTGCTCTTTTTTTATTTTCCTTTGCATGGGATATAGTTTTCCATTTGTTTATTTTAACTCTATATGTGTCCTTATAAGTGAATTTAGTTTCTTATACACAGCATATACTTGAGTCCTGTTTTCCTTTTAACCATTCAGCCACTCTATGTATTTTTATTGGATAATTTGGTCACCTACATTCCATATTATTATTTATTTTATTATTATTATTGCTTTGGTATTTTATTTTATTTTTATTTATTTATTTATTTATTTATTTATTTATTTATTTATTTATTTATTT
>NC_045436.1:55283790-55299866 GCF_002776525.5 Piliocolobus tephrosceles
TTTATTTATTTATTTATTTATTTATTTATTTATTTATTTATTTATTTTGAGACGGAGTCTCGCTCTGTCGCCCAGGCTGGAGTGCAGTGGCCGGATCTCAGCTCACTGCAAGCTCCGCCTCCCGAGTTCACGCCATTCTCCTGCTTCAGCCTCCCGAGTAGCTGGGACTACAGGAGCTACAGGCGCCCGCCACTTTATTTTTCAGAATAGTATTAGGATCATTCCTAGTAGCGCCTACATTCTGTGGCTTGGGAGAAATGTATAATGCCACGTATATAGCACTACAGTGTCACACAGAGTAGTTTCAGTATGCTAAACATCCTCTGTGTTCTCCCATTCAATTAGATTACTTTTTAGGATAGGAATGGTCAAAAGGGATGTCTCTGAAAAGGAAACACTTAAGCCAAGAACAGAAAGTCAAATAGAGTTTAGCCAGGTGAAAGAAGTTAGACAGGAGAGAGGATTGAAGGATGCTCCAAGCAAATAGAAGAGTGGTATGGATTAGGTAAGAATCTGACATCTTTAAGGAAAAGAAGAAATTCTAGCATGACATGTCAGTGAATGAGGGGCAGAGGGTGGGCATGAGGCATAAAGAACACTAAAAGGTTTTAAGTTGGGCACCTCTGGATCTAAGTGGCTTTTTCTCAGAGTCCTCTGGAATGAATGGGAAGGGACAAAAATGAGAGCAGATATACTGGCTTAATTTGTGGTCTGTTTGTTTATTTTTCTTTTCACATTCCTCTGGTTAATCTTCCAGAAAATCAGCTCTGTTATATCTGCCACCTCCTATGAGCACAAGGCACAGAACGTAGACCCTGTAACCCTCAGAGGGCCTGAAGGAAAGTGATGCTGGTGTGACCTGCCCAAGAGGGTGGTGCCCAAGACAGGGCATTCTAGACCCTCATAGGCAACAGAGCCAGGTCAGTAAGACCAAGTTTCTTCTGGGACCTCTGAAGGCTTAGGAGCATTTTATCTTTTGAGAACTGGTCAAGATGGAGGAACCTAAGCTTTCAGGAAGCAGACTGGCTGCTTTCTTTTATTTTTATTTCTATGTTATTGATTTATTTTCTATATTTACATCTATTTATCTATCATCTATCTACATATATATTCATTTATTTATGTCAACAGCTTTGGGGGTACAAGTGGGTTTTCATTACATAGATGAATTATATACTTGTGAAGTCTGAAGTTTTAGCACACCCATGACCTGAGTAGTGTACATTGTATCCAATATGAAGGTTTTTATCCCTCACCTCACTTCAACCCTCCTGGCTTCTGCCTCTGTGGTGTCTGTTATAACACTCTATATGTCTTTGCATACCCATAGCTTAGCTCCCACTTATAAGTGAGAACATATGGTATTTGGTTTTCCATTTCTGAATTATTTCACTTAGAATAATGACCTTCACCTCCATCCAAGTTGCTACAAAATACATTATTTTACTCTTTTTGGAGGCTGAATAGTAGTCCATGGTGTATACCACATTTTTTTAATCCACTTATCAGTTGATGGGCACTTTGGTTGTGAATTGTGAATTGCGCTATAATAAGTATACATGTGTAGGTGTTTTTTGATACAATGACTTCTTTTCTTTTAGGGGGATACCCAGTAGAGGGATTGCTGGATTGAATAACAGATCTACTTTGAGTTATTTGGGACATCTCCAAACTGCTTTCCATAGGAATTGTACTAATTTACATTCTTACCAGCATTGTGTAAAAGTTATCTTTTCACCACATCCATGCCAACATATATTGTTTTTTGACTTCTCAATAATTATCATTCTGGCTGGGATAAGGAGGTATCTCAATGTGGTTTGAATTTGCATTTCCATAATGATTAGTAATGTTGAGCATTTTTTCATGTTTGTTGATCATTTGTGTATCTTCTTTTGAAAAATGTCTACCCATGTCATCTGCCCACCTTTTGAGGGGTTTACTATTTTTATTATTGTTGCTTGCTGATTTAAGCTCCTTGTAAATCCTGGATACTAGACCATTGTTGAATGCATAGTTTGCAAATATTTTCTCCCATTCTGTGGGTTTTCTCTTTACTATGATGATTACTTTTCTGCTGTGCAGAAGCTTTTTAATTTAATGAGATCCCATTGATTCATTTTTGTTTTTGTTGCATTTGCTTTTGGGGTATTAGTCATAATTTCTTTGCCTAGGTCCATGTCCAAAAGAGTTTATCCTAGGTTTTCTTTTAGAATTTTTATGGTTTTAGGTTTTAGATTTATTTAAAGCTTTAATCCATCTTAAGTTGATTTTTGTATATGATCAGAGAAGGGGATCCAGTTTCATTCTTCTACATGTGGCTGCTACCCAGTTTTCCTGTCACCATTTATTGAACAGGGAGTCCTTTCCCCAGTTTATGTTCTTGTGTAAATTGTCGAAGATCAGTTGGTTATAAGTATTTGGCTTTATTTCTGAGTTATTTATTCTGTTCCATTGGTCTATGTATCTGCTTTTTTAATTTTAACCAATACCATGCTATTTTGGTAACTATGCCTATGTAGTATAATTTGAAATCAGGTAATATGATGCCTCCAGTTTTGTTACTTTTTCTTAAGATTGCTTTGATTATTGGGGCTCTTTCCTGATCCATATGAATTTTAGCATTTATTTCTAATTCTGTGAAAAATGGTGTTGAAGTTTTGATAGAAATTACATTGAATCTGTAAATTCCTTTGGGCAGTATGGTCATTTTTACAATACTTATCCTTGCAATCCATGAGCATAGCATGTATTTGTATTTGTTTGAATAGAATATGATTTATGTTACCACCCTTTTGTATTTCTCCTTGTAAAGATCTTTCACATTTTTAAAGAACATTTCTAGGTATCTCAATTTTTTTGTAGCTATTGTAAGAGGGATTACATTCTTGTTTGATTCTCAGCTTGGTCGTTGTTGGTGTATAGCAGTACTAGCAATTTGTATACATGGATTTTATAGCTTGAGTCTTTGCTGAATTCATTTATAAAATCTAGGAGTCTTTTGGAGTTGTCTTTAGGGTTTACTATGTAGCCAATTACATCATTTGCAAGCACATATCCCTTATTTATTTATCTTGCCTGATTGCTCTAGCCAGGACTTCTGTTTTTAACAGAAGTGGTAAAAGTGGGCATCTGTGTCTTGTTCCAGTTCTTAGTGGGGATGTTCTTAACTTTTCCATGTCAACTATGATGTTGGCTTTTGGTGTGTCATACATGACATATCATGTTTATGAATGTTTGTTCTATACCTAAGTTGTTAAGGGTTTTTATAATAAAGAGATACTGTAATTTATTGAATGTGTTTTCTGTATCTATTGAGAGGATCATATGGTTTTGGTTTTAAATTCTATTATATGATGAATCTAATTGATTGACTTGCATATCTTGAACCATCCCTTCATCTCTGGGCTGAAACCCACTTGATTATAGTGAATTATCTTTTTGATGTGCTGTTGGATTCAGTTTGCTAGTATATTGTTGAGGATTTTTGCATCTGTGTTCATCAGGGATATTGGTTTGTAATTTTCTTTTTTTATGTTCTTTCCTGGCTTTGATGTCAGGGTGATGCTAGCTTTATAGAATGAATAAGAGATGGTTTCTTTCTTTTCAGTCTTTTGGAATATTTTCAGTAGGATTGGTACCAATTATTTGAATGTCTGGTAGAATTTGGCTGCAAATTCATCTAGCTTTGGGCTTTTATGTTGACATTTTTTCATTACTGATTCAATCTCACTGCTTATTATTGGTGTATTCAGGATTTCTATTTCTTCTTGATTAAATCAAGGAGGGTTATATTTCTCCAGGAATTTATTCATTTAGTATAGATGGTCTAGTTTGTATGTATAGGGGGTATTCATAGCAGTCTCAAATGACCTTTTGTATTTCTTTGGTGTCATTGGAATGCCTCCATTTGCATTTCTAATTGATCTTATTTGAATCTTCTCTCTTCCTGGTTCTATCTAATGGTCTATCAATTTTATTTATTATTTATAAGAACCAACTTTTCATTTCATTGATCTTTTGTAATTTTTTTGTTTCAATTTCATGTAGTTCTGCTCTGCTTTTTGTTTCTTTTCTTCTGCTAGCTTTGAGTTTGGTTTGTTATTGTTTCTCTAGTTCATTTAAATGAGATATTGGGTTGCCAATTTGTGATCTTTCAGACTTTGTGATGTAGGCATTTAGCACCATAAACTTTCCTCTTAGCATTGCTTTTGCTGTATTCTAGAGGTCTTTATACCTTGTCTCATGGTTAATATCCATTTTGAATCATTTTAAATTTTTATCTTGATTTTATTGTTAACCCCAAAATCACTCAAGTGCAGATTCGATTAATTTTCATGTATTTATATAGTCTTGAGGTTTCCTTTTGGAGTTGACTTCTAGTTTTATTTCACTGTGGCCTTGAGAAGATACTTGATAGGATTTCAATATTTAAAAATTTATTCAGACTTCTTTTATGGTATATCATATTGCCTATCTTGAAGAATGTTCCATGTGCTGATGAGAAGAGTGTATATTCTGCAGTTCTAGAGTAGAGTGTTCTGTGCATATCTCTTAGTTCTATTTGTTCTAGAGTGCAGATTAAGTCCATTGTTTGTTGACGTTCCACCTTGATGATCTGTCTACTGCTGTCAGTGGAGGGTTGAAGTTCCCTATTATTATTGTGTTGCTGTCTATCTCTTTTCCTAGGTCTAGGATTAATTGTTTTATGGATCTGGGAGCTGCAGAGTTAGGTGCATATGTATTTAGGATTGCAATATATCCTTGTTGGACTTATCGTCTTATCATTACATAATAACCTTCTTTGTGTGGTTTTACTATTGTGGCTTCAATGTTATTATTGCTAGGGAAGGACTTATTACTGCCATTTTGTTATTCCTTTTCTGGTTCTTTTGTTGTTCTTCTCTTTCTTTTCTTCTTTCTTATTGTTTTCCTTTGTTTAAAAGTTATTTTCTCTGGTAGTATTTCTTAATTCCTTGCATTTTATTTTTGTGTCTTTGTTACAAGGTTTTTGCTTTGGGATTACAATGAAGCTTATAACCAATTATTTTAAACTGATGAAAACTTTGGTCACTGAAAACAAAAGAAAAGAAAAGAATAAAACACACAAACAAGAGAAAACTAAAAAGCTCTGTAACTCCATCCCCAGGTATTTTAATTATTTGTTGACTCTATTATATGTTTGTACAGTCTCAACAAGTTGCAGTATTATTTTTGATGGATTTGTCTTTTAGTTTTTCTATGCAATATATGAGTTTTTTTAACTTACTGCAGCTACAGTGTTAGAGTATTCTGTATTGTCTGTGTACTTACTTTTACCAGTAAGTTTTATATGTTTAGTTAATTTATTTTTGCTCATTAATGTCCTATTCTTTGAGACTGAATAATTCTCTTTAGCATCTCTTGTAAGACAAGTCTGCTGTTGATGAAGTCCCTCAGCTTTTGCTTATCGGATAGATCTTTATTTCTTCTTCATGTTTGAAGGATAATTTTGCTGGAAATAGCATTCTAAGTTGGGATTTCTTTTTTCTTTCACCATTTCAAATATCTGTCCTGATCTCTAAGGTTTTTACTGAGAAGTCTGCTTCCAGATGTATTTTAACTTCTTTATATTCTATTTGTTTTCTTCTCCTTCTGCTATTAGGATTCTTTGTATATCCTTGTGTTTGTAAAGTTCCATGTTATTATTTCCTTGAATAAGATTTCTACCCCATTCTCTCTCTACATCCTCTTTATAAACAATAACTCTTAGATTTTTCTTCTTTAGGCTATTTTCTAGATCATATAGGCATGCTTCATTTTTTTTTTCTTCTCTCACTGTGTATTTCCATATAGCCTGCATTTAAGCTTACTAATTCTTTCTTCTGCTTGATTAATTCTGTTGTCGAGAGACTCTGATGCATTTTTCAGGTTGTTAACTGAATTTTTCAGCTTTAGAATTTCTGCTTAATTATTTTAAATATTTCAATCTCTTTGTTAAGTTTCTCTAAAAGAATTTGGAATTCCTTCTCTGTGTTAACCTCAAGCTCATTGAGTTTCCTCAACACAGCTATTTTGAATTATTTGTCTGAGAGGCCACGTATCTGTCACTCTAGGATTGGTCACTGGTTCCTCACTTAGTGCATTTGGTGATGTTATATTTTCCTCGAACTTCTTTCTTTTTTCTTTTAAATTTTACTTTATTTTTAAAGATGGAGTCTCACTCTGTCCAGCCTCAAACTCCTAGACTTGAGCAATCCTCACACCTTAGACTCCTGAGTAGCTGGGAATACAGGCACATACCACCTGGCTAATATTTTGAGAGAGAGAGAGTCTTACTGTATTGCCCAGGCTGGACTCTAACTTCTGACCTCAACAGTCCTTTCACATCAACCTCCCAAGTAGCTGGGATTATAGACATGAGGCACCATATCTAGATTTGGATGTGTTTGATGCTTATCAATGTCTAGGCATTGAATAATCAAGTATTTATTACAATATTCACAGTCTGGGCTTGTTTGTACCTATCCTTCTTTCTATGAATTCAAAGGGGCTTTAGTGTTCTGACTTAATCCTGTGGCCACTGCAGCTCTTTCAGCACCAGGGAGTGTCCTAAGCATAGGAACACTGTGACTTTTGTAGACTCCTAATTACATAGCCTTGGGTTACTTGGAGAAGGGTGTATTATCTGGGATACCAGGCAAAGTCTCTTGCTCTCTTCCCTCTCTTTTCCCCAATCAGAAGGGATCTCTCTTTGTGCCAGGCTGCCTAAAGTTTGGTGAGGGGTAATATGAGCATTTTTATGGCCACCACAGCTGACACGGCACTGGGTCACATCTGTAGCCCATTGTTTTCCAGATCAGCAAAGTACTAAACCTGGCCCAAGGCTTGTGGCCACTAATGCCTGGCTACCACTCATTTTTATTCAAGGCCCACTTTAACCAGTAGGTGGTGAGTCCTTTTGGGACTGGGTCCATTCCATAAGGGGAGCAGATTCCCAGGGTGGGTCTAGAAACACCATGCAGGAGTAAAAACCTAGAATTGGTGCTTTGTAAATCTGGTTGGTGATTATTTTACTGTGTCGGAATTTATACCCAAGCTTCAAGACAAAATTGTCTCTACTATTCCTTTTTCTGCTAAAAAGGAGGATGCCTGTGAGCTGCTCATTTTGGAATTGGGGGAGGGGTGATGCAGGTACTCCCATGGCTGCGGGCTTCTGCAGCTGGTGCCACTCTGGGTCGCACTCCATATCCACCATCTCCAAAATCAGTGCAACACTAGGACTTGTCCAGGGACTGCAGTCACTGTGGCCTTAATGACACTCAAATTTATTTGGGGCCCCTGGCCACGTTAGTCAGCCCATGGTGAAGCTGGCTGAGACTCAATTTCCTCAAGTTAGGGTGGAGGATTCCTCTCTGGCCCAGTGTTCGTCTAAATGCTCCCTCTAAGTGCGCCAACAGAATTCTGCCCTGTGCCCTATGATAGGGTAGCACTGAGCTTTAATGCAAAGTTCCATGCTCACTCTCCCTGCCCAAAGCACACAGATTCTCTTTGTGCTGTGCTGTCTGGGCTTGAGGAAGGGGTCATGTAGGCAATGTAAGACTGTCCTGCCTGTCCCCTTCAATGCCTCCTTCCTTGTTATTCTGTTACAACCAGGTACTATGATTAATCATCTTATTTTCTGGTTTCTATGAAGGTGAATCCTTGTATGGATAGCTGTTTAATTGGGTGTTCCTACAGGAGGGTGGTCACTGAAGGGTTCTGTTTGGCCATTGTGCTCTGCCCCTCCTGTAGAATTACCTAAGTTTAATTTATTATTGAAGACAAAATTAATAGATTTAGTGTAGCCTAAGTGTACAGTGTTGTAAAGTCTACAGTAGTGCACATTAATATTGTAGGCCTTTGCATTTACTCACCACTCACTTACTAAGTCAGCCACAGTAACTTCCCTTTCTATAAGCTTCATTCATGATAAGCGCCCTATATAGGTGTTCCATTTTTTATCTTTTATGCTCTATTTTTACTGTGCTTTTTCTGTGTTTCAATATGTTTAGATATACAAATAATGATCATTGTGTTACAATTACCTACAAGTATTCAGTACAGTAACATACTACACAGATTTGTAGGCTAAAAGCAATAGGCTATATCATATAGCCTGGGTGTGTTATAGGTTATACCATCTAAGTTTGTGTAAATATGCTCTATAATAGTCCCAGGATGACAAAGTCGCCTAATGATGCCATTTTTCAGAACATATCCCCGTCATTAAGAGGCACACGACCATATATTTATTCTGGTACCTAGTAAAATCAAGTGAATGACATCTAGCACCTAGAAATATTCTAGAAAAGCTATTATACTTTAAAGCAAAGAGTAAAGGAAAAGACATTCTTTGAATATCCAAGCAAGAAGTTCAAGTCACTTATAAAGCAAATAAAATAAGACTGATATCAGCCTTTTCAACTATAATGTTTTGTGCCCCCCCCCCAAAAAAAACCACTATTAATATGCTTAAGGTTCTAAGGAAGAAAAAGCGTAACAAAAAGATTTTATATCTGTCTACATTGACCTTCTAGTGTAAATGTAGACTTTAAGAATATGTCAGAACTCAAGGAATATTGTTTCCATAACTCCTACCTAGAAAATTATCTGTAGAATATAAAAACAATTGAGCTTAAAATCTGATGCTAAACATTGAATATATGTTTATGTATAGAGAAATGACTAACAGAGACAATAAAGCAGACAATAAAGTATCTGTAGGTTAACTTCTCTGACATTTTAGATAAAGTAACATAATCAATACTGGTTTACAAAATTAAGAAAGTGTATGGAAAGGATAATCAGTTCACTAATTACTGATAATAACTGGGAGTGAAAGATATTACTTCAAATCAGAATTGTAGGGAGATAGAGAAGGGGAGGATAAAAGTTTCCCAGTAAAATGTAAGTTCACTCACAGAGGGAAACAATAGAATTTGAAAAAGTTAGAGGACTAAGGATATTCTTCAAAAGCATTAGTATAAATGTTATAAATGTAGTCATTAGTCTAAAATTGCAAAACTTTCTAAATACCAGAATATATGAGGAGAGAGAGAACAAATAAGTGACCACATAATGACATAACTATGTGTGCATAAAACATTAAAAATATGAGAATGGAGGCCAAATATATTAATTCTAGCATAATGAAATGAGCTTAAATCACCAGTAGAAAGAAAATGGTTTTATTGTCTAAAAATGTAAAATCCAAAATTCCACTTTATGTAAGTGACAGACCTGGAAAAACAACCTTCAAAAGTGCTAAAAATAGAAGGATGCCCTGATATATACTACTCAAATGCAATTGAGGTAAAATAGGAGTTAAAATCTTGATATCCAAAAGTACAAAATGTATGCCTAATAGATTATATAAGGATGAAATATTTTATAAAGTTAAAAATATTTCTCAGTGAAGCTGTAACAACCATTAATTTTATGCCAATAGTAATATAGCAGTGACTTTCTTTAAACACCAACTGCAGCTGCAAAATAACTGTACAAGGAAATTAATAAAAATAAAAATCAACACATTCTTCTGTAATCAAAGTGAATCAAGTGGATAAAAATTTCATAAAGATATTGAAGTACTGAACATTTGTCATCAATAATTTAGATATTATATTAATATATTGAAACCTTAATCCAGATGATACTATACTTATCTTAAGTACAGCAAAGTTATTCATAAAAATTCATCATTTTATACCACAAATGAAATCTTAATACTAAAAAAAATACTAAGAACATTCTGTGAATTTTCAATAAAACAATAATTCATAACAAATTTGAAAAGCAAAAAAATTCTTGCACGTGGTATTAAAATGGACAGTGTTGAACAACCCTGGTATCAAACTGGAAACAAATAAAACTACATTATTTCTCAAAATTAAAGTGGGGCTTATCAGGATTTATGGGATACAGCTAAAGTAATCATCAGATAAAATTTGACAGCATTAAATAAATGCACCAATAAAAATTAGAAAAAAATGGAATTAATATCATTTTTAAAGTTATTTTAACACCAACAACATATTAAACCTAAGGAAAACAGAGAGAAGAATTTGAAGGAATTGTCACCTAAATTAGAGTGTACCTCAGCACTGTTTCACATTAGTAGACTATAGCTGTTTAAATAAACAGTATTGCTGCCTTCATGGAGCTTTCAGATGATTTGAATTTTAAAAGGGACTGGTTTGGAAAGGCAGGTTGATTTCTTTTCTCTCCAGAGTTGTGTTATGGGATAACAATTTGTAACACAATATGATCACAGTTAGACTAGACAAATGCTGACTTTATTACTGAAATATTTAAGATTTATATATAGGCCGGGCGCGGTGGCTCAAGCCTGTAATCCCAGCACTTTGGGAGGCCGAGACGGGCGGATCACGAGGTCAGGAGATCGAGACCATCCTGGCTAACACGGTGAAACCCCGTCTCTACTAAAAATACAAAAACTAGCTGGGCGAGGTGGCGGGCGCCTGTAGTCTCAGCTATTCGGGAGGCTGAGGCAGGAGAATGGCGTAAACCCGGGAGGCGGAGCTTGCAGTGAGCTGAGATCCGGCCACTGCACTCCAGTCCGGGCGACAGAGCAAGACTCTGCCTCAAAAAAAAAAAAAAAAAAAAAAAAAAAAAAAATTATATATAGATCTAGTAATTATTAATGGGTACCCCATAAATACCCCATTCTAATATAATTTCCTTATATTTATAGTTTACAGTATATTTCAGTAATTTACAGTATGTTTCAGAAAAGTAATTGTTTCTCTTTCCAGAATCTATTGAAATATTATTTTTTCCCGTGCATCCACATTTGTAAAAACACTGATTAATGTGATGGTTTCTGTTTCATCAATATTAATTTAAACCTGCTGAATATCCTTGGAGAGCTAATCAAGAAGGTAGAAATTTTTCCACATTAATATTGTCAAGTGACAGTAGATTTAAGAGGTAACGAGCACTATTTACTTAAAAAGAAAATGTTTTCCCTTATGCAATTACTGTTAGAAGAATCATTAGCCACAACAAAAGCTCTATGAGTCAGTTAAACATATGTCTCATTCTATAATTTATACTTCTTCTTAACAGTCTGTGATCCCTTGGGTCAAGATTACTTTAGAAATACAAAGAGGACCTTAAAACTAAATAATTTCTATTATAAAATGAACATGTAAATTATCTGCTAAATTACTTGTACTTAATTAGTAATTTTGCATAATGACATACATTCTCTTTGGGTCTCTTCAGGCTCTGACAGATAACACTTTACAAATGTTACTTACGTTCCAATTATGGCAGAAACCTTGTAGAAATGTACCATTAATCTAAATATGCAAACGTGAGCAAAACTAGTATTCCTTAGGCAAACTGTAATTCAACATTTCTGCTAAAGTGTATCTTGACTCATTTTGAATGCAATGCTCTTTACGTTATTGTTTCTTACTTGAGAAACAGCTATCCATTTTTAAAAGTTTGTAAGTGAATAACATAGTGTACAATTATTAGAGTTAGCTCATTTGACTTTTAGTGTAGAAATTCAGATTACAAAAATATTTATCTTCTGATTTAAATGCTGTGGTTTTTTGGTAGTTAACTATAAAATAACCATGGAAGACAGCTACCAGTACTAACACTGCAGTGTTCTGGCTGAATTGTTCTAATCCTGTCATAATAACTTTGGGTTTTAAGTGAGTATATGTAATTCACTTAGAGGAACAGTACATTTATTTCAAATAAAATGATGAAAATAAAAACATTTATTTGTTTAACAAATATTTATTGAATAATTATAATGCATAGAGGATAGAGCGATGAGGAAGACAGACACAGATTTCTCTCAGAAGTTTACATTCAGACTGTGTGTATATGAGAGCATGTTTTGTATGTGACTGTGTGTTTGTGTGTGTGAGTGAGAATTGAGCGAGAAACAATGATTAAAAGTAGATAATGATTAAAAGTAGATAATGATTAGAGATAGATAATGTGTGTTGGGGGAGAGAAAGAATGAGTAGGAAAATAGACAACCTATTATCAGCGTTTGTAAGAAAAATAAAGTTATGTAATAGACAAATGACTTGAATAAGAAGTCTACTTTAAATATAGCCTTCCATTTTACACATAAATATACAATAAATTTTACATAGCTTTCATGTCTGTCAAATTAAAGTACTGGATAAATTATATGGAGATTGTATTTTGCTTTCTTTGAAACGTAACCTAGAGAGGTTCAACATTTTGGAAATTCATGTCACCTCTGGCAATACCATTTATGCTATATGAATTGTCATTTCAGCCTCTACACTGACATCACTAGTATCATTTTGTGATCACATTTGTATAATAAAGGTGATTTCTACCCTATTTAAGAATGTTAAATATAAAGAAAACACATCTACAATATTCGGTTGAAGTTTTGCTACAGTGTTTTGTGACTTTACCTGAAAATTAATATCATGAATGTAATCTACCAACTTCTTTTTCAAATTAAGCAACAGAAATGTTAAGATTAAATGCAAAGTTTAGAAATAAGTATAGTAGCTCACATAATCCTGAAACCTGAAACTCATTAGAATGTTTAAAAACACTTAATTTCAGAATGAGCGAGGTTTATTTTATATATAAAGTACAAATAATGCAAAATATTAATATAATGAACCACACAACATTGGAGAAAAAAGTAATCTTACCAGCCAAATGTGAAGTTTTAAAAGGGAGTAACTTGTTCTTCTGATTGTGCAAAGGCAATGTTTATAGATGAATCAATGAGAAGATAAAATATTAGGTATATAATAAACTGCAAATCATATGTAAAATTCAAAAGGATAGGGGAGATGTTATTTATTTATTTATTTATTGAACAGAGTCTGGCTCTGTTGTCCAGGCTTGAGGTCAGTGGCAGGATCTCAGCTCACTGCAACCTCTGCCTCCAGGGTTCAAACAATTCTCCTGCCTCAGCCTCCTGAGTAGCTAGGACTGGAGGTGTGCGCCAACACGCCCAGTTAATTTTTGTATTTTTAGTAGAGATGAGGCTTCGGCATGTTGCCCAGGCTGATCTCAAACTCCTGAGCTCAGGCAATCTGCCTAACTCAATCTCCCAAAGTGCTATGATTACAGGCATGAGCCACTGTGCCTAGCCGAGGAGATGTTATTTAGAATAACAGTCTGTAATACAGAGACTTTTTCAGTATTTGAAACCTTTAAAATTAATTCATGGAAAAAAAAATTCCTATTGCAATAACATTGTATAACAAATAGAACAGTAACTCAGGTTAGTGGGTGACACAAGTTTACAGTCAACTTAAAAAATAAACACCAACTCTTCCTATTTGGAAATCTTTTATTTATTTCTTTTGCCTGATTACTCTGGCTAGAACATCTAGTACATACTGAATAGGAGTAGTGAGAGTGGGCATTCTTATCTATTTTCTGGCTCTCAAGGGGAATGCTTCCAGCTTTTGCTTGTTCAGTGTGTTGGCTGTTGATTTGTCATCGATGGCTTTTGTTATTTTGAAATTTGTTCCTTTGATGCCTGATTTGTTGAGGGTTTTTAAAATGAAAGGATGTCAAATTTTACTAAAAGCCTTTTGTGGGTCTCTGGAGGTGATCATGTGTTTTTTTGTTTTCAGTTCTATTTATGTAATGAATCAAATTTATTGATTTCTGTATGTTGAACCAACCCTGTATCCCAGGAATACAGCCTACTTGATCATGGTGTATTAGATTTTTGATGTGCTGCTGGTTTCAGTTTGATAGTATTTTGTTGAGGATTTTTCCATCTATGTTTTCAGGTTGCCTCACACTTTTATATAGCTTCTTGTTTTACCTTTTTTTTTTTCCTTTAGTAACGAAATGATTTTCAAGTGATTTTCAATGTATTAGAGCCAGAATATGTCAGAGGAGTTTAAGGTAGGGGACATGATTTTTGGCACCCCATCCTACTACATATGATACATTGAAGCCTCTGCTTCTTTCTTCCCCTTTCCCTCCCTCCTTCCCACCTTTCTCCTTCCTTCCTTCCTTCCTTCCTTCCTTCCTTCCTTCCTTCCTTCCCTCCCTCCCTCCCTCCCTCCCTCCCTTCCTCTCTCCCTCCCTGGCTTTCAAGGTTGGCCTAAGTATAAAATTTAGAGTTTTGTGGATAAGTAGTTGGAAAGGATATTATTTAAGTAACGTTCAATAAAGGGTATATTTTTCATCCCAAGATAGGTACCATATATCACACGGTTCAAGATTGTGGGGATGTTAAGAGTATATTTCACAACATCCTTTACTATAAACATACACTGGATAATTTTACCTTAAATTCACAGATATAATTACTTTTCATAGCCAAAGTAGATCTCATAAGAACAAAATACAATAAATGAATAGATAAACAGATAGATTCCACATTCTAATAATATTTATTTATTTAATATGGCAGCACATTTATTTTTGTTAAGTGTTGTTATTCACATGGCGTTAACTTGATCTAGAATTTTTTTCCTAAAGATTTTTAGTCTGTTATTAGATGAATTTCAAAGAAAATGAGGCCCATAATTGCTCAAATACAGGTTATATAAAGCCAGTCTTATGCTGACAATTAAATTCTGGCATTCACTCATTCACCGCTTCATTTATTCTAATAAATGTACATCCCTCTTCTGTGTTTGGCACTAAAATGAAATTTTAGGGGTTAAGTGAGGGAGGTTTCTTTGAAGGAAAGACAGTCTGTATAAAGGTTTAGAAATTAGATTAATACGAAAGATTATAGATATTTAAGTGTTCTTTGTGTAGGTTGGTCTTCTTAATCCATAACCTTGCCTATTCAGTTGTTGGTACTGATGATCTCATATATATTATAATAAGAAATATGGGAGAAAACTTCGTAAATTTTGATATGACTCAATGTATTCATTCCAAGACGCTGTTCGGCAAAATTGAGCTAATTACACATAATATTTGTTTTGTCATATATTGACTTAAAGGCTTAATTTTTGTTTTATTCCGTAAGATTATTTTTAACAATATCTACAATATCTATTGTTATTCATAAATTAACCTGGTTTTTTTTTTTCCCCCTTTGAGCTAACATCTTTACAGGTAATCTAGGAAGGATCATCTAAGTTCAGAAAAGCTTCAAATAGTCGGCCGGGCGCGGTGGCTCAAGCCTGTAATCCCAGCACTTTGGGAGGCCGAGACGGGCGGATCACGAGGTCAGGAGATCGAGACCATCCTGGCTAACACAGTGAAACCCCGTCTCTACTAAAAAATACAAAAAACTAGCCGGGCGAGGTGGCGGGCGCCTGCAGTCCCAGCTACTCGGGAGGCTGAGGCAGGAGAATGGCGTACACCCGGGAGGCGGAGCTTGCAGTGAGCTGAGATCCGGCCACTGCACTCCAGCCTGGGCGACAGAGCCAGACTCCGTCTCAAAAAAAAAAAAAAAAAAAAGAAAAGCTTCAAATAAGGATATTGTAAGATTTTGGACAAATTCAGCATTCATAACAACAGATATCATTTATTCAGCTATCAAATAGGAAAACATATTTTTAAACAATTAATGTGAAATGTCAAAACATGAAATATATTTCTGACAAAACAATACGAATGTCTACAACTTGCTGGGAGGTTAATCTGTTAAGATACGGCGTATTTATAGAGAACAATATGTTGTTCTGTTTGGTTGGTGTTAAAGTTCACGTGTCAGTTGAGGAAATACAGTTGACTATATAATCCAGAGCTTTGAATGAGTGGAGTTTCCTGAATAGAGTAAGCAATAATTAGTCTAGTCCCTTTCTATTACCATACTTTATCTAAGACCTCCTTCTTATAATATAAGGCAGATATGAATTATGGGAAAGCTAAATGTTTGATATAAATAAAGTAAAAAAAAAAACCTTAGTAGAGAATAAATATGGATATAGATAAGATTGAAGTAGAGTTTCTTATAAAGAATATTTCATAATATTTTATTTAAAGATATTAATTTTCGCCTGTAATCCCAGCACTTTGGGAGGCCGAGACGGGCGGATCATGAGGTCAGGAGATCGAGACCATCCTGGCTAACACGGTGAAACCCC
>NC_045436.1:55299966-55373265 GCF_002776525.5 Piliocolobus tephrosceles
GCGAAAAAAAAAAAAAAAAAAAAAAAAAAAAAAAAAAAAAAAAAAAAAAAAGATATTAATTTTCTATGGAGTCAATGTTTCCTATATGAATACATTTAAACTTTCCCATAGGTAATAAAATAGATTATCCTTACTGTGTGATTTTCCTGGTTCCTTCATCCCAGTTTAACTCCTTTAGGGACCTGTTTCATTTATGAAGACAAGACAGGATTCACCACCTTCCTTTTTTCTCTTTGGAATTTGTTGAAATTTAAAAATCCTCTTCTAATTTGTTGAGTAATAATCTTCGCTATATAGCCTTTAAAACATGCAGAAAGTAGCAAAAAGCTCATTAAGAATAAAGATATTTGTAAAGTGAGACCCTGTCTCTACAAAAACAAACAAACAAAAAAATAGAAAACTAGGCATAGGGGCACATGCCAGTAGTCCCAGCTACTCTGGAGACTGAGGCAGGAGGATTGCTTGAGCTAGGAGTTCAAGGCTACTTTGAGCTAGCATCACACTACTGCACTCCAGCATGGACTACAGATTGAGACCCTATCTTAAGAAAATTAAAAAATAAAAAAAAAAAGAATAAATATGTTTGTATTTAAACAAAACAGAATACTGAATGTGGAGAGGAAAAGTATCCAAAAATATGTGGCCTTTAACTAAGGTGATGTTTATTCACATTAAATAAATAATATCACATGAGCAATTAAATAAATTTTGAAGATAAAATCTTTCATTGTCAAACTCAAAATTGTGATTTGTTTTTGACTTATTAGAGTAAATATCATTTCTTGTAACCTTTATGGACATTTGCATGGATAATATTCTTGGTCTATTGGTATATTTAAAATATATATTATAATATACACACACACACACACACACACACACACACACATACACACTTGAAAAACTATCATCTGAACATTAACTCCAAACATTAAAAGTGATGACTTGGCAAACTAAAACACTATGAAGACAGAAAGACAAAAGAGTGGTGAATGTTATATTGCGATTAATACCTTCTTTATACTTTGTATTAAAGACACAGTACTAAAAAATTAGAGACAAACTATAATGAAAATGAGTTGAAAGCAATTCCATTATGTTTGGATGTTTATCCCCTTAAACATCACTCTCAAATGTAATTCCCAATGTTAGAGGTGGAGCCTCATGGGAAGTGTTTGTGTCATGGGAGCAGATCTCACATGAATAGATTAACCTTTCTAGTGTGAGGGGTGAGTGAGTTCTTGGTCTATTAGTTCCTTCCAGAGCTTGTTGTTAAAAATAAGCTAGCACCACCTCTTTCCTACTCTCTTCCTTCCTCTTTTACTATGTGATCTCTGCATACACTGGCTCCCCTTTTCCTTCTACCATGAGTGGAGGTAATCTGAGACCCTCACCAGGAGCAATTCTGATGCCATGCTTCTTGCACATACTGGAGAAGTGTGAGCTAAATAAAACCTTTTTGCTTTATAAATTACCCAGACTCAGATATTTCTTTATAGCAACATAAAACAGACTAATGCAGTAAATCTGTACCAAAGGAGGGATGGTGTAGATACCTGAAAACGTGGAAGCAGCTTTGAAACTGGGCAATGGGGCGAGGTTGGAAGTGTTTGGAGGGCATAAGCTGTAAGCCCCTCTGTCTTCCACATGGTATTGAGTCTGCAGGTGCCCAGAATGCAGGAGTGCCGGAGGCTTGATAACATTCACCTAGATTTCAGAGGATATATCCTCAAGCAGAAGCCTGCCACAGAGGCAGAACCACTGTAGACAGTACTTACCAGGGCTTTGCTTAGTGGAGCTGTGGAAATGGGACCACTGCCTTAAATTTTATTAATTTTAAACAGTCAATTTTTCCATATATTTAAGATGGAAATCTCCAGGATCTTACATAAAATTATTCAAAAAACCTAAACTTACAATATGCTTTCCTAACATATGTAAGGGTAAACTGAGGCTGGAGCCAAACCGGGAACAAAGACACAAGGCAAATGGCAGTGAGAATAGCCTTTATGAGGACTTGCGGGCAAGGTTCCTTGGTCCAAAGGTGCGGGCTGAGGAAGTCGCGCTGAGGGAGGAGGGTAGGGGCTTTACATAGCCTTAGAGGTAGGGAAGCTGGTTGTGCAAACAGGGCCTGGGGGGTCTTGAAACTACTAGGGCAGGAGTTGAGTAAGGGTCATGAGGAAGGGGTCTTTGGAAACCGTCAACCGAAACTGCTGTTTACGAACTTGTGGAATGCAGGTGAGCTGCAGGTCATGGGGGAGTGTGGTTGCCCAGCCAGAACTCTGACACATGTAAGTCTGCGGGTGTGTATAAGGGTGAAGGGAGTCTTTAACAAAAGTCCTGCTACGCCGGGTAACACCGCCATGTTGGGTCTAGATTCCTGCCTAACAACATACTTTATAATGTAACATATTCTTAACATTAAAACCTGAAAATAATATTGAAATATATTAATAGTCAATATCGCTCATAGCCATAGAAACTAAAAACTTAAACAAAAATATTACAACAGGGAATTCATTTTTATCAAAAGAAACATTAAGAAAAAAAAGTGTAAACCACAGGAGAAAAATAGTGACAACAAATATCTTTAACAAAAGACCTGATTTCAGATTATATAAGGTACTTCTGTAAATCAATAAATAAAATAATGACAATCCATTAGAAAATTGGGCAAAATACTTGAAAAGCTGCTCAAAAATAACACTATCTAAATTGATATGGATATAAAATGGACAATTCAATAAAAATATAAAAATATCTTACGTTATTTTTTGCAAAAATTGTAATTGATAATATAGTTCTTAATTTCATGATGGGAAATTTACCAGGAATATTCTTATATTATAATGAGCTTTAATTAACTTACCATTTTACATATTTTTCTGTTGTCCAATTTTCCTTTTGTCATTTCAAAATATTTTAAATTTGCTATGAAAATGGTAACATATATTTTATTCTAGAAATACATGATAAAATTTTACAACTTTGAAATGTCCCCACTAATGGTTAATTCTATTATCTTTATTTTGAGTTAATAAAATAAATAATTGGCAAAACATTAGAAAAGATAAGATGAAATGTACTATTTAAATATAGGTATTCTGACCATGTGTTGATGGAGTAGATAGATATTGTTAGGATATAAATGACTGTATATTGTAAGTTACCATTCTGAAATAAAATTATCAGAAAGAATATTTAATGAACATTGTTTATATCAGGATAAGTTTTCCACACCTATCAATTCTATTCTCAAGACATTATGATATGATCGTTTTGATGAACAACACCAACAAAAATTTAGTAAAACAGTATTTACAAAGTGCTGAGAAAATTGTAACCATGTTTTGGGATATAATGTTTAGCATGTGCAGCTATGAGATTTTAATTTTGTGTTTTTTTTATTTTTTATTTTTAACCATAATACATAAACAGTAAAGTATGTAGAGCACAGGGTGCTCCATGTTTTTAACATAAATGTCTGTATAATCACAAACAGGTCAAGAACAAGAAATTCCCTGCCTTTCAGAAATTTATTTTATTTCCCTTGCCATTCTAGCCTGTCTTTCCCCAAAATAAGCACTATCTTGAATTCTAACACAATACTGTACTTCTGACTACTTTATATTTTATATAAACTGAATTACATAGTATGTATTCGTTTGCGTCTGACTTCAGTCACTTTACATGTTTGTGTAATCCATTCTATTTTTGCATGAAGTTTTAAGTTGGTTCATGTATTTTCATGGCTGTATCATGTTTTGTTTATTAATGTACCAAAATTTACATGTCTTTTTAACTACTGATAGACATTTGAGGTATTTTGAGTTTATACTAGCATAAAAAATGTTATTAAAAACATTCTGGATAGTGAACTTGTTATGTATCTGCATATGTTTCAATTGTGTGAGGATTTCATTAATTAATCAAACTGCATTGCTAACTTTAACACAAATCCCATGAGTTCAAGAATGCCAAGGGTTCGAGAAGTTTCATATTTTGGGTTGGAGCGTGGAAAATTTTTGTGCCAGGAGTCCAGGTGAATCTAAATCGCACTGCCATTAAAGCATGATCTTTCTTGAAACTGGCTTAATCAAATCAATTGATCATTTCATACACCCACAAAGTAGGAATCTAATTTTTTTAAAGTGAGATTTGGCATTCTCTATCGAAATTACTTACAAAGTTATCATCGCATGTATATTTGACTGCAGAACTGAAGTAGAAATTATTACTACAGATATATCGGCATAAGTCAACAAAGACATACCCCATATTTATTAATTATAGCATTGCTAAAAATGCCATATAATATGCAGGGCACGGTGGCTCATGCCTGTAATCCCAGCACTTTGGGAGGCCGAGGCAGGTGGATCAACTGAGGTCAGGAGTTCGAGACCAGCCTGGCCAACATGCTGAAACCTTGTATCTACTAAAAATACAAAAATTAGCCAAGTGTGATGGTGGGTGCCTGTAATCCAGCTGCTTGAGAGGCTGAGGCAGGAAGAATCGCTTGAACCTGGGAGGCGGAGGTTATAGTGAGCCGAGATCGTGTCATTGCACTCCAGCCTGGGTGACAGAGTGAGACTCTTGTCTCAAAATAATAATAATAATAATAATAATAATAATAATAATAATAATAATAAAACCAAGAACCAAAAATGATAAACAAACAGAAAACAGCAAAAATGGTCTGTCCTTAGTTACTGTAGAACCAAGCAAGACTTGTGTCTAATGAAAGGAATAGCCTTAACAGAACTGGTAAATATTCCTGGGCCCAATATGTACTCCCTCTTCCTGTAATAGATATTGCCATGCCTGAATGCTAACCAATTAGCAGTAGGGAATAAACTTTAGCCCTAGATATTGCTACGGTCCCTTGAAAAGCTCACCTAGCCACTGTGTGATATATTGATTACATTGGATCCTTTTCACCCTTAAGTGGTAAATAATTTAACTATACTGGATTCATATATTCACATACTCTTTAAAGTTCTCCTTAGCTTGACTAAATTTTAGATGGATTTCTTTCTGACTATGAACACCTGACTTGCCTAGTCTTATTTTGCTATGGAAAGCTTTCCATTGTGTATTCTTTTCCTGTCACTTTGAAATGCATATAAATCTCCTGACCCTTGCCAGTTGTATAACCCAGGAAATGTCTTTTTCAAGGACCTGGGAACAATTTCTTTGAAATGTAAACATCAAAGGGGCTGGAACCCCATCTGCTAATCTCCCTGGGAGGGTAGGAGCCTGTTTTCAATGGGCAACAATTAGGAAACCGATAGGATAATCACAGAGAAAAGTATTCAGAAACTCAGGAATAAATCAATGTGCTGGACACATGCCATTGATCAACCCCAGACTCAAAGTCCTCCAATATTTTTTCACTAGTTCATTCCAGTGTTTAAAAGTTCTCCCATCTTTTGTTACAGTGGAGTTCAGCTTCCTTTCTTATTGCAATCTTCTTGAATTAAAAAGTCTTCTTTGCCTGTTTAACTTTATCTGGAACAATTTTTGCTTTGACTTGGGAATGGGTATGTGTTTTCCTTTTCTTTCTGCAGTGCCTTAACCAGCGGTTCTACTCAAAGGCTAACACATTGACTGATTAATTATCTTGACCAGTGCTTTGTAACAAGCAGTCTTCACTATAGCAAAGGTAGTGCAGCCGTGAATAAAACGTCCCTAGAATCCTTTGGACTGAATATATTTCTGATACATAGAATGCCTATGCCTCAGTATTTTCTCACCATTGTTCCCAGTGACACAATTGAGAATATTTTTTCTTTTTTGAGCAACTTTTTGCCTTCTGGACCTCTTATAGGTCTTTGTTATGAGGGGAGGGACACTTTCACCCAAGAATATATTAAAGACACTACCAAAAAATCATTCATTAAACTTAGTTCTTTTGAGTTCCTTATGTCATTAAAACAGCACACAAAAAAGGAGTTTGTATACTGGCAGGGATAGCAGACCATAATTTTTTATGAGAATATGGAGTTGTTGCTGTGCAATGAGAATAGAAGGAAATATGTCTAGAGCTAAAACAATTCCTTGGGTTACCTCAGTGCTTCCATTAAATGAAAATCTTAAATGGCAATTGCATAAGACACAATGTGACAAAGCAATTGGTAACGAAAGTTTGGAACCTTCAGGCATGAAAGTATAATTTGTCACACTGGGAAAGTACTGTGGACTAGCTGAACTGCTGACACAAGGTGAAGGAAATCTTATAGGAGCAGTAAAAGATGAATATAAAGAAAATCAGCTGTGGTCAGACTCAGAACCCACTAAAAAAGCAGAACTAAAGCTTGACCTACTCTCCATCATCCTGTAATTTGTTGATTTTGTTTGTGTTTAAAAAAAAAATTGGCCATCCCTTAAAAAGGGATATTCCGTAAATAACATTAAGGGATATACCATAAATAACATTAAGTAAACTATGAATTTAATTTAGAGCCTGAGGGGGTTCTGAGCAATGTAAGGTAAAGATTGGAGTATTCAAAGAAAAGCCTTGCCCAAATACTTGGAATGGTTCAGTTAATTATGGCTAATTTCCACGTACCAATCTCTGTATCTCTGTGTCTGAGGACTTGTTCTGACAGCACAGAAGGCTGCTCTCTGTGCATTGTGAGTGCTGGGAGTGAATGCATTATGGAATTCACACCACTCTAGGAGCAGTCTTGAAATAATCATCTTGGGAAATAATATATTAATATACCAGCTCCTGTGCCTCTCAAGTGAGATTATGAAGTGTGACTTTGTGTGATTTTCCAGTTTCTCAATGGGATTAAGTTCCAGGTATCCACTGTGATAGCTGATTATAACACATCCTTTATGACTGCCTTTTTTTCCCTATCATTTTTCCACATCTCCAACAATGACATTTGAAATTCAAACCAATTATTTGCATTCAAACACTTATTTTAATATCTTCTTCTAGAAGAAAAAAAAAAACACAACACACATACACACACACACAAACACACACACACTGTAATCTCTGACCATTGACTACCAAAGGTGGGGATAATTTCTAAATCCTCATGTTATGGACAGTAGTAGTCATCTGTATAATTTGTTTTAAGATACTGATTGAATAGCATTTCAAGAAAAAATTGAATTTACTTGTCTTTTAGTTCATAAATATATGTAATGAATGTATGGTTTATAAGTAAATTTATGCAAATGTTATCTCCTATATAATAAAACCTTTGATTACATATTTGACTTCAGTTACCCAGATAAATTTCACAAATGTCTCCTCAAAAATAAACTTTAGCAAAAAATTTTTTGATAGCTTTTGTAGGATCATCTTTAAGTTAAATTAAAGGAAGTTTAAACATCATGCAGCATTTGTTGTAAACATTGCCTTTACTTTAAATCCAAACTGAAACTCAGACTCAAGGGAGAATATTTTCTACTTATTATTTCTATAACATTTAAAAAATTAAAATTGGCCAGGCGCACTGGCTCACGCCTGTAATCCCAGCACTTTGGGAGGCTGAGGTGGGCGGATCACAAGGTCAGGAGATTGAGACCATCCTGGCTAACGTGGTGAAACCCATCTCTACTAAAAATACAAAAAATTAGCCAGGCGTGGTGGCGGGTGCCTGTAGTCCCAGCTACTTGGGAGGCTGAGGCAGGAGAATGGTGTGAACTCAGGAGGCAGAGCTTGTAGTGAGCTGAGATTGCACCACTGCACCACTCCAGCCTGGGTGACAGAGCGAGACTCTGTCTCCAAAAAAAAAAAAAAAAAAAAACACAAACAAAAAATATTAAAATTGACAAATGATTGAGTTCAAATTTTTAAATTTGGCCAGCATGTGATTAAAAATATGAAACTATGACTTCTTGCTTTCTAACACAAGCTGAAATTTGTAGTTCAAATATGAATGAAATAAACAGCCCAAATCAGTTATCTGAGAAATGCTGATGTATGGAATGAAAGTGTATTTTTTTTTATGATAATGCTTTCCTTGTATTTCTATCAATATAAAAATAAAGCACACTTCACTGATTGCATTAATATGTCTCTGGCTTTTGTTAGTGACAGGAGACAGACACATTCCTAGGTAGACAAGAATGGGTCCCCAGTGAAACTCAACCTTGAAGCCAAGGGTAGTTTAAACCCTGAAAACTGAGGTGACAGTTCCAGATATAGTCCATAACTTGAGTGAGAAGTTCCATCCCCATCTTACTCACTCTAGATTGGTTCCTTCTGAATGAAACCTTGTAATCAATCAAATGGTGCTTTTTCCAAGACCACCCATGGACCAATCAGCACACACTCCCTTATTCTAAGCCCATAAAAACCCTGAATTCAGCCTCACAAACAACTTTTGGGTACCCTCTTGATTTTGAGAGCTTTCTTTCTGTCACCCAATAAAATTCTACTCTGCCTTACTGTAAAGTTAAACTGAGGCTGGAGCCGAACCGGGAACGAAGACACAAGGCAAATGGCAGTGAGAATAGCTTTTATTAGGCTTGCAGGCAAGGTTCCTTGGTCCAAAGGCATGGGCCAAGGAAGTCACGCTGAGGGAGGGGCTTTTTATAGCCTGAGAGGTAGGGAATCTGGTTGTGCAAACAGGACCTGGGGGATCTTGAAACTACTAGGGCAGCAGTTGAGTAAGGGTCATGAGGAATGGGTCTTTGGAAACTGTCAACCGAAACTGCTGTTTACAAACTTGTGGAATGCAGGTGAGCTGCAGGTCATGGGGGAGTGTGGTTGCCCAACCAGAACTCTGACGCACATAAGTCTGCGGGTGTGTACAAGGGTGAAGGGAGTCTTTAACAAAAGGCCTGCTACACCAGGTGAAGCCGCCATGTTGGGTCTAGATTCCTGCCTAACACTTGCTCACTCCTTTGTGTCCATGTGCCTTATTCCTCTTAGTCACAGGACAAGAACCCAAAACTCACCAAACTGCAGGAGCAGAAGATCTGTAACACTCCTGCTTGCTGAGCTGCTGGCAGTGGGAGTAAAAGAGCTGAACTATTTCTTATTGCTTGTCAAACAACAAGAGAGAAGAAGCTGCTGCGAGCCATTCTTTCTCATTCTCCAAACTAAGGGAGTAAAAAAGCCATATAATTTCTATTCGATAAATTATTATTTCATAATAATTTCTTATATAGAAAAAATCATTAAAAAGCACTATATTGATTTTTTATTCAAAGTGCATCTTTCATTCACTTTATATTTTTATTATTCTATCATAAGTAATATTATGGACATTAGACATGAGAATGTATAAATTTGAACTGAAATGTAGATATTCTCATTATATTATTTTGCTAATAAATTCAGTATGTTAATAAATGATACACAAAGCCAAAATAAACCCAAAACAAAAAGTACCAGAATTTTGTTCCAAAGGGTAAATAAAATATACATGTACATTATACTAATTGTATTATCCAAATATAAAAGCATTTGTTTAATACAAAATAAATCCACAACTATATATTAATATCTTATAAAAGGATATTGACTTGTCCATGACTGGATGTATTAATATCAAATTACCACTGCCATATTCAACACAGAGTGAGGTGAACATTTAGAACCATTTTTAAAATAAATTTCACTATTCAGTTTAAATTTTCAAGATTAAATGTTACCAGATGTCTAATAGCAGGGATATGCTTGTTTGATATAGTGGGTATAATGAATATTTATTATAGGCCTAAATATTTATATTGTCTGTGAAATTCTAGAAAAACATGTCATTTATTTTATATAAACATTTTAGAGAGTACTAGGAATCTTCTTTTCATCAATATTAGTGTAATTTTCTAGCAAGTCTCAGAGACTTGCTAGAAATGAAAAAACTTTATTTTGGCCCTTATGTACTTTTCTCCCATGACCTTTAGAGACCTCTCTGATTATTAGCATAACATTTTCTCACCTCTTAGGTCTCCATTTACGCTTCAATAGCCTCATTTACATTTGACTTACTCACTCAGCAATACTGAAGAGCTTCACAGAAAGAAAACAGCCTGTATATGAACAGAAAAACTAAGCGATAGTTGTGGCTTTGTCTGTGTGTGGGAAGGAGTGTTTAATATCTCTATTTTCATTCATATCAACATCCTTCTGAGACTTAACCTCTTTTCTTTTATTCACTGTTTATGTTATCCTAAATTTCTCATAATTTTTATTTCCCAATCTTTTTCTTTTTCAAATAGGAGTAAAGTCTGTCATTAGTTTTATTTGTTTTCTTTCTTTCTAAATCTTTTATTACATTCAAACAGTATTTATTGTTATAACAGAATGTCATTGGAATCATTTTGCTAACATCTTAAACTGACTGTCAGGCTCATCAAGTCACCAGAGTATAGTATTATTTTCAATAAGAAAAACTGCAATTACTTTTGCACCAAGCTATAATTAAATATTAATTATACTCAGGAAAGACCAAGCAATTTACTTATTTGGGTCTGCAAACACTTGAAGGTACTATAGAAGGTTACATCATTAATGCTGAAATCATTTCAGATAGCTTCACACTGCCTCCTGGCAGTTATTTCATGTTTTGTCCTTCACAAAAGTTTTAATTAGATGGATGAAAGTTGGTTCACAAATCATAAACAAAGAAAAAGAAGTCAGCATGAATTTTTACACAAATTAGGCCAGAATGATTCAGATTGGAAAAGGAAATAAATAACTAAAAGATGCATTTTAGATTAAAAATAATTTTAATGTAACTGAATTGAGATGTGCAAATATACTTTGAAAACTGTCCGATGAAAATAGATCTAAAGGCAAATCCTGAATAACATCAGGGTCCCAAGTGTAATAGAAAAGTCAATGAGAAAAATAATTATAACTGTAAATCCACTAGTTTATAGTAGGTTTAAAGAAATATTTCTTTCACATAAACAAGACTGAACTGCTTTTTTTCTTTTTTTTTTTTTTTTCTTTTTTTAACCTGGTAGGCTATGACTTAGAGAAAGCTCATTAAGCTGTTTTATGTTGTTTTATTTTTTTCTGTGTCCCTGCCTCAGGTGGATGATAATTTAATTATGAATATGATGATTTATGACATCAATAGGTACATATTAAAAGTAAATTTGCTTCTTTTAAAGTGTAATTTATAAAATTCATTTGTTTGATGGTGGGTGATAAATACACAGAGATTATTTAATGAATGTGTTTACCTATTGAAAATCCAAGTAAATATTGTATTTCATGTGCTAGAAAACTGATAGGTATAGGGAATAATGATAAAGAAGTTAATATTTTGCCTACCACAATTGTTCAGTTGAACTTCTTTCTTTCTTTCTTTTGCAAAGGTATTGCTAGCTTATGTCAACTGATTCTGATGGTCAAATATTTTTATAAATATCTTCAGGAGAATTTCATAGTGATCTTAAAAACGACAAAGAAAAAGGTACTATAACAAGATTTTAAAATAAGCAAGTCTTGAATTCTGATATGACATGGCATCAAAATCTTGTACTATTTCAACCTTTGACTGAGTGGTTACCTTAGGGATTAAGGCATATGATCTTTTCAAAATAAAATCAATTGTCATCAGAAGATCTATTTTGCATATTTCTTTTAGAACATTTCAGTTTTCATGTGTAAATTATGCAGGTGAAGTGTATAAATAATAAAACTAGAGACAGTAAAATCCAAGCCTTTCTATTTTCCTAATGGTAAAAAACAGAAATCACTATAAAATAGAAATTTAGCCACATCTGTAAAATTCCAGGAAAGCAACTAAAGTTACTTTTAAAAGTTTAATTTATTTAATTATCATAGTTATTAAAAACATTTGAAATTGTTCTTATAATTTAGGTGATTAATACGTATTTGTTCTTATAAACTCTAACTGGCTTAGAAATGAGTTATGGGGACTGCTTTTTTTCCTTACAGTTGATTTTATTTACTTGATTTGTTTTATCTCATTTAAAACACTAGAGGATGGAAAGACACAAGGAAATTATGCCTGGGAATGTGTTTGTTTAGAAATAAAAATATAATCAGTAACTTTAGACATGGTGATCTTAACACTTTGTGACACAATAAGAAATATATATTTGGTCCTTTCCCCCATTTCTTGACACAGACCTCCTAAAACCTTTGTAATTTTCTGAGTAAGGGCATAATAGGTGCATCCTACACAAAAGTCCTGAATCCTTTGGAGCTTCCTATGTGATAGGAATGTCTTTTGTCCTAATGAGGTAACTCCTGGTGGGCTCTTGGATAACTCAAGATGGGAGTTAGACACTAGAAAGACCAAGCCTTTCATAGCAGCAGGAGGCAGACAAATCTTAGGTAGACAGAGGCAGGTCCCCAGTGAAACTATAGCTTCAAGCCAAAAACAGCCTGAAGCCTGAAAGCCCAGGCTGCTGGTTCTAGATGAAACCCACGTCCAAAAGTGAAAATTTCTATTTCTGTTTGCCCGCTCTTTCCTGATTGGTTCTTTCTGAATAATGCTTTTCAACCAATTGAATGTTGCATTTTCCAATGCTACCTATGGCTGGCACCTCCCGCATTCTTTGGCTATAAAAACCTCAGACTCAGCCACACTTTGGACTACCTGACTTTTGGTAGGGGATGCCCAACTCAGGTCCACCTCTCCACTGAGATCTGTTTCATCACTCAATAAAACTCTTCATCTTGCTCACCTGCCAGATGTCAGCTTACCCTAATTCCTTTTGAATGTGGGACAAGAACTCAGGCCCCTCCAAACAGCAAGTGTGAACAGAGCTATAACCCTGTACCACTCCCCTCTCACTCGCTGAGCAATGGGAGATTGAGCCACTGGGCACCACACACCCTCATTTATAAGGCTCCAGATAGCAGGACTGAAAGAGCTGTTAGCAATCTGTAACACCTGTTTTGGGGCTTCAGGGTGGTGGGCATCCTGGAGGTTTTCAGGCTTACAACTTTTATCCCCAGCACCATTCTCTAGGGAGGAGTGATAGCCTGAAGATTGAATTGATAATCCATCATACTTATGTGATAAAGCCATCATAAAAATCCCAAAGCATGGGATTTGGAAAGCTTCTGTATTGGTGAATGCATCTACATGCTGGGTGGTGGCATATCCCAATTACCAAAGAACAGAAGCTCCTGTGTTTGGGAATTTTGGACCTCATGCTATGTACCTTTTCATCTGAATGTCATTTATATCTTTTTATAATGTCCCTTGTGATAAGCTGGCAAACATAAGTAATGTATTTCCCTGAGTTTTATGAGCTATTATAGTAAATTATCAAAAATGAAGAGAGGATTGTTGAAAACCCCAACCTATAGCCAAGTCTGAAAAAAGTGTGAGTGTCCTAGTCAACCATTTCTAGTGACTAGAATCTGAAGTGGGAGAAGTAATGTGTCACTATGGAATCTACACTGACTCTGGGTGGTTAGTGGCAGAATTGAAATAAATTGTAGGACACCAGTCAGTATTCACAGAAAAAAATTGGAGAATTGCATGGTGCAGAAAACTCACACATTAGAAGTACCGAAAATAGATAAACAGTGGTAATTACACATTCTTTAAGTTTGAAAGTTAAGGTTATCTGGTTTCAAGTGGTCTTACTCATGACTATGTTTTCAATAGTTCTTTAAAAATGAGTGAAGACCAGGCAGGAAGGTGCATCATTAAAAACAATAATTGGCGATATTTTTAAGAACTGTTAAAAATGTAAGAACATCCCAGGAAAATGTACTTGCAAAATAATATTTTTTTACTTTTTTTTCTCCTTTATAAACAAGAAATCTGGTTGCATTATTTAAAATTCAGATGAACTAAAGTAATTTTATTTTAAAATGCAATAAATGGAAAGATTATAGCCTTGGTTACATCTTATGTAAACAATAAAATAAAGAGGAATAGAGGAATTAAAGGATAAAAGAGCACATTGAATATTCTCCAGGATAAACCAAAGTTAGGGTACAAAGAAACCTTTAATACATTTTCACGTTTTTAAATTAAAAATGTTTTAAAAATTTAAAATATTAAAATAATACAAATTATCTTTTCTGATCACAATGAAATGAAATTAGTAGTTAATGTTAGAAGAGGAATTAAAACATGCATGAATACGTGGAAATTAAACAACACTCTCTTAAATATCCAATGGGCCAAAAATAAAGAACAATAAAGATTAGAAAAATTTTATTGAGACAAATGAAAATTTAAAATAACATATGAAAATTTATGAAATGCAATCAAGAAGGGAATTAATGCCTCTTAAATACTTACACTGAAAAAAAAGAAGGATCTCCAGTCAAAAATCAAACTTTATACCTGAAGAAACTAGATAAAGAATAAACTAAATGCAAAGCTAGTAGAAGAAAAAAATAATAAAGGTTAGAACAGAGACAAATAATCTAGAGAAGAGAAAAACAAGAAAGAAAAATCAATAGCATCAAGAATTGGTTTTTTGAAAAGACATGGAGAAACTTTTAGTTAGATTGTCTAAGAATAAAAGATGACAAAATAATTAAAATCAGAAATGAAAGTGGTAATACTACCACTAATTATACAGATATAAAAAGGATTATATGATATCACTATGAACAACCAACAAACCATATAGCCTACATGAAATAACCAAGTTCCTAGAAACACACAAACGAACAATATAAAATCATGAAGAAATAGAAAATCTGAATAGACCTATAACTAGTAAAGGAGAATCTATCAGTAATCAAAAATTTCTCAACAAAGAAAACTCAGGACAAGATTGCTTCACTGGTGCATTCTACCAAACATTTGAAGAAAAAATAATGTCAGTTCTCAAATTCTGAACACATTGAAGAACAGGAATACTTGTTAATGCCTTCTGTGTAGTCACTACTACCCCGATATCAAAGCAAAACAAAACACTACAAGAGAAGAAAACTGTTGACCAATATCCTGGATGAATATCATTGCAAAAATTCTAAAAAAAAAAAAAAAAAAAAAAAAATTACTAGCAAAGGGAATTCAATAGCACATTAAAAGAATTATACAACATGACCAAGTGGGATTTTTTCCTAGTATGCAAGGATAGTTCAAAATACGAAAATTGATCAGTGTAATACATAACGTTAACAAGAATGAAGAGGAAAAAACACATAGTCATCTAAACGCATAGAAAGCATTTGGCAAAATTCAACATCCTTTTATGACAAACACATTCAACAAACTAGGAATAGAAGGCAACTATCTCAATGTAATATAGAACGTGCAAAAAATCCACACTTAACATCATACTCAATGGCGAAAAACTGAAAGCTTTTCTTCTGAGATTAAGAAGAAGAGAATAATACATGCTTTTGCAGCTTCTATTCAACACAGTACTGGAAACCTTAGCCAGAGCCATTAGGAAAGGAAAAGAAATGAAAGGCATCCAAATTGGAAAGCAAAAAGTAAATATACCTTTGTTCATAAATGACAGCATCTTCTATGTAGAAAACCCTAAATAGCTGGGCGCGGTGGCTCAAGCCTGTAATCCCAGCACTTTGGGAGGCCGAGACGGGCGGATCACGAGGTCAGGAGATCGAGACCATCCTGGCTAACACGGTGAAAGCCCGTCTCTACTAAAAATACAAAAACTAGCCGGGCGAGGTGGCGGGCGCCTGTAGTCCCAGCTACTCCGGAGGCTGAGGCAGGAGAATGGCATAAACCCGGGAGGCAGAGCTTGCAGTGAGCTGAGATCCAGCCACTGCACCCCAGTCCGGGCGACAGAGCGAGACTCCGCCTCAAAAACAAAACAAAACAAAAACAGAAAACCCTAAATATTCTACAAGACAGCTAAAAACTAATAAAGCTCAGCAAAGTTGCAGGAAACTTAAGAAAGCTTCATTTAGCTACTTTTTCTAATTCTTCAGCATAGAGGAACATAATTGACTTTATATGTTGTTTATTGTGTCCTGCAACTTTGCTGAGCAAGTTATATTACATTATTTAAAATATGATTATTTAAACGGGCATTTTTTCCAATAGTCGCAGAGAATTAAGTGTTTCTCAGGTTGTTCAAGACACTGGGTAATTCTGAGGAAAAAAAATATGTATTCAAATTTCAGTGTAACACCATCAACAAACACAAATCCCAGAAAAGCTTGAAAGTTAAATAAGGAATATAAAGATACAAAGTCAGAAGTAAACACACAAGTGAATATTTAAGAGTTATAAGAATTTTTTTTCCTGAGCATCAGCAAAACATATAAGGTAGATATAAAGTGGTTGATATATTCAACTAGCTAAAAATTTAAAATGGTAGTTGTATTAGTTTTTTTGTGTTGCCATAAAAAACCTCTTCAGCCTGGGTAATATACAAGGAAAAGAAATTTATTTGACTCACCTTTCTGCAGACTGTACAAGCTGCATGGTGTTAGCATCTGCTTCTGGTGAGGGCCTCAGGAAGCTTACAATCATGGTGGAAGGTCAAGCGGGAGGAGACATATCACATGGAGAGAGATGTATCAAGAAGGAGAGGGAGGAGGTGCAAGACTCTTAAATAATCAGATCTCATGTAAACTCATAGAATGAGAACCCACTCACTACTGTGAAATAAACCCCAAGCCACTCATGAAGGATCCTCTCACGTGATCCAAACACCTTCCACTAGGCCTAGCACCAACACTGGAAGTCACATTTCACTATGAAATTTGAAGGGGACAAAACATCCAAATGATATCAGTGGTATTAAAAATATATGAATTCCAAAATTGAAGACAAATAATACACTGGAGACCATAGTTTAGAGCATATAAATCTAACATTAAATAAGTAACAAATAATCTCAATGTATTGAACAACAAACAAGACTATATACCCTAATATTCAATTTGGTCTGGGAAAGAATAATAATTTTATAAAAGAAAAAGTACAAATAGCCATTATACGTACAACCTTTTGGTAAACAAAAATAAGTCATTTTAACAAAGAAATAAATGATCAAAACATAAAAGTTAGAAAAGATGAAAAGTTTACAACTCTGAGCATTCTGTGTTAACTTATGTGTTAACGTAGAATGTTATCTGACCGTTCTCTTTATGGTTGAAAAAGATAAGTTTGAGAAACTGGTATTACATTTTGTACATTCTTGTCAAATTGCAGTTACAATTGCCAATTATGTTATATCCAGGAGCACAAAATGTTTCAGACAACATGTTATTTGTTGTAGTGAATAAGTGTACCCTAGTGCATATATATGTGCCCTGAGGAAAGATGAATACACACACACAAACACACACACACACACACACACACACACACACACACACACCCCTTTATCAGTGTTTTGTTTACTATAGTGAAACCTTGGAAGCATCCTGAATTTTCTGGAACAGGTAAATTGTAATTTGTTATATGCATGAGACCACAGGTTTCACTAGCCTAAAATCTTTGTTAACATCTGGTCATGACTTCTTTAACCAAACTAGAAAAATTAAAATTAACAGGTTACATTTGGAGCGCACATTATGCCTTCTCTTCCACCAGGGTTTCTTACTTCAAACCATAGCATGTTTTTCTAATACAATTTAGTTTTCCCTATGCCTCAGTTTTCCTCAAAGCAATGATTTCCCAGCTCCTTGAAACTTCTGTGTCTAAATGTCACTATTTCAGTTACATCGTATGTGTTAACTTTTGGGTAACTAAAAGGCCGATTACAGTAATTTTATCTGAAAGAAATTGCCTATTCTTAACAACAAATTAATGATTGTGCTTTATAAGAAAATGCTGAAAACTTTAATATTTCTATGCCTTCATCTCATTTCTACAGTGTTTGTTGATATTTCAGAACCGTAAGAACTGTATTTTTTTTTTTACCCAAAACCCTATCTATACATGCTAAGTGCTTTCTGCTACCAAATAATCTTGGAGATGATAGTCGTTTATTGTCCTCACGAGGTCTGGATATAAGCATACCTTTAAGGATATATACTGAGTTAATATTTTCCCAACTGAAAATCTCTTCATTTCTAATATTCAGCATCATTCTTAGATCTGAGATAGTTGCCTTGCCCTTAGCCTTGTACTTAAAATTTTCTCTCTCTCTCTCTTTCTAGTTCTCTCTCTGTCTCTCTCTGTCTCTCTGTCTCTCTCTCTCTCTCTCTCTTGCTCTCTCTCTCTCTCACACATACACACACAATTAAAAAAGCACAGGACTTCAGGACTTCTACTTTTCTACCACATGTAAAGAGGATGGATGTTATCACTCCCAACCTTACAATAAGAGAAAAGCTAAACAAAATAAAAATCAATGATGTTTCTTGAAGCTACCAGACAATTCAAGTCACAGGGAAGACCAGTACCCTGGAAACTGGAGATACAAACAGTTCTAGAGAGACAGAGCTGAGGAGAGCTTACATGGAGCAGAAACCAGTGGAACCATGAAGTGACAGAAAAGCTTGAATAGTAATTTTGATGAATTGTTGAAGATAAGTGTAGACTAGAATAAAAGAAAGAAATGCCTAGGAACCACCGTCTTGTATGTGTGTAGTGTTGGGGGCTGGATAGAGAAAGGAACTTCTGTGGAGTTTTTGCTTTAGGAACCATACCAGGTCCTCAGAGTGAAAAGCCAAGCAATATACCCTAATACTTTTGGCAGGGTCAGGGGAACATAATCACTTTGAAATACGGCACATTTTCTCCATAACAAAGACCTACTCCGCAGGAAGAAAATCTCTATCAGAGCCTTATGGATCTGAGAGAACAGCACTCAGCCAGTATCATCCCTATAGCCTTCATGTTTCATCTGGCAGTTAAAAAAACACTTGTAAGGGTAACAGGTCTTCTAAAAGACTGAGAGTTAAACAAATGATTATAAAACACTTGCCCTCCCCATACCACCACATCAACAGGGCTCCAGTGTTATAGCAATGGATTTGCAAGGTGCAGACTGCACTAAAGGAGTTCTAAAGAAAATTCAAAGACAACAGGGTAGAAGAAATATCTAAGACATAAGAAAACACCAAACTTCTGCCACCTACAGCCACAGTAAACATTAACACAGCCCAAGCTCTAGTCAGGTTAGCATAAAATTTCACACTGAACACCTACTTTTACTTGGTTTCTATTCCCTGATAAACCACGTACAGCTTTCAACAAAAAAATTACAAGGCAAGCTAAAAAGCAAGCAGAAACATAGTCTGAATAGAAGAATTGGAAATACCCCATAATAAGTTACTGGACTATATGTAAAATTGTATAGTTTTATTTAATAGTAGACTTAGATTGCTTGTGCATGTATGTTTCACATTCTAGGGGCAACAAGTAAAAAACAATTTAAAAAGAGGTATAACTGATATGCTAAAAAGAAGAGAAAATGGAATAAGAAAATGGTTAGTTAAAACTGAAAAAGCAGTTTGCAGTGAAAATAAAAGAGAAGCAGGAAATGAGAATAAGATAATAAAATAAAGCAGGAACAAGTACAGCAAATACAAATCAATTATAAACATGGTTGATATTAATCCAACTATACAAATGATCATTCTAAATGTGTATACTCTAAATACATGAGCTAAAATTGATGGAATGGGTAAAATAAAGCAATACGTGACCCAACTATATCTTGAAGATTTATAAATTGTTATTTATTAAATATTAAAGAAATAAAACGTTGATATTTTCTAGTGTCATGTGGTTATGAAAGGTCAGCGAACATTATTATTTTAAAGTAATTCATATTCACTTGTAACTACTTTAGCTCCATAAGAAATAAATGTATTTTCAGTTCATGTAAGAATATTGCAGGCCCAATGTCTCAATCTTTTATATATGTGAATATTATATATGAATCTCATATATGAATATATAGACAATTATATATGTGCATAAAATATTACATAATATTTATCTGTGGTACAAACATAGTTAATATAGTAAATATTACATATGCACATACATATAATATTTATTATATTTAATGTTAAGATATTATTAAGATATGTATCTTCTCAATAATATCTACAATGTATCAATACAATAGAATTGTTACATAATAGTAAAATAGTACAGTAGAGCTTGTCATACAAACTCTGAAGTTTTATAACATATATTTTGAGGGAAATAGTCTTTATGCATTTCATTCATTCATGTGTATAGTTTCTGAAATATCAGGAGGTTTGTAGTATTTTATGGTGAAAGATTCCCTGACTGCCATGTAAAGAGTTCAGTGAACTGTGCCAAAAAAGTATGTCAAATTGATAAAGAGAGAGCCACTGACTAGACTAGACAAGGCCCCATATCCATGGCTTCAGAAGGACTGAGATAATAGAAGTAGAATCAACTGGGAAGAAATATGTTAAGCGCTATTGCAAAAGCTTTATGCTAGCTTGTCATTTCTTTTATGTAAGTGTCTTTTCAATATTAAATTTTTCCTATCTGCACCAAAACTTCCTGCTGAAGGAATTCTTACTGTTTCAGTAAGAGGTATGTTTAAGTGTTCATATTAGAGACAACAAATTCCTTCTTCTTCTAGTACTCCTGCAGTTTATAATCTCTTGATTATACCAACAATCATTTGGCAGGCAGTATTTTTAGTTGTGGATGTGTTGTATGTGTCTCATTAGATTGTACTTCTTGACAACAGGTTACATGTGATATTATATTACACATTTAAAAAAATTTATATGAGGCATAGAATATTTCCTTATAAATACTGTAAGACCAATAGATATTTCTTTAGTTGCGCTATTTTTACATACAAATCCTGAAGACATCAGGTAAATTTTTCACTTTTGATAACTGTCAACTAATTAATATTTTTATGAATATTCTTCACAGAGTTCACATGGATTTATAAGAAGTTTTGGCTATGTTTTCCCTGAATAAAACGTGTCTCTTTCCCTTTCATTGCCATCTGGGAATAAGATGATAAAAGAAAGCAGAAACAAGTACAGCAAATGCAAATCAATTATACACATGGTTGATATTAATACAGCTATACAAATGATCATTCTAAATGTGCGTACTCTAAATACATGAACTAAAATTGATGGAGTGGATAAAATAAAGCAATACATGACCCAACTATATCTTGAAATGCATATAATTGAAATTGCAATTTCCCTTTCATTGTCATCAATCTTGTCTTCTGATACAGTCATCTTTACAAATGACTAACCAAAGGAGATCTGTTTTGAAAGATCAGCAAAAATAAGTATTGTGATTATAGTTTAAAAAACATTACAGTGTTTTCAGAACCAATGATCTGCTGTTGCTACCACACAAGAACTACTAATCTCTGAAAAACTTGGGAATACTTAGTTCACTTGATATTTCTGAGAGTTTCTTGTGCCATATAGGTATTTTTTCTCATTTACATCACACTATTCATTTGTTAGAAATTTACTCTTTTTCCTTTGCATAAACATGAAATACACTTTTCAATCCATATTGTGTATCTTTTGCTTTTGCGAAGGCAATTGTCAGTGTGAGGAAAGACAGATAAGCTAGACAGTTATTTTTCAAAGAAAGAAGTGGCAATCTTTTGTTCTGGAATGCTATTTGCATTTGAGTTTTTTATGTGTCTATCAGACCTAGTTAGCAGTATAGTGCTCAATGTTTCAGAATGTGCCTGCATTTTCCATCCTTGCTGACCCTTTGACATGGCCTCTATGTGATTTAAAGGAAAGTCTCTCAACCTCTCCATCACCCTAGTGGCTGACATTTATAAATATATGAAAATATAGAAAAAATAAAAATGGAAATTAAGGATTTGTGCAGTGAATTATGGAAAAGGAAGACAGTATGAATAAATAAGGTTTAATTGCTTTAAGATCTAAACATTGATTAGGAAGCCTGTAAAACTTTAACAATAACACAACATTAATTGCCTGAAACATACAGATTACTCACCTCTAAATTCACCAGACATTAAAATATTATAATTACATATAATTATAACATAATATATAGTTACATATATTTTACATATACATAGAAAGAGAGATCTATTTACTTTCTTTTTCACATCTTTGAAAACTGTCGCTTATCAAGGTGATGAAAGGAAGCATACTTTTTTTTTTTTTAACTTTTTATCCAACTTTGTACTTTCAATGTTTAGTAGCTTTATTACTGGGAATAAATTTTGCTTACCAGTTCTCTCTCTTCTACCAGACACATTTCAGAAAAGCCATAGGGAGTAGTTTGCATCCTCTGTCCACAGAGGTAGTGGTACTGGTTCTTTGGGAGCTGCGTGACTTGAACTATCTACAGTGGTAGTGGTTTCATAATTGCCCATTTTCAGGAAAAGCATATCATTCTAAGGGTTACTTTGCATTGATTGTACAATGTGGTTTTCCATTAGTTCATTCTCTGCTTGTGTGAAAGATGAAGTAAATAATTATATTCTAGTTTTCCTCCTCATGAATAAAATTGGCATATCCTAATTTCAAATCTATACATATTTGTTTTACTACAAAATTTCAAATACTTATGATAGAATCAAGTATTATAAACTGTAGCAGAATGATCCCTAAGAAGATTTAGGAAACCTTAGTCATGTTCTAGTTTAATCTACATATTTTTTCCTAAGGACTTTATCCACTAATACCATCCAGTCACCTTGCAAGTTCATTCCATTGTCTAAAACTATGCTCAACATAATCAAACTAGTCAAAACTCCTACATATCATTGCAAATAAATAAAAGCATATACATATTGTATCTCCTAAAAATTATATATAACGTAGATCAGGGTTTGAAAATATTCAATTTGATTAAAAATCCCTACATTTATCTACTCTTATGTGAGACAACTAATTAAGCAATATTTTATTAACGTTAACTCCACCCTACCTCACTATACATTACAGTAATAAAAGCAGTAAAGCCAGTATGACTGACAGCCATCATCGTGTGCTGCACACCATCTTATTTTTAATGTATAAATGGTTATGAAGGCATATCATATAAAATTATATAAATATTTGATGAAAAATTCATTTAAAAAATAATTATTGATTATACAAATATTAGAATATCACCTTGGACTTCAGTCTCCCAAGTTATTTTTTTAATTTATTTTTATTGCATATATTTAAGGTATACATCATGATGTTTTGATATATGTATATATACTGAAATAATTACTAAAGTTTTACAAGCAAATTACCATATCCATCATCTTATGTAGTTACTTTGTGTGTGTGTGGAAAAAGTACTTAAAATTTATTCTCATAGTAGATTTCTAGAATATCATCCAATATTGTTAGCTATAATCCTCATGCTTTAGGTTAGATATTTCAGTTTATTTATTCTACATAACTAAAACTTTATATTCTTTGACTACAGGGGTCTGAATAGCACTTCAGAAAAAGTACCAAAATAGCCTATAGTAGCTTTTGCTACTGAAATTATCTATTTCATTTTAAACTCTCTTATGAACCAAATAATAAAATTAATACAATGAAAAATGTATTATTTTGTATGATTCCTGTTTAAATGCATCACCATAAATAATTGCCCTGCTACTACGATTGAAAATGCACTGTTTTATAGAAAACATCCTTCATTCTCAAGAGATCCAATATTCCATGTTGCAAAAATGCTAGATAAAATTATTTGAAACTTTTCACACCATGGCAACTTTGTTTGGGCCTAGGTGGAAGGATCACTTGAGGCCAGGAGTTTGAGACCAGCCTGGGCATAGCAAGATATTGTCTCTCAAAAAATAAATAAATAAGTAAGTAAAAAAATAAAAGAATGAATATTAAGCCAATAGAACATAGAACTTTTCTTGTAAAACATACTTTTGCCCCTTTGTTAGGTATGACCGTACATGTATATATTTTGTTTTACTTAAATGACACTTGATAAATAAAATAGACCTTATTTGGAAGCATTACTACAGAGTATAGTTATGAAATCTGCCCTTTGACAAATGAATAGATCCAATGTTTTAGGTCTTGTAGCTATTTGTGACTACCTTTTCACTTATAAGCTGGTTGACACATTTGTTCAATTACAGCTACCTTGTTTCTAATTGCTAAATGTCACTTTGATTGATTGTTGTCAATTTCTAGCAGTCAGCAACAATACTTCATTGCTTCATGCTACTAATCAGTACATATTTACTTGATTTCTCCAGCCTACCAGAAAGTGGTTGCTTAGAAACTCTATTATCATGAGCCAATCATTATCTAACTCAGTTGATCTGAGATTGAATAAATATCACTTCAAGGTTAGAGATCTAAAGTAAGTAGGCTTAAAATTCATACTTTCAAAGCTAACTAAATATTAGACAGTTAGCAAACTTTAGTTGATAAAACATATTCTGAGAAGAGTGTATTTGTGAGCCTTTGTGTTGAGTCACTTGCTTTCTGTGTATGAATTATTTCTCTACAGGACTTTTTTAGGATTTAATGATATTGTAAATGAAATAGGCTTGACATGTAGTTTGCCATACATTGGGTGCTTAGTAAAACCTATTTTCTTATTTTCCTTCACTAGCTGATATTAGTTTGAATATTTAGACAATAGAGATTTGATATTGAAAATCCAATGTCTGCAGCAAAGTTAGTTGTAGTATGAGCACAAAGCTGATTCAGAAATTTATCATAATATCTTCCTTGAAAGAGAGTTATAGCTCTTCAAAGGGCAAGAGGCCTTTATTATTTATTTTAAAGGACACATATTATTGAGTATACATAATAGGTTATAGAACACATTACTTACACACATATGGGTTGAAATGTAGCTTTATAATTAAAAAAAATAAAATTAGAATGCATAATAAAATTGAATATCATTTGGCCACTGGAAAATACATACAACTCTAAAGCAGTGAATTCTAGATCCCCTACCACTGAAAAATCATTTATATCAAAAGAAAATATTAGGTGAAAAAGTCCTGAAATGCTTCACCTATATTAAAATGAACCAGTAATTAAAAATAATCCTCCTTTTTGGTGCATAAAATTATTAAGTAATCACTAGAATTACTGATTGAGAGAAAAAAGACAGTTTTTTTTTTTTTTTTTTTTTTTTTGGCAATATGACACTTAGATATCCCAATAATTTGACTTCCAGTTAGAATAATTGAGTTGTCAGAAAAGGGATAATTTCCTTTCATTTTATTTTTCTTCCCAATTGATCAGGGTTCTTAACATTAATAAATGAGTAAGCATAGTTATTCTCATTAACATTCTAGTACAAAATATTTTTACTAGGTTTTGCTAATAAGTCAGAGAGTAGATAAAGCAACTTTATTTTTTAATTAAGGTATCTAATTTTAAAAGCTGATTTTTTAAAAGAAATAGTCTTTAATGCTGTTTTAGATGTAGATTTTCATAAAGCATTTTTAATCTTAACTGTTTGAAAATGGAAGCATCCACTATGCATGTATTGGCTTAGATATCATATAAATAAAAGGAAAAATTCTTAGAGTAGTGGAATGGATACAGTAATGGAATTTCTCACATATGGGCTCAAATCTCAGTTCTGTTCCTGATTAAGTGAGTAATTTGGGAAATGTTCTTAATAACACAAAAGCCATATATTTTATGATATTTTATAATAAGATAAAATAAGATAAATTTTGTATAATGGGTATCAATAAAGGCTTATTTGTTCATTATTTTAGAAAGACAGGGTTGAAATTCTAGTTAAGAGGTTTACATAATAGTCCATTATAGAAAGAATGTAGAATGGAACTATGAACGTACAGTTCAGAGACAAAAAATATCAAGAGCTATCAAGGTTTTCTCAGACTAAGAATTGATGTACTTTGATAGCTGACTGGATTTTTAGAGGAGCAAGAACAAGGAATAAAATAGAACTCCAAGGTTTTGACTTTTTGTGACTAAAAGAACAGTGATATCATCAGATCAGCATAGATACAAAGCTGGTTGGAAATTCAGGTTAAGAATGTTGTTTGAAAGTAGTCTCGGTATTTGACCTTCCTGAAACCCAATGAAATAAGCTAAACATGGTAAGATCAAATGAAATAAAGCAATTGGAGTGATACTTTTAAAAAGGAGAATACTCTAATGTGTTATACTTGTAAACATTGGACTTCATTGTAGAAGATCCTTGAGTAAAGGAGAAGTATACTTCTTTACTCCTTGGTAATACAGAATTGAGTTTATAATATCCTAAAGATTCTTACTAATATTATCACTAAATCTGGAGGAAACATATCATTTGTTTTTTTCATTTTTGTTAAGAATTAGTGGAAAGAACTTCTGCAAATATGCCTGCATACTGGGGAAAACAAATAAAGGAAATTTTTGTTTTTTCCTGAACAAAGTAAATCCTTCAGGGCTATTCTTAAACTGGGTAAATAATTGGGATCACATAAAAATTGGTCTTTCTTCCTTGCTCTTGACATTTATGAGAATGAATTTCAGTACAGGTATTTTTACAACTATCAGAAGAAAAAGCATAGCCCATTTCTTCTAAAATAGACCATGGATTTATCAACTCACCTAAGAATCTTCATCTCCTCTCATCATCCATTCTAAGGCATACTTAGCTTCAAACTATAGCTCAGAGGAAAAAATAAATTGTCCTTAGTGGGAAGGATGACAAGAATTCTTACATAGCCAGAGCAAATTTCAGTGTCAGACAATTTGAACTTTAAAATTAGAAAGAAAAATAAAGAGAAGATAAGCCACTAAAAATCTAATCACTGTCATAGTGGAAAGGCTTGAGATGATCATAGTCATTGCAAATACATTTAAAAACAAAACATTTAAACAAATAAAGAAATATCATAATATATTTCTAGAATGCAGATGTCCAAAATGAACAATAAAAACTATTTTCTTAAAATGAAGAAAAAAAATGCACCTAAATATCTAAAAATAATCCTGAAGAATGTAATAAAACTGAGAAATTTAACAAATTCTCAGTAATTTGGAAGCTAAATTGTTAAAAACTTTAACAAAACTGAGATTGGAGAAAGAAAAAGAAAAGAATTATTTGGCAATACAGGAAGGAAAACAAATTGCTCCGCGAGTAAAAATTATCATAGTTCTTTCAAATCTCTTTAAAAACAAAACAAAACAAAGCAGATTAACAGAAGGAATGTCAGAAGACAATGTGACAAATTCTACAAAGTCCGAAGGAGAAAATACCTTGAGAAGTGTATAACCAGCATATGGGCCATGTAGGAATAAAATTGACTGAATGACTGACTCAACATGAGCAAGCTCAATAAATACAGCACCTTTGTGCTCTTCTGAGTGGAATGGGAGATTGTCTACCTAACCACTACATCTATTCAGATAAAAGATGAATTCAATACTGAATTTGGTAGAGGTGTGGTTGGGTTAAAGAACTGGTGGTAAAGTTTGAATCCATACTATTTCTCCACAATAATATTCAGTGTTCCTGATTTGGGTCATGGGATTCGAGCTGATATTTCCCTTTTATCCTCATACTTTTTGAAATGCTTGAAATATTTATGATGGAAACATGCTATTTTTATAAAAAAGAATTGAGGAGTTATGCTTAAAAATAAAAAAAAAAAAAAAGTGGTAAAAACCGTACCACAATACTTGTTGAGATTCAATCGAGTGATAGGGAAATGGGTATTATACTTTTCTGCTGTGTTTTATTTTATTTATTTATTTATTTTTGAGACAGAGTTTTGCTCTTGTTGCCCAGACTGGAGTGCAATGATGCGATTTCGGCTCCACGCAACCTCCACTTCCTTGGTTCAAGTAGTTCTCCTGTCTCAGCCTTCCAAGTAGCTGGGATTATAGGCATGCGCCACCACGCCCAGCTAATATATTTGTATTTTTAGTAGAGACGGAGTTTCTCCATGTTGCTCAGACTGGCCACGAACTCCCGACCTCAGGTTATCCACCAGCCTCGGCCTCCCAAAGTACTGGGATTACTGTTGTGAGCCACCGCACCGGCTGTGTTTTATTTTTAAGAACACCCCGATTTTTTTTTTGAAAAATTAGTGGAGGATATGTTAAGATTGAGTTTTTTTTAATATACTTTAATGCAGATGCTTATCAGTCATTTGGGAACATGAACTGAAGTTCAAGATGTGAAATGCAGATTTGATAAACATTTGACTGGAAGTGAAAATGAAAGCAGGGGAGTACAGACTGTTTCAGAAAGTACCAGCAAAGGACAATTTGAGTATTTGAGAACAGAGACCTAGGTCATTGCTGCATTTAAGAAGCAGATGGTAGAGCAAAATCAGAAAATACCAGAAAATTTGCTCACTTACCCCTTAAAATCATGAACAACAACAACAACAAAAGATCATGAAAAGTAGCAGAGCAGCATGTTTTTCTAATGTAACGTGTTTTCTACATCAAGGGAATGTATTTTTTCTTTATTAATTAGTGGTGTCTTATCAATGATTAGCCTAATCTATTGAGGTTCAGTAGGGCAAATTCCCTTTCTGCAAACATTTTATTGTTTAGTAGCTGTACTAATTCGCTAGTTCTCATTGCTTTCTGGGTGGTGTTCTTTGCTTCAATAACTGTTTGGCCTATTAAATTTAACACACAGATCTTTCTTCTATTGATTTCTCATTCCCACACTTGAAACTCCAAGTTCTGCCCTTGAATTTATTCCCACTCTGTTATACTGGGTTCTCAGTAAATTTATTCAGCTCACTCTCAATCCAGTTTCCAGAATGAAATTGACAGAGCACAAGAAAGACCCACTTTCTGTTTGTTTTCATATATACAGATAAAGTATATCATATTTATATTATATATTTTGACGTTTGAATACATATTAAATAAGTTTTACATGTAAATATATATTATATATTACAATTATTTATTTATATATAAAATTGCTATTTTGGCTGACTAGATTGCAATAATGAAGATGAAATAGATTGCATTATATAAATTTACAGCTCACTTAAACTTTAACTAGCATCCTCTATTTTAGTTATCTAAACATGATATGCCACAATTTGACTTAAGATTTTATTTAAGAGTGTATTTCCTTTAAAAAAAATTAATTTGGATCTGGGTGCAGTGGCTCACGCCTGTAATCCCAGCACTTTGAGAGGCTGAGGCAGGTGGATCATGAGGTCAGGAGATCAATACCAGACTGGCCAAGATGGTGAAACTCCATCTCTACTAAAAATACAAAAAATTAGCCGGGTGTGGTGGCACGTGCCTGTAATCCCAGCTACTCCAGAGGCTGAGGAGGAGAATTGCTTAAACCTGAAGGGGTGGAGGTTGCAGTGAGGAGAGATCGCCCCTGGGCCACAGAGGGAGACTCCATCTCAAAAAAAAAAAAAAAAAAAAAAAAAAAAAATTAGTTTGTTTAGTAAAAAGTCTTTATTAGATTTGAACACATCTAAAATTATCTGATGTCTGTTATACTGGTTTTTAAATAAAGCCATTTTGTTATTGAAATCATCCTTTTTTTTTTTAATCTAAGTTCTTACATAACAGTTAAATATATGCAACTAGTCATTATATTAGGATACATTTGTTTTACTGTTTGGAAATCAGACTAAAATTTGAATTAGCTTTTATTGGAAAGCTAGAACTAAACTGTAGACTTAAACAACTAAGAATGAATTTTAAACTCATATTGTTACCTGGATAGTTAGAACTTAAAATCAGATGATTAAAAGGAAGGAATATTGAATAACTCTCTTTTATTTTAATACATGAAAAAACTCTTAAATTATCATTTAAATTGTATATTTAAGTTTCCAATACTTTTATATTGTTGAAATTTATTTATCAATGAGTATGTGTAATGGCCTAAATAGGCAAAATAGTTTTTTTCTTTCAATGTAATATTTAAATTGAAAATTGAGAATACCATCTCTTTTACATGGTTAGGCAAACAGAATTTTTAAAAAATCAGTTTGACAACCTTAATAAAAAGCACAACTAAAATATACATTCAGATAGCCATATTATCAATAACCTAGTCCCAGTCAAAGAACATCTAATTAAAAAATATATATATATTTCAATAGGTTTTGCGGAAAAGGTGGTGTTTCATTACGTGAATAAGTTCTTTAGTAGTCATTTCTGAGATTTTGGTGCACCCATTTCTGTACCTAGTGTATAGTCTTTTGTCCCTTATACCCCTTCCATCGTTTCCCCAGAGTCCCCAAAGTCCATTGTATCATTCTTATGCCAATGCATCCTCATAGCTTAGTTCTTACTTGTGAGTGAGAACATACAATGTTGATGTTTGGTTTTCCATTCTTGAGGTACTTTGCTTAAAATAACAGTCTCTAATTCCATTCAAGTTGCTGCAAATGCCGTTATTTCACTCCTTTATATGGCTGAGTAGTATTCCATTATGTATATATAAAATATATATTATAATATATGATATATTACAATATATTATGTATTTAATATACACTATAATATACTATATAATAATATATATTTTATAATTATGTATTATGTATAATTATATAACAATTATATGTAAGATATGGTTATATATTAATTATATAAAAGTAAATGTATAATTATGTATTTGCTAATAATTAATATGTTAATTATATAATCAATAATTATTATATCATTTATATATAATATTAGTCATGTAACATTAAATATCTAATATATAATATTAGACTATAATTATAGATAATTGTACAATATATAATATATAATACATAATATATAATATATAATACATAATATATACTACATATAAATTGTATATATTATATGTATCATATATAATCATATATTATATGTAATATATAATGATATATTACATATAATAAGCAATTATATGTAATATATGATATATAAGTAATTCAATGTAATATATAATTATATAATCTATAACAAATTGTATATACTATATAATATAGTAGAATGTATGAAATATATAGTATATACTATCATATAGTATATAATATGTATTGATTATATACATATGATATACATAATATATAATATTTATATATTCTACATAATGTTAATATATAATATATAATTTATATATAATATGAAATATATTATATTATAATATATAATACTATTATAATATATGATATTATACATTTATATAAAATATAATATATATCATATATATACCATTTTCTTTAACCACTTATTGATTGATGGGCATTTAGGCTGGTTGTATACTTTTGCAATTGCAAATAGTGCTGCTATAAATACGTGTGTGCAAGTATCTTTTTCGTATCATGACTTATTTTCCTCTTGGTAAATAACCAGTAGTGGGATTGCTGGATCAAATGGTAGATCTACTTTTATTACTTTAAAGAATGTACACATTGCTTTCCATAGTGGTTATACTAGTTTACATTCCCACCAGTAGGGTTAAAGTGTTCTTTTTTTTTTTTTTTTTTTTGAGATGGAGTCTTGCTTATCAACCAGGCTGGAGTGCAGTGGCGCGATCTCGGCTCACTGCAAGCTCCGCCTCCCGGGTTCACACCATTCTCCTGTCTCAGCCTCCCGAGTAGCGGGGACTACAGGCGCCTGCCAACGCGCCCGGCTAATTTTTTGTATTTTTAGCAGAGACGGGGTTTCACCGTCTTAGCCAGGATGGTCTTGATCTCCTGACCTTGTGATCTGCCCGCCTCGGCCTCCCAAAGTGCTGGGATTACAGGCGTGAGCCACCGCGCCCGGCCTCCCAAAGTGCTGGGATTACAGGCGTGAGCCACTGCGCCCGGCCAAAGTGTTCTCTTTAACACATCTAGTCCAACATCTATTTTGTTGTTGTTGTTGTTGTTGTTGTTGTTGTTGTTGTTGTTGTTGTTGTTGTTTTGAGACAGAGTCTCGCTCTGTCGCCCAGACTGGAGTGCAGTGGCACGATCTTGGCTCACTGCACACTCCGCTTCCCGGTTTCCGGCCATTCTCCTGCCTCAGCCTCCCCAGTAGCTGAGACTACAGGTGCCCGCTACTGCGCCTGGCTAATTTTTTTTTTTTTTTTTTTTTTTTTTTTTATTTTTTAGTGGAGACAGGGTTTCACTGTGTTAGCCAGGATGGTTTCGATCTCCTGACCTCGTGATCCGCCTGCCTTGGTCTCCCCAAGTGCTGGGATTACAGCCGTGAGCCACCGCACCCGGCTTATTTTTTGTATTCTTTTATTATTGCCATTCTTGCCAGCGTGAGGTGGTATTGCATTATGCTTTTGGTTGGATTTCTCTGTTCATTGGTGATGTTCAGCATTTTTTCATATGTTTGTTTGCCATTTGTTCATCTTCTTTTGAAAATTTTCTATTCATGCCCTTAGCTCACTTTTTGATGAGATTGTTTTGTTCTTGCTCATTTGTTTGAGTTCCTTGTAGATTCTGGATATTAATCTTTTGTTGGATGTCCAGATTGCAAAGATTTTCTTCCACTGTGGGTTGTGTTTACGCTGTTGATTGTTTCTTTTGTTGTGTAGAAGCTTTTGAGGTTAATTTATTCACATCTATTTATATTTTTTTCTGTTTAATTTGCTTTTGGGTTCTTGGTCATAAAATTGTTGCCAATGCCAATGTCTAGAAGGGTTTTTCCTGATGTTAGCTTCTAAAATTTTTAGGGGTTCAGATCTTATATTTAAGTCCTTAATCCATCTTGCGCTGATTTTTATACAAGGTGAGAAATTAGGATACAATTTTTTTCTTCTGCATGTGGCTTACCAATTATCCCAACATCATTTGATGAATAGAGTGTCCTTTCCCCAATTTGTTTTTGTTTGCTTTGTTGAAGATGACTTAGCTGTAAGTATTTGGGTTTATTTCTGGGTCCCTTAATCTGTTCCATTGTTATATGTGCCTATTTGTGCAACAGTATGATGCTGTTTTGGTGACTATAACCTTACAGTAAAGTGTGAAGTTGAGTAATATAATGCCTCCAGAATTGGTTTGTTTTCTTAGTCTTGTTTTGTTTTGGTTATGCAGGCTTTTTTTTTTTTTTTTTTTTTTCTTTCTTTTTTCTTTTCTTTTTTTGGTTTTACAGGAATTTTAGAATAGTTTTTTCTAGCGCTGTGAAGAATGATGGTGGTATTTTGACGTAAATTGCATCGAATTTATAGATTGCTTTTGGCAGTATTATCGTTTTCACAATATTGATTCTAACCATCCATGAGCATGGAATGTGTTCATTTGTTTATGTTGTCTATTTCTCTCAGCAGTGTTTTGTAGTTGGCCCTGTAGAGGTCTTTCACCTTCTTGGTTAAGTATATTCCTAAGTATTTATTTTAATTTTTTTGCAGCTGTTGTAAAAGGGATTGAGTTCTTCGTTTGATTCGCAGCTTGGTTGCTGTTGGTTTATACTAAGGCTACTAATTTGGGTACATTAATTTTGTTTCCTGAAACTCTACTGAACTCACTATTTCTAGGAGATTGTTGGATGAGTCTTCAGGATTTCGTAGGTATATGATCATGTCATCGGCAAACAACAACAGGTTGACTTCCTCTTTATTGATTTGGATGCCCTCTACTTTTATTTCTCCTGTCTGATTGCCCTGGTTAAGACTTCCAGTACTGTGCTGAATGCAAGTGGTGGAAGTTTGCATCCTTGTCTTGTTCCAGTTCTCAGGGTAGATGCTTTCAACTTTTCCCTATTCTACACAATGTTGGCTGTGGGTTTGTCATAGACAGTTTTTATTACCTTAAAATAGGTCCCTTCTATGCTGATTTTGCTGTGAGTTTTAATCATAAAGAGATGATGTATTTTATGAAATTAATTTTCTGTATCTATTGAGATGCTCATGTGATTTTTGTTTTTCATTCCATTTATGTGGTCTGTCACATTTATTTACCTTTGTATGTTAAACCATCCCTGCATTTCTGGTATGAAACATACTGGATCATGATGGATTATCTTTTTAATATGCTGTTGGATTCAGTTAGCTAGCATTTGGTTGAGGATTTTTGTATCTATGTTCATAAGAGATATTGGCCTATAGTTTTACTCTTATGTCCTTTTCTGGTTTTGGCATTAGGGTGATACTTCATAGAATGATTTAAGAAGGATTCCCTATTTCTCTATGTTTTGTGATAGTGTCAATAGGATTGGTACCAATTATTTGAATACCTGGTAGAATTCATCTGTGACTCTGTCTGGTCCTGGCCTTTTTTCTTAGTTGGCAAATTTTTAATTACCATTTCAATCTTGCTTCTTGTTATTTGTCTGCTCAGAGTTTCTATTTCTTACCAATTTAATCTAGGAGGGTGGTATATTTACCGGAATTTGTCCCTCTTCTCTATGTTTGCTAGTTTATCTGCATAAAGGCATTCATAGTAGCCTTAAATGATCTTTTTTATTTCTGGGGAATCAGTTGTAGTATCTCCCTTTTTATTTCTAATTTAGCTTATTTGGATCTTTGCTATTCATTTTTTTTTTTTTTTGGTTAATCTCATGAATGGTCTATCAATTTTAATTATCTTTTCAAAGAACCTGCTTTTTGTTTCATTTATCTTTTGTTTGTTTTAATTTCATTTAGTTCTGCTCTGATCTTGCTTATTGATTTTCTTCTACTAGGTTTGTGTTTTGTTTGTTTTATTTCTGTAGTTTCTTGATGTGTGACCTTAGATCACCTATTTGTCCTCTTTCAGAGTTTTTTTTTTTTTTTTTTTTTTTTTTTGAGACGGAGTTCAGTCTGTCACCCAAGCTGAGTGCAGTGGCATGATCTCAGCTCACTGCAACCTCCACCTCCGGGTTCAAGCGATTCTCCTGCCTCAGCCTCCAGAGTAGCTAGGATTACAGGTGCACACCACCATGCCTGGCTAATTGTTGTATTTTTAGTAGACATGGGGTTTCACCGTGTTTGTCAAACTGGTCTCAAACTCCTGACCTCATGATTCCCCCCACCTTGGCCTCCCAAAGTGCTGGGATTACAGGTGTGAGCCATCACACCCAGCCTCAAACTTTTTGATGTAGGCATTTAATGCTAAGAACGTTCCTCTTAGCACCACTTTTTCTGTATCCCAGAGGTTTTGATAGGTTGTGACATTATTATCATTCAGTTTAATTATAATTATCATTCAGTTTAAATTTAAAAAATTACATTTAATTATTTAAACTTAAGTTTAAATTTAATTTTTTTAAATTTCCATCTTGATTTCACTGTTGACCCAGTGATCATTCAGAAGCAGGTTATTTAATTTCTATGTATTTGAATGGTTTGAGGGTGTCCTTTTGCAGTTGACGTCCAATTTTATTCCACTGTGATCTGAAAGAGTACTTGATATAATTTTGACTTTCATAAATTTGTTGAGACTTGTTTTGTGACCTATCATAGGGTCTATCTTGGAGAACATTCTGTGTGCCGATGAATAGAATGCATATTCTGCAGCTGTTGGGTAGAATGTTCTGTAAATATCTGTGAAATCCATTTGTTCTAGGGTATAGTCTAAGTCTATTGTTTCTTTGTTGACTTTCTGTCTTGATGACCTGTCCAGAGCTGTCAGTGGAATATTAAAATCCCCCACTATTATTGTGTTGCTGTTTATCTCATGTCTTAGGTATAGTAGTGATTGTTTTACATTTGGGAACTCCAGTGTTAGGTGCATATATATTTAGGATTGTGATATTTTCTTGTTGGACTAGTCCTTTTATCATTGTATAATGTCTGTTTTGTCTTTTTTAACCTCTGTTGTATTAAAGTTTGTTTTGTCTGATACAAGAATAGCTAATCGTACCTGTTTTCCTGTCCCTTTTCATGGAATATTTTTTCCCACCCCTTTACCTTAAGTTTTTATGAGCCATTATGTGTCAGCTGAGTCACTTGAAGACAGCAGATGTTTGATTTTTTGAGTTCTTATCCATTCTGTCATTCTACATCTTCTAAGTGAAATATTTAAGCCATTTGCATTCAACAATAGTATTGAGATGTGAGATACTATTCTATTCCTCATGTTATTTGTTGCCTGAATACCTTGTATCTTTTTTCGTTGTGTCATTTAATTTTATTTTTATTTTTTTGTAGATTCTATGAGATTGATGTTTTAAGAAGATTCTAGTTTGGTGTATTTTGAGGACTTGTTTCAAGATTTAGAGCCTCTTTTAGCAGTTCTGGTAGTGCTGGCTTGGTAATGCTGAATTCCCTCAGCATTTTTTTGTCTGGAAAAGATTTACCTTCCTTTCATCTATAAAGCTTAGTTTTGCTGGATACAAAATTTTTGGCTGATAATTGTTTTGTTTAAAGAGGCTAAAGATAGGACCCCAGTCTCTTCTAGTTTGTAGGGTTTCTGCTGAGAAATATGCTATTGATTTTCCTTTATAGGTTACCTGATGCTTTTTCCTCACAGCTCTTAATATTCTTTCCTTTGTCATGACTTTAGATAACCTGATGACTATGTGCTTAGGTAATGATCTTTTTGCCATGAATTTCCAATGTGTTCTTTGAGCTTCTTTTTAATCTGAATATCTAGATCTCTATCAAGGCCAGGGAAGGCTTCCACAATTATTCCCTCAAATATGTTTTCCAAACTTTCAGATATCTTTTCTTCCTTGGGAACACCGCTTGTTCGTAGGTTTGTTTGTTTAACATAATCCCAAATTTCATGTAGGCTTTGTTCATTTTTTAAAATGATTTTTTCTTTGTCTTCGTCAAATTGGGTTAATTCAAAAGCCTTACCTTTGAGCTCTGAAGTTCTTTCTTCTATTTGTTTGATTCTATTATTGAAACTTTCCAGTGTATTTCACATTTCTCTAAGTGTGTCCTTGATTTCCAGAAGTTGTGATTGTGTTTTATTTATGCTATTTATTTCATTGGAGATTTTTCCATTCATATCCTGTATCAATTCTTTTATTTTTTATTTATTTAAATTGGACTTTACTTTCTCTGGTGCCTCCTTGATTAGCTTAATAATAGACCTTCTGAAATCTTTTTCTGGCAATTGAGAGATTTCATCTTGGTTTGGATCAATTGCTGATGAGCTAGTGTGATCTTTTGGGGGTATTAAGGAATATTGTTTTATCATATTACCGAAACCGTTTTTCTGGTTCTTTCTCATTTGTGTAGACTATGTCAGAGAGAAGATCTGGGACTCAAGGACTGCTGTTCAGAATCTTTTTTCCCACAGGTGCTCTTTAAATGCAGTCCTCTACCCTTTTCCCTAGGGATGGGGCTTCCTGAGAGCCACACTGCAGTGATTATTTCTCTTCTGGATCTGGCCACCCAGCAGAACCACTGGGTTCTGAACTGGTATTGGGGAGTGTCTGCAAAGAGTTCTGTGATGTGAGCCATCTTCAGGCCTCTCATTCATGATACCAGCACTTACTCTGGTGGAGGTAGCAGTGAAGTGAAGTGGACTCTGTGAGGCTCCTGTTGGTTTTTGTTTGTTTAGTGCACTGGTTTTGTGTTGATTATCCTCTAGCCAGGAGTTGGAGCTTTGAAGAGCGCATCACCTACAGTTGTATAGGGAAGATACAACCTTGCCCTAGGGTCAGGTGGTGGGCGGGGCCATTGAGCTTCCCAGAGATTATGTACTTTATCTTTGGCTACCAGGCAGGTAGAGAAAGACCCTCAGGTGAAGGTAGGTTTAGGACTCTCTGAGCTCAGACTCTCCTTGAGTGGGGCTTGCTGCTGCTGCTGTGTGAGATATTGGTGTGGTTCCCAGGCCAATGGAGTTATGTTCCCAGGGGGATTATGGCTGTCTATCCTATGTCAGACAGGTCATCAGGGAAGTCAGGGAAAGCTGGCAGTCACAGACCTCACCCTGCTCCCATGCAGCTCTCAGTCAGAAAGGCCAGTCTCATTCCCACCATTCCCCCAACGACAGCATCAATTTTATTTTCATGCAGCCAGTGATCAGGGCTGAGAACTTATCCCAGGCTACAAGCCTCCCAGCTTAGAAAGCAATCCCACTCACAGTTCCTTAGCTGTCCCACAGAGTCTGCAGTGGAAACCTACCTCCTTCAAAGGGTCTGTGGTTTCTCTGGGCTTTCCTCGTATGTTTCTGTGGTAGTTCTTGGAACAAAAGTTCACAATGTGGGTCTCCTCACTCTGCTCTGACTATCTAAGTGGGAGCTGCCTCTAAATTTTTTAAGGAAAAAAAAATATATTGCAATTTGGAATTGAGGGGGGAAAAAAAAAACTAAAAGGAAATGTGACTGATATGACCAGAAATTCAGTAAAATACATCTAAATGCCTCTGATAACACAGTATCCCACAGGGTCTCTTTAATAAGCATAGGAAGTAACAGCAAACATTGAAGAAGTCAACAATTTAGTGTCAGATAAAGATCCAGATACATAATCTGGAGACTCAAGGCATGTTCAAAAGGACTCCAGTGAGGATGTTGATTCTACCAGCTGAGACTATAAAATAGTCTGTACAGTCTTTGCAGGTCTGGAGGTTGAGACTTAGTCTTTGAAGCCCAGTGGTTTGACAGTGGGGATAGATACGTAAATTCAAGTTGAATTCTCACATGTCTCCAGGGGTACATCTAATTCAGCTGTGATGTTTGTAAGTCGGCAAATGATATGAGGCAGGAAATATGGAACTGTCATGAATTCTCTCTCTCCCACACTCTCCTGTATTTAAGTGCATAGGAAATAAAACGATAATGTTATCAATTTATTTATTAAAGAATATAAGGCCTACAAATATCAGATATTTTCAGTATTCAGAAATCTACTCAAATGTCATCGAATCCTACTGATCTATGAGTTACCTGCTATTCCCCAAGGCACTATACCCTGCAGCTCTAGAGTATGTGTGCTTAGCCCAAAGTGCACTTCTAAGAGTTAATAGTTCTGTGTGTGGTGTGCGTGTGTGTGTGTGTGTGAATAAGCATTGCAATTCAACAGTTTTTTAAAGCATCAAATGAATGTCTATCAATTTAGCTTTCAATTTTAAACCTGTGATTTTCTTACTTTTTGGAGATCATTATCCAAGACTTTGTTTTTCACTAATGTACATTTTAAAGACACATTTTTGGATATGACTATTACAATGACAGATATATATTCACATTTTAAAATAGCATTAGTATTTGAATTTTAATAAACATATTTTGGCCACTGATATATTTCAAGATGGCTCTTTGTTTATTGTTTCATATAATAATGATCTTTTTAATTATTTAATTTTCACCATAAACTGCAGCATCCATACGTAGCTTCTTAAACCAGGCAACAGTTTATAGCAAAATGTACATCCAAGAATTCTGAATATAAACTTCCATACAGAAGAATTCACACTGCCCTTTTAAGAGGAGGATGTTGATTTTTGAAGGAAACATGTACAGAAGTAAAAGCAGGAAAGTGACTAAATAAAAGGAGAAGGAGTACCCAAGTTCAATTTAGAGCCATTGATTTCTTCCATCAGGATGTGTTTTTTATTTTCAAAAAAGTATTCTCAATTTAATGTAGAAAACAGACTCTGTGAATAGTTTATGATTTTGCAATATTTTTCTCAAAACTCTATTTCTTGCTCAGGAATATATTTTAATACTTTAAGGTTAATATAGGTTGTGTCCTTTAGTCTTTTTACTATCATCCACTATATGCACAGATCAAATTACCTATGTGGTCTTCAATAACATATTATAGTATTATAGTAGAGATGACACAGTACCAGTTACTGGGAATGTCTTTAATGCTTTGTACCCTTGAAAAAAAAGAAAAAAACAGCCCTTCACCATCAGTACCTGCCTGGCATTATTACCCATGAGGCAGGGTGTCCCTAAGAGATGGTTTGGTGCTCACAGCTAGATTTTTATACGCTCCTGTTGAATATATGAATTTTGTAAAAATTCCATAATTGCACCAGGCCACCCTGTGAATTTGATAGATGAAGACAAAAGTAAGGCTACTTTATCATTATGACTGAACTTAGATAAGGGAAAGAAAATTATTCAAACCATAAACATAACCAAACAACTCCTTTTCCTGGAAGAATGTCTGCTGCTTGTGTACCACTAAAGTCAAAATATAGAAAGAAATGTAAATTTAAAACATTTTATTTGAAAAACAAGAATTGCAATTTGGAGTATGCACACAGACTGGGTGATCTTCCATGTACCTGAAGAACAAAGAGAAGGTTAGAGGTTTTATTAAAAAGAGAAATATTATATATTGTTTATAAGAAATTTAACTGGTACTAGTAAACTATTGGGGACCTGACAAGCACCAACTGGTAAGTGAGGGTGGCGGGTAAAACTAGTTTTAGAGTAGCAGCAGGATGTTTCAGTAGTTATTAGATAAAACTGACTTCCAAGTACAGCAGGCAGTTTTAGCAGCCAGGCTTGCAGAGAATTACATTCAAGGAGGTCTTATGTACTCTGAGTGCTTTTCTCCTTGGCCTCTTGACACTGTTTTAGTTGGGTATGACAAAAAGCCCAATTTGCATGATCAGCTTTCACAGTACTTATTAAATGTATAGCCTCACAATACTCTTCCCGTGATTTAGTTAATATTTACTAAGACAGTCAACCATAGAATTACCCCTGATTTTTGATTGCGTTCAATCCATAAGAAAACATCACTTTGAACTCTCTCCAAAAATCACCTAACATAAGATCAAACCTTGTAAGTACTTTTGAACACTTCTTTCTGAGACATCACAAAATTCCCATTAGTGTGTGTTCTCTCTCAATGCAATAACCAATATACCCAACTTTTTTTTCAATTGCAGCTCTGTGTCTGGTAGTCTTTGGCTGGAGATCATTTACACCTGGTTTGACAGTTTCTTTTTTAAAAAAACTACCAAATACTAAATACGCTCACATCTGAGATTTCTTCTATACTTTTCTCTTAGCCATTTTTTAAAAATTGAAATTATCATAATGATTTAAAATAATGTTGGTCAGGCTTTCTTCACAAGTCACAAGATATTAAGATTTCTCTCTGTCACTCTGTATTTGCCTTGTGGCTTTTTGTATTTAAACACATAACAGGAATTCCTGTATAGTCTACAGTCTGTTCTTATTATTCATGGATTCAATATTTGTAAATTTGCATACTAGGTAAAATTTATTTGTAACCACTAAATCGATGCTCATGGCACTTTCTCAGTTGTTTTCAGACATGTGCCGTGCACCAAACATTTGTGTCACCTGACAGGCATCTTTCTGGCTGAGGTTGAATAAGGTGATGCCCTGAGTTACTGTTTCACCTCTAGGGCTATAAACAGTTATCCTTTTGGTAATCTACTTAGTGCCACTATTTTTTCTCATTTGTATGCTTTTTATTGGTAATTTTTCTGTTCAAAATGGTCTCTAAGCATAGTTCTGAGATGCTGTCTAGTGCTTCTAAACACAAGAAGGCTAATAGGTTCATTATGGAGAAAACATGTGTGTTGAATAACCTTCATTCAGGCATGAGTGATAGTGCTGTAGGTCATGAACTTTAATGTTAATAAATCAGCAATATATATGAAATTATATATTAAAAGTCACACACATAAAACAAGTCTATATTGATAAAAATGTCATGACCAGAGGCTCACAGTTACCTAACCCTTGTATAGTTTAATTTGGTGTACCTAACAGCTTTATAGTACTGTAAATGATAAAAATTGTCTGTATTCCTCATTGCAAAAGAACTGAGAAGTTTTAGTAACTATCTGAGTAAATATTTGGAAAATTATGATAAAGAGTTAATATATGTATATATAAATATGTGACATAAACAAAACACCTTAAACTATAAGAAGACAATAAAATCAATACATAAGGAAAAGCATGTAAATAATTAATAAAAAGGAGATGTAAAAATTGAAAACAAATATGTAGAAATACTTTTATTTGTATTAATAATCAAAGAGAAGCAAATTAGAGAGACTTTGGGTAATATTTTAAATTGAGTTCCCTTTTAATGATAGCAACTAATGCTATCAAGTTTGTTTTAAAATTATGAAATATTTGCTGGTGATGGAACTAGAAATTGTTTTCCAACATTTTTGAATGCATTTGGTATTATGTAGAAAATTTTTTAAATGCTTACTTCTTTTGTGTAAGAAGTATTTCTACATATTTTCATATTTCTAAGACTGTAGTGTACAAAACTATAAAAGTGAAGTAGAGAAGTCTCTAAGATGCTCATTGTTATTGTTAATCACAATAAAATTTAATATTTTAAAATTCCTTTAAATAATGATTAATAAGCATATTGTACAATTTTTAAGTCTCTAAAATAATTTTGAGTTACTTAAAAACATACTTATAAGAAAATATTAAGTGATAAAATCATGGTACATGATGGCAGATATTCTATGAGGCAATACAGTCATATGTGCAAAAGAAAATCATTATTTTAGTATAATGGAATAAAAAAGCTGAAATTGAATGCTGATTTGATAGTGTAATTACATTCGCTCTTGCTCAATTGATCTTAACCACACCAAGAAATAATAAAAAATGACAGTTGACTTTGTTGACCAAACACAAGTGAATATGATTTTTATTTCTGAATATGGTAGTGTAGTTGTGTTAATCCAAACATATTACTTGAGAATTACTATGAAATTTGACTAAAATATAAAAAAATAAAAATTATAAATTTGAAGTTACTATAGGGTAACTAAGACAGGGAATGGAAGCCAAGATTCAACACTTAAAGAAAACACATCATGGCAAACTTGTCTTTCATTTTTCTTCATGGAATATTTGTTGATTTGCTGCACAGTGCTTTGATCCTAAACAGAAATAACTACACTTTTCAAACAAATATTGGAATGCAAGGATGCAGTAATAGTAAAGGCTCATAATCCTATAGAAAAATTAACCACAAAGAACACTGATATTCAGCATGGAGTTAGTCCTTAGGAAATTGTTGAATTCTAACTTGTGCAGGAGCTGGAAGTTGAGGAGCGGGGGAAAAAAAGCAGTTTAAAGGGTTAAGCAAAGATTTCAACAGGATCAATAAATTGTGAGAAACAAACAAAAAGGAGAATAGGCCTTACCTTGGACAGTGGATAGTGTAAACATCTCAGGTATTTAATTGAGTCCTATGGGAAGCTATATTTTGGGGAAATTTATAGCTTCTAATAAAGTAATATTTATAAACTTTAAATTTAGCTTCAAACCATCTCAATCTGTTTGGATCAATACGATCTGCCCCTACTCTAACTTAAGACAAAATTTCTATTAAAAATTGTATCTTTTCTGGAGAAAGGTAACGTCATTCAGAATCGCTATAACTTATCATAAAAATGTTCAACATTCAATAGAATGTTACAAAACTCGACAGAAGACATAAACTGAAAATTAAAAAGTAAATAATAAAAAAAGATAATATAAACAGACCCACAGGTAATCTTGATATTAGTTATCAGAGAGTTACAAAATAATTATAATTAATATGTTTTTTAAAAGAGATTACAGAGTCGAGACTTTTATGACACAATATTTGTAAAGAATCATAAAGAATTAAGAATTCTAAAAATCATTGAATTACAGTTGAAATTAAGAACTTAACATGGGGGCTTAACAGCATATTATGTTAGTGTGATAGAGAATTAATAAATAGAAAGTAGAATTGTAGAAAATTTACAGATTAAAAACACATAGACAAAAATGAATGAAAATAAGGCACTAAAAAGAATATGAGACACATTTAGAAATGTGAAAAAGCTCAGAATAAATATAAGTAGCTCTATGGAGGAGAGAGGAGAAAAACAATTTTTAAAAATATATATTTAAAAAGATTTAAAAATGCATCAAGCCCCTACCAATGCCAAAAAGAATAAATACACAACACACACTTGCCCACACACAAACCTTAAACACATATAGTAAAACAACAAAAAGCAAAGAGAAAGAGAAATATTCAGTGCCCTAAATGAAATTAAAAGACACATGACTTTCAAAGAAGTAAATATTAGACTGATAGCTGACTCTGTAATAAGAACAACAAAAGTTTATGTTTAAAATCTTGAAAGAACATAGAAGTATACACCTGATAAAATTGTTCTTCAAAGATGATGTTATAATAAAAATGTTTCACCAAAAATTAAAAACACTTTCTCCAACGGCCCTTCTAGAAATGACTTTTTTAGGCATAAGTAAGGGGATCTTGGAAGGACATATAAGAAGAAGGAATGAAGAATGCTATAATATATAAATAAGTGATTAAATATAAATGAATATTAAAAGTTTATATTAGCAATAATATTTTTGGAACTATTAAATACACACAATATTAAATTAATTATCAATAATGGCCCATATGTGGAAGATAATTTTAAATTAAAATCGTGGTAAGAAATCACTCTAGTTCATTAGAATGGCTAAAATGAAAAAAATAAAAAAATAAAAACCAAAGAAGAAAAATGCAATAGCAAGTGTTGGTTAGGGCTTGGAGCTAGGGGCCCTTCACATCATGCTGATCAAAGTACAAATTACTAGTTTCTAAAACTGTTTGTCAGTATTAACTGATAGTGAGTTTATGTATATCCTGTGACCAAGAAATTCCACTCCTAGATCAATGTCAACAGAAGTGCATAAATGTATGTATGTACCAGAAAATATGTGAAAAAAATATCCAGAACAGTGTTTAAAACACTCCAAATTCAAATGATTACTATCAATGTTAGAATGAATTAAATGTCCATCAAGTTTAGAAAGGATTAAAATGTGATCTGTTCACTCAGAGTGCAGCAATGAATGTTTACAAATTCTACTACAAGAACTAGATGGGCATATCTCTCAAACATAATGTTAAAAGAAAGAAACAAAACATAAAAGAGGACACTTCATATGACATCATTTAAGTAATAGTTCTTAAAAATATAAAGAGTATAACTAATCTCTGGAGACAGAATTCAGAGTAGAGAATATATTTTGGGGAACGTAATGAGAGGCCACACAGGTTGTTTCTGGGTACTTGATGGTATTTAAACATTGATTTGGGTGACACCTACTAGGTATGTTTGCAGGGTAAAATGTATTGACTTGTAAATGTAAGATTTGTATACTTTTCTTCTTTATATTTTAATATAAATAGATTACATAAAAAATACACTGGCATAATATTATGGTTAATAACATACTTTATATGCTCCAGTTAAATATTTCATAAAAAATAAAACATTATTCTCTCTTCCTTCTCACATTATTTTCCCCCACACCCTCAACAACTATTATTTTGAAAAAAATGAAATAATCAGAAATAATTATATGAGGCCAATGTATAAGGTATGCATAAGAGCAAGAAGAACGTATCTACTTCTCTTTAAAAATCATTTAAAATTATATCAGTTTGTAGTCAGAAAACATGTTTTAAATGTAGATTTCCTTTAACTTGCTATATGATATTGGGAGAGACCAATCACTGTCGCTTGTTTTTAATTCGTAAAATGCAGGTTGGTATTATAAAATTTCATAGTTGTCCTCTTGCTTTAAAACTTTTACATTAACGTTTGGCATGTGTTAATGTGATAATACTTGTTTAAGAAGCATATGATATATCAAATTCCAGAAGCATATACTTGAGAACTCAAGCATAAAACATAGTGTCACAGTGATTAATAATATTGAGACTCATCATTGATAACAAATACTGCATTTATATGTAGTACCTTAATTGTGAGAAATTTAAACTATTTTAGAATAAAAATCATGCTATAAAATAAGAAACTGTTATACTGTTTTGAGATGCCAATAATTTGCTTTACAAAATTTCCTTTAACCATTTTACCTCAGTCTATATTTAAGTTGATGAATCATATTACAACACACAAGAGACAGCCATATTCCTTTAAAAGCAGATGGTAATTGTCAATTACTAATTGAGAACATGCTATTCTACTGAACCAAACTAGGGAATATACTTTTCAAATGGAAGGCAGAACTTAAGCAAGTAAAGAAATAAGAGAAATCTCTCTGAAATCTAATGACAACAAATAAAATCCAGCTGGATAACTTAAAATTTAAAATATCAGCAATAAGGGAAAATCGATTTTTTTTTTTTTTTTACCTATTTGTTTGAAATTATTGGTCAAACAAGATAAAAATTAATCTTTAAATATTTGTCAAACAGGATAAAAATTAATCTTTAAATATTTGTCAATCTAAATGTTGTCTTAGACTATCACTCCAATCATAACCTTCCATTATCATAAAATATCACTTACAAAATGACATTTTAGATCAGTTAGCTTTAATTTCTCAATAATCAAAAGGCAGCCTATGTAACCATGAAAATGGAGTGTGCTATCCCACATAGACCTGAAGAGCTGTAACATTCAACTGTGAATTGAACCGTGATTTTAATTGAACCATGACTTGCTGAACTGTTCCATGACTTTCTAAGGAAAGTTGAGACAGGAACTTCCTTTACAGGAACTCTGCAAGCTCTAGCATTTTAACTTACTTACGAACTAACAGGACAGACTGTCACTCTCTCATGGGTACTGGCAAAGGTAGGACACTACTGGGTCAGGGGCAAAGGAGTTTATTACTCCTGGCAGAGAAAGTGACACGATTATCCTTAGGCCCCCTAAGTCCCAGTAGGGGAACACAAATTGGCTTAGAAGATTGCCTGCACCTGTAATCAGCTGTATTACAGGAGGAAAATGCTGAGCTTGGAATGTTTTATGGGAAGTAAAAGCAAAGCTGCTTTTATTTTGAGAGGAGTTACTACTTCATCCCTGATCATTGTTGACTATAAAACCAACCCAGAAAACGTATTCCTGGTATATGCAGCAAGAATGTGCAGGGATCCTCAGGGCTCATTGCCTCTCCCTACAATTATTTGGGAATCACACAGCACGATGGGCTAACTTTGTTGTTGTACTCTTTGCATTATATTGCTATTTTAAAATACATATTGATTTTTTTTTTCTTCTAACTAGACTGTAAAAACACAGAGAGAAACCATTCATGCTTGTGACCTTAGCATCTATGAACACTGACATCAACTCAACGTTTTCTCTGCTTCTTTATTGCTGCGTAATGAATTATCCCAATTGTAATAGTTTAAACCAACAACAATTTTGTTAACTGTCATGGTTTCTATGGTCAGGAAATAAAAAAAGAGCTTGTCTGAGCAATTCTGGCTCACGATCTCTCACATGGTTGCAGATATATGGTTGCTAAAGCTGGAACTCTAGAAAATTGGAGAAGATGGTGGCTGCCTGAGTATTTTTATCATTCCATGTAGTTATCAGGGCTTTCTCATGTGGTCTCTTCTCATGCGTAACTGTGCAGTTTTGACTTCCTTGAGGTACTTAGATTCAGAGCTCTAAAGGTGAATGTTCCAGAAAGCAAGACAGATAAATGCTTTTTCTCTGTTAGCTTGCTTCAGGAATTACTTCCCCCATGGTCAGCAGCCTGCTCAGACACAAGAGGGAGAACATAGGACCCCTCTCACCATGGCAGGAGTGTCAAGATTACATTTTAAGATGAAAATACAGAATGCGAGATACTGTCATGGCTATAGTTTGAAAATGCAAATGGCTACATTGTTTTATACATTATTGCTGAACTAAAAGAATATAGAAGAAAGGATACAAACAAGAAAAAAAGGGACAGAAAAATAGAAGGAGAAAGAAAGAACAACCTAAAGTAATATAGAAATATAACCTAAATATCATAGAATATAATTATAGTAACAAGGCAAAACGGTAAAACATACAGAGATCTTGTTATGGATGCATACATTTAATTATTTTATTCTTATGTTAGGATTTTGATTGCTAAATGTTTATATCAAATGAAGGAACTACTGGATGAATAGAGAATTGGAAAAATATTGAAATTTTATTGATATCTGATTGTGTGCTTTCAACATAAAAGTAAGATATATATTTCTTAATTTCAACATAAATTTATACATCTTAATATTGTTATTATGTTTTATTTTCATTGTTAATAATGTAATATTATTTTGTTCTTGCCTAACATTGATTCACACCAAATAGTAGTTTGAGCAAAACAAAAATAGCCATATTAGGAGCTTAGATAGAAATAAGTAAGTAACTAAAATAGATAGGTCCACACAAACTTAAATTTCAGTTGGTCATTAGGTTAAGTATTTTCTCCTACACTAGAAAGGATTTTGGTGATTCCGATGGCTTTAGTTCTGAACAAAAGGGTTTGTGGATTTTCTAATACATTTGTGAGTACTTGAAAAACATCAAAGAGCTATAACTTAAAATAGATACTATGTCTTATAGCATTGTTGGTCAGTGGGCTTTTAGTCACTTTTCCTTTGCCCTTTGCATCATTTCTTGAAAAGTTTCTGCCATTGTAAGCTGATGGGCAATTTACTTACATGTAATGTGACTCTTCCACTTGTCTTTGTAATTGTAAACTTCTTTGAACACTACCAGTTAACTTTCTGAGTGGGTGTGAATGACAGGTCTGCAGATAATGGAGGTCATGCCATTTGGAAATGATGTGCTTCTACTTTGCAGTCCTTGATGCAGCTTCTGCCTATTAATTGCTCTTTCTGCCTTTATTTCTGAAGGTGGGACCCTCTGTATATGAGCAGATAATCCACTTATGTTGCAATTATACATTTATTTTTCAAGTACAGTATGTTCCCTTTACTATGTAAGTATTTAAAATTTTAGTTTTCAGCCAGTACATTATCTTTTTTATCTAATCAAATATATTCTTTTATACAAATAATATTTACTTAATTTTATAAAAATACAATTTTTCTCCTTCCTCTTCTTAATTTTATAAAAATACCATTTTTCTCCTTCCTCTTCCAATCAGTTTCATACTCCCTAGATTCACGGATGTGATAATAATTGAAAACATTTTTCTGATTCCGATGGTTTTCTTAAGGTGGAGTTTTGCTTTAAAATATATCTTGGTATCACTATGTTACTCTTCAGGCAGTATTCTTCATGTAGTATCACAATACTAATTTTGACATCCAGCAGTGAAACCCTCACTATTTCTGTCTTCACTCTGTTTTCCAGCCAAATTGGACTTCTTTATTCCTGGAAGCTGTTATTTTCTCTTCTGCATCAAGATATTCAAGAAAGTGCTTTCCTTATCCTGGAGAAATTTTCATCCCCCTGACTCTCACTGGTACCTAAATAAATTTTTCTCTTATTCTAGATCTCCTTGTAAACACAATTTCCTTTGTGAAGGTTGACACAACTAGCTGTATATTAGCTTCCTATTCTATGATTCCAAAGAAATTCAAAGACCCTCTCAAATTCTTTCTTATTGCTTTTTCTTCCTCTCATTCTCCCCCTCTCTCTACTTATACACACAGGCAAATCATTGCTTATTCGACTACCTTTCATAGTAGACTATACACATAATGAGGACAGAGGCCAGGTTTGCCTCATCAGTATTTTATCACTAGGACCTTAAGACAGTGCCTCACCTATCGTAAGTGTGAAGTAAACAATGAATAAATACATTTTGATTTCTGAGGAATTGTATTAATCCCTATTCATAGTCTGTATTATCTCTTTGAAGATATGTTCTTTGGGGAAGAGAGGAAAGAGGAGCTGAGTAAATACAAAAAAAAAAGGTGGAGAAAGAAAGGAGATGTCAGCAAGACGGCAGAAATGAGAACTGTTGAAGCAGAGTACAGAGTGGTGCATTACCAATATAATGGAAGGGAACTCTAATTGAAATGATCAAAAGGAATGTTCAATTTCTGATATACAGGCAACTGTCTTCTATCTAAAATTTTTGAAATAAATTGACTACAATTATTTGATAGCAAAAGGATGGATATTATTTGTACTATAAAAGGCAGAGATGATAATTCATTTTAATGACTAACTTTAATTGATGTAACTTTAATAAGATCAATATCAAAGATATTTATAGTTTTCAATTTTTTAATGTACTTTGACACATAATAACTAGTTTGCCTTCACATAAAAGTTTGAATGGGTTTTGTGAGAAACACACATTCACCCGTCCAAACCCACCGAATAGACTCGGAGACACGAAGAACAACAGAAGTGAGACTTTTAATGGTGGTCTTGCAAGATCGAGTGTCTGGTAGGCAGGCACACCTGGGGCAGTTACAGCAGGTAGTTTATCTCCTAACATGGAAGTCCTTCCTCTAGTTCCTCATTGGTTGAGTATTATGGGGGTACAATCTTTCCAGATGTCACCTAAGTTTCATCATCTCCCTTATAAGGTTATACCCCATCCCCTTCCCCGCTTAAGTTTTGATTTCCCAAAAATGAAACTTTCTTCCCTTTTATGGACTGACCCCTCCTCTACATTCTGTTTGCTTATTGTGACCTTCTAGGTGCATGAGCCGTGTGGTTTGTTACATCCGCAAGCTGACTGCCAGTATTTATATTTATCATGCCTTGAAAATGGACCATTAAAATGTTTCATATATCACATTTTTTACCTGTGTGACAGATGTGAAGAGAGTCTCTAGAAGTGACTCCAACTTGTTCTTGTGGAGATCCACTCCTGGGGAACTCCAAAATCCACCCTCTTTTTCCTATTACCATTTCCTCCGCTTAGCTCAACTATTCACCCTGTTTCAAGCAGAAGTTTCAAATAGCTACCACTTATCTTTCCACTTGCTTCTTGCCCACTCCCTGTCCTCCAAAGTACTTCCAAAGTGTTCTTCTAAATTTAAAATTTATCATAACACCCAGATTTAAAACTTTCTGTGACTTCCTATTACACACAGCAAAAGGTTGAGTATAATTTGTTGCCTGTCTTATTTATATTCCTTTTTCCATTATGCCACCCTCTTCTATCTACACTTTTGATTATTTATAGATGCTTGAAAATTACCTTCTCTCTCATTCCTCTGGGCCTTTATACAGGTTTCTGCTTTCTAGCATGACTTTCTCCCACATTTTGCACTTAATTAAATGCTACTTATGTTCAACCACACAGTTCAAGCATCAGTTCAGTAGTCTTTTTTAACCCCTGTAATTGAAGTAGTTACCTCTATTTCTCTAATTTTCAATAATGTTTACTATATCTGGTATATCAATGCAGTCATGTGTTCCTTAACAGTGGGAACAGGTTGTGAGAAATGCAACATTAGGCAATTTCATCCTTATGAAAACATCATAGAGTGTACTTACACAAACCAATGGTATAGCCTACTACACACATAGGCTATAATATAGCTATTGTTTCTAGGTTAAAAATCTGTACAAAATGTTATTGTACTAAATACTGTAGGCAGTTGTAACACAGTGGTGTTTGTATTACATGGAAAAGGTGGAGTAAAAATACAATATAAAAGAAAAAATAATGGTATACCTGTATAGGGCACTTACCACAAATGGAGCTTGAAGGATTTTCCAGAAATCAGAGTTTGAATGTATGCATACTTTGCATATCTACTTCATTTATTTGACTTATTTTAGCTTTTATCTTTAAAATATTTCTATCTTAATTTCTTTCGGCTACTTTGTAGTTTTCTAAATATTTTAACCTGTGTTAAACTATTTTATTCTTTCTTCTTTACTAATGACTATATTGCAATGTGTATTTTTTCTTCTGAGTACAGATTTTACTATGTCATTATTTTATATGGAATAGCAATTTTATTACTTCTTGTATAGTTTGATATTTCATATTTGATTTTTGATCTTTCTTGTTTCATAATTCCCAAACCATCAAGATTTTCTGGTTACCTTTTCCTAATTATCAAAATTCTATAAAAATTTGAGTAATAAAATCTTTGTGCATTAGTCAGTTTTCACACTGCTGATAAAGACACACCAGAGACTGGGCAATTTACAAAAGAAGGAGGTTTATTGGACTTACAGCTCCACATGGCTGGGGAGGCCTCACAATCATGGTGGAAAGTGAAAGGCATGACTCACATGGTGGCAGACAAGAGAAGAGACAGAACCAAAAGTAGAAACACCTGATAAACCTGTTGGATCTCATGAGACTTATTAATGATCACGAGAATAGCACAGGAAAGACTGGCCCCCATGATTCAATTACCTCCCCCTGGGTCCCTCCCACACATTGATTTAAAATTTATATCATATCAAGATTTTCTTTGTGGTCAATGCAATAGTCCTGGTTCTCTAGAGACACAGAATAAATAGGATGTCTATATGTATGTATGTGCTTGTGTATGTGTTTCTCTGGATAACCCTTAATACATCACCAATACATATGCATGTGTGTGTGTATCTATATTTATATCTCTAAATCTATATCAATATCTATCATCTATATCTATATTTGCATCTATGTCTATATATTGTTATCATTTGAATGTTTTTTTCTCTCAAATTCATTTGAAAATTGTTGAAATAAAATCAACAATGCAATAATTTAGGAACTGTAGCTTTGAGAAGTGATCAAGTCATTAGAGCAGAGCTTTTGCCTTTCCCCCTTCTGCCTTGTGCAGACACAGCATTTCTCCCCTGTGGAGGATGCAGTATCCAAGGCACCTTTTTGGAAGCAGTGGATGGACTTTTACCAGATAACTGAACCTACAGGCACCTTGACATTTGACTTTCAAAACTATGATAAATAAATTTTTGTTCTTTAAAAATAACCCAATCTCAGATATTTTGTTGTAACAGCGCAAATGGACTAAGACAAGTGTGTGTGTGCACGTGTGTGTATACATATATACACATACGTACTTGTATACATACATAGCCTCGAGTTCCTCATTTGTGTGTTCAACCAACTGTAGATCAGAAATACTTAAAAAATAAAATTGTATTTGAACTGAATATGTACAGAGTGTTTTTCTTGTCATTATTCCCTAAATAATGCAGTGTAACAACTATTTACATAGCACTTACATTATATTCTGCATTATAAATAATCTAGAGATGATTTAACATATACAGGAGGTTGTGCATAGGTTACATTCAAATATTATGCAATTTTATATCAGGGCCTTAAGCATCCATGAATTTTGGTATCCAAAGAAGGTCCTAGAACCAATCCTTTAATCCCCCAATGAACACACACACACACACACACACACACACACACGAGACAGAGAGAGAGAAAGATAGAGCAACTTTTTATTCTGTTATTAGTTGGGGGATTTTATTGTACTTTTCTATTTATCAATGGCTACTTTCTCTTATTTTTCCCTGCACATATTTATCCTATTTTCTAAGAAAAAAATATTTTTCATACTCAGCTTCCAACTGCTTTTTGCATCTAAAATTCTGAAAATCTTTAGAATAATCTTTCTTCTTTTTAATAAACCCTACACTATCAAACTATTATGAATTTTTCTTAGTTACAATGGCAGTTTTAGTTAACAGTAATTACTATCATTTCCCGTATAGCAAACATTTTCTTTTCCAAGAGTTATTCAATAATTATAGTATATTCTCTATTAATTTAACTTAATTATGTATATGTTTACTTTATTGCCCACCATTGATTGTTTTCCTTTGCATGCTCCCTTTCTTGAGTCTCTTTTCTGGCTATTTTGTTGCATTTTTTACAATCCTTTGTCAAATATTTTCCTCAGGTAGAAAAGCAAGTGATATGTTTATTTGCATATGCATTAACTTCTTTCACCTTGTCAAATGAATGACATAACTGCATTGTTAGATACAGGGCTCTGCAGAGCATATTTTTGTTCAGTAGCTACAAATATTGTTTGCAGAATTTGTTCCGTAATTTCCAAACCATCAAGAGTTTCTGGGTGGCACGCACCTGCAGTGCCAGCTACTCGGGAGGCTGAGGCAGGAGAATTGCCTGAACCCAGAAGGCAGAGGTTGCAGTGAGCCAAGACTCTGCCATTGCCAGCCTGGGTAACAGAGCAAGACACCGTCTCAAAAATAAATAAATAAAATAAAATAAAAATAAAAAAAAACACAAATTCTCTAGACATTTGGATAATAAAATCTTTGATTTAATATTTATATCAAGATTCTCCTTGTGATCAATGTGTTATTTCTTCCAGTATTAGTGAAGAGAAACCTATTTTTTTTTTTTTTTTATCAGTGGGAGTGTTTAGAATTTTCCTTTATTTTTTGAATTTTTCAAAGTTTGCATTGTTCTCTTATAAATACTATCCAGAATAATATCCATAGGGACATTATTTTTCTTTCATCAGAATAATTAATATCTTCCTTCTATTTATTTATTTCACCTCTTGTTTTTTCATAATGTATCACCTGGATTCATCTGTCATTTCTCTCATTTATTTCTTCCACAATTAGTCTATCTTTAATTTTTCTTTCCTTTGTACTTCAAATATTGCTTTTACTTGATATTCAAAGCTTCCAATTTAGGCTCAACTGTAATTATTCTCTAAAAGCCAACACATTTTTAATAGAAAAAAGCACATTTCAAAAATATGTATGTATTTATGTACACATAAAGATGTACATTCTGTATATATGTAAGTATACATATATGAATATTATAATTTGTGTTTAAAGAAAATCTTATGATACATACTTTTTTTGCGTCTTGCTTTTCTATCTTGATATTTCCATATGAAAAACATTATAAACCTTACAAATCAACTAATATAGTTCTTTTAGAAAATTTTGTTTAGGGTTACATAAAGTTTTTTGATTTTGATACACCTCAATATGTTGAACCATTTGCCTGGAATGAATGTGTATTTATCAACCTTGATACTTTTTAAATAAGAAAATGTCCCTGGGTTAAAGTTCACAAATGGGTTAGAAGTCAGTCAAGGATTTCTTCTGAACACATTATTAGGCAATTAAAACATTGTATATAAATACCTATATAAAAATGTCCTCCTTACTGTCTTTATATTTGTACAAAACTGATCATGTCAAAATGGTCTGCTTTTATAGATATAGAGTGAGAACACCATCTCCAAATCAAGAAAAAAAATCAAGGTCTAGGTTATATATTTTACACTAGACAACTGAGGAGAAACCTCTGAAACTGAGGAAGGGTCAATGAACATCAAAATTCATATATGGAAATCATAATTAAGATTATAAGCTGTAAAAATCAAGATTCAAGAAACAAAGCAAAAATTTGTCTAATGCCTGAGTTTCTATGCTCTTGAAGGGAATTATTAAATATACTCATAAATATCAGTTGTGGATTCCGCAGTTCTTCATTTTTATTCTTAGATTGGTCAGATGCCAGCTACACTGGAGATAAGTGCAAGTAATGTCAGACCTAAGGGTTCAATTTTCTGTTCAATTTTATTAGGTTATCATTTTCATTACATTTGAGTAGATGCTTTTGCCAATGTCAAACATAAATAAAAGAGCAAAAGCTTTTCAATTTTCTTAAAACATGACTCAATACACAAAATTAGAAGTAACACTAGTCTTATTTTGACTTTGTCACATAATTTTAGTTAATTGAAATATGGAACATTTTTATCAGAGACACAATATGATATCACAATTATGAGACTAGGGCTATATATGTCAGTCTATATGTGTACATGTGTATATGTACCTTTTTCTGTATTTTATAAATAAGGGATAACGGAAAATATAAATAGCAATAACATCGCTGGACCATCTTTCTGAATATAATTAAATTATTATTTACTTTTTAATGGACTTCAAATTTCTGTAAATATATAGTAAATGGTCTTTTTTTTATTTAAAACATCTAAATTTGTCTCTTAAGCATTAATATAATAAATGTCCATGTCATACCTTTTCTACTATAAAAGCATGAGTTCAAAAGTGAGTAGAATACAATTATACATGTCTTTGTGTCTACATAGAATTTGAAAAGCATTAGGGACTATATCTAGATGAAAATCATTTAATATTTAACTTTGAGAGTATTTAAAACAGTTGAAGTAACAAATCTTACTAATTGAACATATGGGATTGAGAAGTCATAAAAATGTCTCAAATTATGAACCTATAATATAGAGATACTTGAATTTAAATTATGCTGTTTATAAACCAATCTATCTTAGGTAATTTATTGATTAATTAGATGTTCTATTTTTACATACCAGCAGTTAGATAGGTTCTACCTACCAAAAACGGCTGTTGCAACAAAACAATGTATAAAAACACTTGGCAAACAGAAGATACTCAATGAATTTAATGATCTTAAGTTTGCATCGTGTTCCAAATAGGAGCAATGCTCACACTGTAATGTATACAGTACATTGGTTTTTACCTGGAATTTCATAGACAAGTTTTCATTACTTCCTTTAATTAAACCAGTTTTAACTAAATTCAACTGTGGCATTTTATTAACTATGAATAAAAGTGTTTATGAAGCAAATTAATAACGAAAATGTAATATTAGAATTCTTGTATAAGTGAAGAAAATATTAAAATATTAATCATAGTATTCTAGGCTTGGAATTATCCTTACAGAGGAATTATCTATCTACTATATTTTATAGATGAAAAATAATGGTAAAATGGTTTTTCTAAATTATTTCCCTAAATCATTCTTACGTATTTATGAATTTTGTGTGACTGTAGGTAAATCTTTTAGCTCTGTGAGATAAAAATTAAAAAAAAATTTAGAAGACTGCAATGAAGCTCAAAAATGGTACATACAATATTTTAATATGCCCTAAAAAATTTAAGTCACAAAATCAACATATTATTATTATTAAAATGATAGTTCCCCCTACTAGGTAAATTATCCACTTAGTTTACTAGACTAATTGCTTACTTAAACTTGAAAGAATCATTGTTAAATCTTTGCCAATGCTCTGTATCCTCATGATATAAATAGGTTAAAGATGGCCCCAGATTAGTGCCCCAGCATAGGAAAAGTCCTGTGATGATAGTTAGGAGAAAGGATGCAACCTCCTACCTAAATCGACAAATCAAGCCTGCATTTTGTGAGTATCAGAAAGAATCAGACTGGAAAATTCATGATATAAATTTATTTTCAGTGCGTGCAACTCATCACATTACCTCCCTTAGATATCTTCCTTAATGTACTTTCTCATCCCTTAGTCTTTGCTAAGTTCCTTTCCTATTTTTCTATTGACTGCTGCTATTAATTACCAATGGCTATTAGTTTCCATTGATATAGTCACTAAATTTCAAAGTTACCTATTTTCGTGCTTTTCTCTCTCACTAATTGTTAAATTCCATGAAGGAAATGATTACATCATTTACCTTTTTGTTCCTCTGATCTGTTACATTTCTTTTTACTGCTTCTTACACTTCTATTTTTTTTTCCTTTCTCTTTCTTTCGTTTTTAGCATATGAATGAATGAGATGGTTTTCTTCACTTTTTCCTTTTCAAAATTAATTTGCGTTTCATTCATTAGACTAATTCTATACAAATATTTTTTCTAAATTATTTCCCTACATCATTCTTATGTATTTACAAATTTTGTGTAACTGTAGGTAAATCTTTTTACCTAAATATTCAATTATCAGGCAATTGGGAAAGCACCAGGTGCATGATAGTGAGGGTAAGTCAGTAGGAATTATATCATAGCACAATAATTTTTAAAGAAAATTAAACTAAATCTGAAATTACAAGGTTGACAAATCATGGCTTTCAGTAGAGCTTGGTACCAGGCTATGAATTAATATTAACCATGATAAAACAGGGGCAATGAGTTAGCTAAGGAATGCATCTGAAGAAGAAACGGGATAAGTGTAACATGACTTCAGAGAGTAACTGAATCACTATCTAGAAAAATATATAAGCAGGAACTACAAAGAAAAGTAAGTTGTTTTCTTCTGGATTATTACAGAGGTCTTTTGACAAGTCTTCTTGACTGAATCATTTAAAAGCTTTTTCATCTCTTCCTCCAAAGTTAACTTTTCAAAACATGAGTCACACAATTTTTCTTCTCAGCAAGCTTTTATGACTCACGATTGATTAGAGAATAAAGCCCACTAAAAACTTCCTATAGCCTACCTTTCTAGTTTTGATTCATTATGTATTTTTATCCATAACATGTGTCCAACATTTTCCTTTCTCTGTACTTTGCTAGTGATGAAGTCCAAGCATATTCTAAAACCAAACAATGCACTTTTCCTATTTGGTTTTCAAGATTTGTGTGTCTGTATGTAAAGAAAACTTAGATATTTAAATATTTTTAAATGTAAATTCTATTTTTAATACCCAAAACTTTTCCATTTATAAAATTCAACATTCTAAAAAAGGGAGGCATCTTTAGAATCAGCAATATTTCAGTTTTATTGGCCTCTTAGAAGTAAATCAACCACATATATAGAAAATACATACTTGGAAATTTTAATATTAATACACGTATTATTTTTAAATTTTAGGATAGTTTTCACTTGTTTTGTGATATAGCCATGCATGTTTCAAATGTTTAAAAAAATCAGTTTCAGAATTCCAAATATTAGGCTATTTTTATTTAAAATCTTTATATGCCACAGGGATATATTTTTAAATTGAAGTGTGTACCTCACTGTAAGTTGGAGGTATCTTTTTTTAATATGTAAAGAGAAATGTTCCAGAATCTGATGATATTTGCATTTGATTTTCACTAACGACCTCATTTTTCACTCCTGCAGGTAAACTCTGGGATAGTCCTGTCACTGTGATTCATTGATAGAGACCTACTTAATCACATAGTTGTATTAATAATTTTTGTTGCACTTTATACCTTAGTGGTTTTAAGAGGTCAGCATTTATCATTCTGCATCTTGCTGGGCAGCACTTCTTGGAAAAAAGCTAAAAATCAAATTGATATCTCAACTTTATTAAGACATGAGAGCACACTGGTAATATGTAATTGGTCATGCCTGTCTCCCATTTACATTTACCTCTCAGTATTTGCTTCTGTACAATAAATATTTTTGTGTAGATATTTGTGCAGTAGGTATTTTGCAGTTTGCCATAGATGTTGACTTATTTGAAATCATACTGAGGAAAATGGATGAAGTTTGAAGATAGCTGAAAACCATTATATGAGAGCTGGTTGAAGGCACTAATAAAGTAGATCTGAGAAAAGGATAACTAAAGGGACATGAAAATATTTACAGATATTTGAGAACTGGAAATTTGGAAGAGGCATCGTATTTTGCCTTGTGAACACAGATGTAACTAGGAACGTACTCAGGGTGTTTTAGCCAACCAAATTGGGAGAGGTGCCTCAAACAGGTATTGAGTTTCAGAGAAACAAATTTTCTCAAAGATTAGAGCTTTCCAAGCTTATATGTACATATGAGTCACCTTAGTGTCCTTTTAAAATGAAGATTCTAGTGTATGTAGTAGGTGGTGGGTGGGACCTGAGATTCCAAATATCTAACAAGCTATTAGATTACAGCAACTTTGCTGCTCGAGAAAGAACACCTAGATGACTGCCAAGGAGTCACTGCCTTTGTTCAACTGATAATGGCCAGGTGGAAAGGAAAGGAACAAATGGAGGCACTTCTTGAAGATCAGCTCTCTCTGATGATGCTTGCTCAGAAAGGAAGTTCTGTTGAGAAGGCCAACTTGAGAATTTCCAGGGAAGTTTGAGGGTGCCTAGAGAAATTCACATTCAGGAGACCAGTGGTTTGTTTGATTCTGATTGGTGATATTGGAAGGGTAACTAGAATCAGAATTCATAAAGTTATTTTAAATATTAGTAGAAATTTTAGTGTATTTTTGAATGGCACTGGTTTAAAGAAGCTAAAATATCTAGACAAATATGGAAAACAGTAGTACCTAAAGCATTTAATCAAAGCAAATGAATACTATAGGTGATACTAGAAAAACCCAGCTGGCATCAGTATTATGTGGAAAAAAATTGATTAAAAACAGATCATAGACAAATTACACCTGATGACAAACAAATGGCAAGGTTTACATTTTGGAGAATCTAACAGAATTAATTGATTTCTCCCTCCATGCACATGCACACACTGCTTTTCGGTTATTGATGAACTATATTACTACTTGTCTTGATATTGGAATATATTTCTTAAAATTAGTCATGGAAACAGAAGAGTTCAGAACAATACATCTGATTATTTATTTTCCTTTGTCTACTTGTTACAGGTTGAGTTGGCCCCCAAAAGTCACAAATTGAAATCCTAACACCCAGTACATCAGAATCTGGCAGTATTTGAAGTTACGATCTTTAAAGAAGTAATGCATTTTAAATGAGGTCATATGGATATGCCCTAATCAATATGACTGGCATCTTTTTAAGGAATGGAAGTGAGGATACAGAGAATGCACAAAGGGGAACCACATGAGGACAGTGAGAAGATGGCCATCTACAAGACGAGACGAGAGGTCTCAGCAGAAAGAAACCAAATCTGTAGACACCGTGATCTTCGACTTCTGGCCTCCAAAACTGTAAGAAAATTTCTATTTTTTAAGACACCCAGTCTGTGATATTTTGGCAACCTTAGAAAACAAGTACACTACCCATCACTGCAAAAAATGTTTTGGGAAAAGCCTAATTTTCATAAGTCTGTGGCTTTCTCTGCTACATTAGGGTAATGACACCTTAGCTAATAAACATACCGAGAGATTTTGAGGGATATAAATATGGTATGAAATATATTGTATTTAATTATAAATCATGATTTGTATTTTAATCTTGTTGTGGAACTTTAAGAAATTAAGTATTGGCCCACACCTGGACGAATGTCCCACATTAGAGGAACGTCAAACATGGAGAGCAGTTTCCAAGGGTTATTCTGAACCTTCCACATGTAATTGTAGAAATAAACAATGTAGAAATACAAGAAATATTTTAGTGTTTCCAAAAATATTGTATATGTTCTATATGCCTTATCATGTATCTATATAGAAATAGATGGATTATACATCCATATAGGTAGAAAAGGAGTCCATTATACATGTGCTTATAAACATATTTAGACATAAATATATATAGAAATTATACAAAATAACATGCATTAAGTTCAAATTCGCCTTTTGCCTTTTTTATGGATATCATTATTTGGTTTACATTTTGATATCATTAAATTATTTGGAAATTCTATAATATGAGAAATAGATCACTTAAAACTTCAGCAAACATTTAGCTGATTGACTTCTTCCATGATTGGCTGTGGTTTAACTGATTGAGTTGTTCCATGATTGGCTGTTAAACCAGACCTCTTATATGTCCAGAGTGGAAAATCAAAATCATTACTCTTCCTCTGAGGTGAAGTTTTCCAAACCTGACTGGACATTAGAATTACCTGGGAAACTTTTTAAACATCATAATTCTCATGCTATATGTTCAGAGATTCTGACGAAGTTGGGCTGGGGTATCAGGAACATCAGTTTTTTTTTTTTTTTTTTTTTTTTTTTTTTTTTTTTTAATGTCCTAGGTAATTCTTATTGTCAGCCAAGGTAAAAATTTCTGCTTCATAAAACAATTTTTAGTTTCATAGCACTTTTATGAGCTCAATTAAGATGGCAACTTATAACATTATTGTATCATTTTATTTATCTTCAAGGTCATTTTGCTCCCTACATAAAAATCAGGTATTTTGCAGGAAATCATGCAGTGTTCTTGGAGACTATTGAGTGGCATAGAAATTATTTTGTTTAACTACTTAGTAACATCGTGTTTGTCAATTTATGTGTAGAGGTCTGGAGAGTTTAGGGTTATTCTAAAATGAGAAGAATGGGATTACTTAGTATTTGCAGGAACAATAAAACTTTTCAAGTGAAATTAGATCTGTATAGGCTGAATCATATGGGACAAGAATTCAAAAAGTTCTGGAGAAGTGGAATATTTTTAATTCTATAAAATGAAACAAAGCTAGACTGGCTAGTGATATGATGACATATTCTAAGTTAAGGCATGGGTTGAATGAAACATACACTATATTTTGTATGTAACTTAAAATCAGATGAGAATTTAAGGGATACACTATTTTTAGCTATGGTAGATGCCTTACCATATATTTATTTAGGACGGGATGTATGGCCTTGTTTCATGCTTTATCCATACATACACTGAATAAATCACACTATTGTAGTTCCACCAATCAATCTAAATACTCAAATGACTGAAAGGTGTCACGAAAGAGGCTACTGTTGTTTTTCCTTCTCCTGACTTGATTGGTTGTTAATTCCCACAACTGTATAAAAAGAAAAATGTTGCCTGTAATCAGAAATTAACAATTTATGGCTTCATGAGAGGTTTCTTTGGAGAAAGAAGATTCTTTTTCTTTTTTTTTCTGTATATTTGTAATCTTTTCATATTCAAGTAAAATACTCATGATAACTTCAAATTAATCCAAGGAAAAAGCTTCTTACAAATAAAACATCTTTCATGCATCAGAATTTCTGTTGGAAAGCAGAATTTTGGGCAAGTTTATCACATGCAAAAGAAAACATTCTGGCTTTCACTGTGTTAATTGCTTAAATTAAAATTATTAGTAAGATCAAATCTGAGTCTTCTTTGATATTACTAAAGTTTACTTTAATGAAAAATTTCAAAATGCAAATATTGATAACCTGTCAACAGAGGCAGGTATTCCTCATTTAAGTTCAGTGCTCCTCCATCTTTATATGTGGATAACTAATGCTTTTAATACAAAAATATATTAAAAAAAAAAACAGGAAAATTCAACTACAGCCAGCAAGTTTACCAATCATACTATAAAGCCTATTATGTAATTATTATTTAAGCCTTTAGAGTTGCAAAATAAAGATTTCCAAGCTGATCCAATATGTCAGAGGCTATTAATTTTCTAATGTTTTCTTCTAATACGTTTGGTTTTGATGGGAAATACGTATTTTCCTTACATCACTAAAATTATCATTTTATATCTTCATTTTGGTTATAAATAAATTCTCCATTAAAGCTCTATTATAAGGTTATATCTTCCTTAAATAATACTTAATATGATTTAGATCTCTCATGCGTTTTCTTTTTCTAAAATTGCAAACGGATATCTTTCAGAGAAAAATTTGAACTGTAATTTACATTATAAGTGGTGTCACATTTGGCTTTGTTTTGCAGTAATGACTCACCATTAATTGATCAACCAAATGAGATGATATGTTTAGCAAGTTTCCTAGTACTTTATAACCCAGAATGCAATTTGGTGTATGTTTGAGGGTACATAGAGAAGTAGTAAAAAATGTCTTTTTTTTCCTTAGATTTTTACCAAAACAGAATATGTGCATGTGCATCCAGGCTGCATTATTGTATTCACGCATTCAGAACACACACTGAATCATCTTCCAAATATGACAGCTCTAGGTGTGGTTACCAAATGAGTGAAATGAACGTATCTTTTTAATACAAGAGATTCAAGTAAAATGCAAGAGTTTGAGTTCATCAAATCTTAAATTTGTATAAAGCAAGTAATGTGCTATTTAGTTTCTGAATTTCAATGGGTGTATACTAGACACTTAAAAGTCTTTATATTTATAAAAGTTCAATTTGCAAAAGAGGTGCAGCTTCAATCTTAATTCAATCAGAATGAATTTGTATTTAAAAGGAAGAGATGGACTGCAATTATAAAATTGTTTGATGCTCTTAAATCAATTCATGTGATGATGTTTGCAGTTCAAGCCACATTATTGAAATGTAGTGTCTGACTCTTGAATTTTCCAAAACAATCAGGGAGATCTCTGAAGGACAACAAAAGAATGGGAAAGGAGAGAGTTTGCCGCTGCTGAAATGAATGCAAATGGCATCTCCATTCATTTCATTCACAGCAATCTGTCACATTGTAGTTTCTCTTTCCAGATAGAAATAGGGGAAAATACTGGAAATAGTAATGCATAAGTGGACAGGGTCTGACCATTAAAATGTTTACCATTTCCAGAATGATGCCTGCAGATGTTACAAAATTGAAACTGGATAGGTATTAGAATTGCTGCCGGTTTCTATTCATTTGAATGGCAGCAACCCAGAACACTGTTTTACGGTTTTGTGTGGACGGGCAATTCATTATCTTTTTTTCCCCTCCCTGAGATCAAATAGTATTTTTGTGAAGATTACATCCCTGTAGTAAGCAGCAATGGAACTAATAGTAATCCCACTCCTTTACAATTGCAGGGTTGACTTAGAAATTGAAATCCCAGTTTTGTAATTGATTTTTAAAAGTTTTTAATAGAAAACTCTTCTTTCCAAATAAGCATTATAGAATTCACAGGAAATAAAAAGTAGCATAAGAAAAAATACATTTTTGTATCATCTGGAATTCTATCAAGATTGTATAGGTCAAATAACCGATATTTACAAGCTAATTTTGTGCAAGTAATTCTGTCAGTAGTTTTTTTGTAAATGAAGAAAATAGAGCATATAAAGGTTAAGTATATTTTTCCAAGACTTATATGCTTAGCCTGCAGTTATAAAACTTTGTGATTTTGTAGATAATAGTCTATCTGGCTTTGAATGATGAACTTCACATAAAACTTATATAAAAGAGTGATATTTGTTTTAGAAAAAGATAATTTTATTCTATAATAAAAGATGAGTGAATTCCATAGCAAAAACATTGGAGAGTATTATCTCCAGGTATATTTTAAAATAATACGGAATATTATTTCCAGGAAATTACTCTTATTAATGCCCATCTGCAGAATAAAATCAGATTGTGAATAAATGGATTCCTGTTTCTCACAAACACTCTTTACTGAAACCTTCTAGAAAGAGTAGTCTATACTTGCTGGCTTCAACATTCCCTTTTTTCTTTCTAAACTCCACTTGAATCAGGCTTTTATTTCTAGACATAAGTCAATATTCTTGGCAGGGTTATCAAAAAGCTCCACATTCTGAACTCCAATGGTCAGTTCTCAGTTCTCATCTTACCTCTATTAGTATTTGACTTAGTAGATTACTTTCCTTCTTGAAACAAATTCTTCACTTAACTTTAAGGATATCACAACCTCCTAGTAGGTGTTACTCCTATCACAGTAACTATTTTTTATTCTAATTATCTTTTTGCTAGTTTCTCTTTAGTTTCCTACCATCTAAATAGTTGGATAGTCTGACTAGCATTTCTATCTGCATTTTCTCCTTTGTGATCTTCTTTCATAAGCTTACATGACATCTATATGTTCATAAGACCCCATTAACTTTAGGTTATCTAAAACCTGGTCATCTCTTATTAGATTTGGATATATAACTAAATGCTTGACAATTCCATTTGGAATTCTAAATCAGTAACTCAAACATAACAAGTTGAAAATTTAACCAAAATCTTAATTTATTCCTCTTTACCACCAATATTGATGCTCTTTCCCCATCACAGATCATAGGTAATGTGAAAACACACACACACACACACACACACACACACACACAAATGGATTACTCCCAGGTATATGTTATACAGTATGATGTCTAGCAAACAACTGTTGCCCTCATTTACAGAGGAAAATCTTATTTTCTATAAATCTGCAATCATACTAATTATGCCTGTCTATAAATTTCTGTAATAAATATTACATTATATTCATATAAAGGAGTGCTAGCGCTATGTCCATGCATAGTGACTTAACAGTAGACAAATACAGTTCAAGTTAAAGGCAAGTCCCTTAGCCTCCTGTTCTAACCAATTGCTTTTCTTCAATTGTCCTTATAAATAGTATGAAATATGTAAGACTGCTATAAGTATTAACAACCTCAGAGTTTAATGAATACATATACTTTTTTCAGGTCTTAAAGAGGAATCAGAAATGAATAACATCATTCGATATAATTAAATGCATTTCTGAACCTTTTCCTACCAGGGTGAACAAGAAGTAGGTCTAGCTACTGCCTGTCATCAAGATTTCTAATGACAAAACCACAGGAGTAAGCCCAAACAAGTTTCTCAATTAGGAATAATGGCACAGAAAGTAAAAAACAGCATCAAGTGAAAATAAGAGAAATCATGAGGTTGCAGAAGTTGAGATACAAATAAAACAGAAGTATTCATTGATTGGTGGTTTGAGTAAAGTGGAGCACAAAAAACTCTTAGAATGTAAGTTCTGTTAGAGCAGAGTCACTACTTGTTTTGTCCTCTGCTGTATCCACAGGTCTGAGAAGCATGCCAGACACTTGACAGGCACTCAAGCATTTGATGAACGAACAAAATGTTGTTGTGACCTATTCCAATCCTGAGCATGCATTTGCACAGTCATTCTAGATTCATTTGGAGGTACTGATTCCAGAACTAGTATCCAAAGTAAATTACGAGTATACTAGCAGGTTTCTGTTCCTCTCTCTCTCTCTTTCTCTCTTTCTTTTTCTTTCTCTATTCTGATGTAGTTGATTGACCTGCAAAGGGTGAAATATGGCAAAAATGATTTCCATTTGGTGTTTGTAAGTTATTTCAAAGACATAGCAGCTTGAGAATAAAAATTCTTTTTTTCTTTCTCAAGTCTGATGTTCAGCTGTTTAGTGGATGCAACATAAATTTCTTTTGAGTCTCCTTCTTTCATATAATCTTTGAATCTTAAAAAGTATGTCAAGAGTTTCTAAGATTTCTAATTTTAAATTGTCTTCAAACATCACACACAAACTGAGCTTAAGCACTTCTTTAACTAATAGGCAACATTTAGTATGGTGTATATTTTTTTCCTTAATAACTGCTTGTAAAGGCTAGGGCAGGTAATCAAATTCTGATGAGTGTTTTCTCCTTAACCAAAAGTAATAAAACAATTACAACACACACTACTTGCCTCCAGATTGTTCCCATTGAACAGGATGAGGTGATTTTCCCACCATCTGATGTTTTAAGCATCCATGGATAATTGCTCCATAGACTTATATTTAAATGATCTTTAGAAGATAACACTTTTTAAGTCTTCTTCCCAGAATGTTATGCAAGTAGCATTTTTACATAATCTGCATAAGAATATAGAGCTTCACTAAGTTACTGGATACCAAATGTGACTTAAAATGTTATTAAAAATGTAAGCACAAATTTGACAACATATTTTCATGATCTTTTCTATTGACTGGACATTTATTTCTCTAGTTTCCAAAAAACCCTGTTTTCCTGAGGCTAGGCAGAATGTTTGAAATGTTTACCAGAAGGCACACTAATATTTCATGAGAAACATGCAAATGTATTTATAGAGTTGATAAAAATATTATTTTAGAAGACAGTAGACATTGTCTCTTTGTTCCCTTAATTTCCTGACTTAAGTCATTGTAAATATCCAATACCCAGAATGAAGTTTATTATCTGAAAATTACATGAGGTATACAATACGTACAAAAAATGTGTAGGCTTCCAATATTTTCATGAATATTTCACTGACTGTAGTTTGACCCTTGTGTTTCCTTATCCTTAATTGGAAGTTTAAAATGTAAGCCTATGTTGATCTTAAGGCACAAGTGGTAATTTATCAAAACAAAAGTTCTACTAAGTAAAAGTATTTTCATACTTCCATATAAAACCTGTATTGTGCCCTCACAATCATCCCTGTGATTTATCTACTGTGTGTTTACCTTTCAGTCCCATCACTTTCATCTTCTTATTTTGAAAAAACTGAATATTTCTTCAAACTATTTCATTATCTTTGCAACCCAGAATGGCAATAAAATAAATAAAAAATGAATTCCACACATATTTACTTAAAATGCATTGAACACTGATAGTGTGCCAAGTAAAACATTAAGACCTGGTGATATAGTCATAAACAAAACTAAAAAAATCCCCAGCCTCATGAAGCAATGAAGCTTACATTCTCATGGGGTTGACTAACAATAAACATTGAGAAATAATGTCAACTGGGGATCAACGATATTGAAGTAAAGTAAGCAGAATAAAAGAGTAGGGAGTGACTAGGAGTGCTGTTGGCCTGAGTGATCTGGAAGTTCTCTGTGAAGGGTGCAAGTTTTGAGCAAAGTCTTGAGTGAAGTTTGAGAGCTGGCCAAGGGTATATCTGGGGGAAAAACGTTCCCCTAAAGAGCAAATGGAAAACCTTGAGATAGGAATATGTATAGGTACTAAAGTGCAAGGAAGCCAAGGTAGCTGAAGGAGAAGTGATAAAGATTTACTGAACATGTCATAGAACAAGATAAAGCAACTAAGATAAAAATAATATTGCAGGGGTAGTTTATGAAAAGTGAACATTTACCAAGTTGATGTAAAACTATTGCCTTACTTAGAAGTTGCAAATTTGAATATTAGAGATATTAGGCCAAGGATGCAATATACTATTAGTAAGTATAGAGAGTATATGGATTGGAGTTTGTCTATTTAGTATTCCATCTACTTTCTGAATATCACTAATTTATTTTCATGTTATTTATGCAAAAAAAGTTTAACATGACCATAGAAATAAACACATACATATAAATATAAACATGCTTTTTTTAAATGTTATTTGTATTTTAACATTGTTTTTCATATATAGCTATTGTATCACAGTGAATATTTCATTTTATAATACTGCTCTATTGCAAATATTTTTGAAAGATAACAGAGAATTGTTAAGTCTTTTTTTACTTCGGAACAATACCATCAGATGGAAGACATCTGGAGTATATTTTCAAGTTCTATATTACAGAGCTCTTAAAAATCAGAACGTAATTAGGCAAAGGAGATAAAGAAGTAAAAGCATGTTTATTGAAAAAAATTTACCAAGAATATGGAAAAATTATAAAAGCAATCTGTTCTGTAAAAGAAGTACTACCTTGAAATAATAAACTATAAGAGGTTGGGAATTTTAATGGACTTTTCTTAAATAATGTTGTTGATGATTCTAATGCAAATGCTAACTTTGTTTTTTAATATAAAATTTTCTAAATTGTTTCACCTAGCAATTCTAAAAAACAAGTTAGCAAGTTTTGTGTTCAGGAAATAAAAGAGCATGCAGAAGAAAAATTACAGTGTATTATTTTTCTCATAAGCAATTTATATTTCACATTTTTCTAATGAAATTAACAGAATCATTTATTATCTTGAATACTGTTTCAGAATCAGCCAGTTTAATTTACGGGTAACATTATTTTCAAAGAAAAATGCTACCTTTAATATTATTTTGTTAATTACAATTTATTTGTTAAATGTCTGGTATGTATTTTTTAGTGATTTAAACATATTTTTCAGTAACTTGGCAAATGATGGAAAAATCTGTTATTACAAGCATAAATTAGACTTATTTAATCCTTATGTTAAGAAAATTATATGAAATGTTCCTATAGCTGAAAAAAGTTAATGCTATTAAACTAATTTTAAACCATAACTTCATCAGAAGTGTTCTATACTTTCATTTGCTATGCTATATTACTTTGAATTTTAAGTGAATTTACTACACAAAAAATGATACAGAGTAGATAGCTATAGCTAAAGTGTCTTTATAAACTCAGGTAGACATAGAGTTTTAGTATCATAACTTGTTTTATACTCTAGGAGTTAGGGTCTATATGTTTTATAAAAACAAATGCCCTATTGCTGCATGGGGCAGGGCAGCTGTAACTGAATGGCTAACTTGGTTGAGGATACCTTTCAATAAAAATATGGGAAATTTAAGGACTATGGATACAAAAAAAAAAAATAGAGAAACAATATTTGTAACATATCATCAAGCTTCATGACACATTAAGGTTTGTTATTTTATAACTTACGTTTCCCAAAATAATTACCAGGAAAATCATGAAATTAAAACTACTAGTCCACTTCTCTCTGGAGAGAAAAAGAAGCTTTTCTTTTGGGATGGACTTCTAATACATGGTATGCATCATGGCTGATTGAAAGATGAAAGGAAAGAGTTTAAATCCCTTTAAAAATAAAGAAATTTTAAAAAATATATATTATAAATACATAAATGCATATTATATTGTAAAATGTAGATACGTAAATATACAAATATAAAGCATCGGCTGTGAACTGCTTCTGAGGCTTTCAAAATAGCAGGTATCAATACGTCTTTCAAATAGAAGAACAATATAAACAGAAAAAAGAAATTAGACCCAAATGACTAGCTGATATTAAAAAGACTCCCCTCCAAAGTAAGCAATGAATTTAATAATTGTAATAAATCAAAATTACTTTATGAGAAAAAGCTATTTGAATTTCCTCTGACACTGATGGTGGTCTCATACACGATTAGAAATGAAGTGCCACTGCACTGCAGCCTGGACAACACAGTAAGACTCGGTCTCAAAATAAATAAATAAATAAATAAATAAATAAATAAATAAATAAATAAATAAATAAATAAAGAGTCCTGGTCTTTGATGACTTTAATGTTTCACTACAAAGATTATAAACTATAAAATACAGATAAACAATGAAGGAATAACAATTAGAACAAACCGTGTCAAGTATAGAAATGGAGTATATTAAACAACTCTTGGATGGAAAGGAAAAACATGTACCAGAATAAAAAAAATAGAATTTATGGGATTTAAAACTGATCAAAGGAGAGGATAATGTGTTGCTCTAAGTACTTTTGTCACTATAAATGAAATAATGAAAGTGAATGAGTCAAAATTTCAGCTCAAAAACCAGAAATAAAGCAAAACTATAAATTAAAAGAAAGCACAAAGAAGGAAATAATAATAAATGAAAAATTAATGTTAGAGAACAGAAAAAGCAAAAAAAAAAAAAAGATACATCAAAATACTGCTTTTTAATCAAACCACTAGTTAATTTTATCAAGAAAAGAGGGAGAATGAGAGAACATGTCAAAGGTAAAATGGCCATTTTAACAGGAAACACAAAAAATATTATTGAGGCTACTTCTCTCTATTCAAATAGATTCAAAAACCTATAAAAACGAGTAATTTGCTAGAAAAATAAAGTTTATCAAAATGAACCTCACAGAATTCTTACATAGTCAAATTTCCGTAGAAAAAGTAGAGAATTTTGAGGCAATTACTTCAGACAAAGACCAGGGCAAAATATTTTCACTGGGGAATTTTTTTAAACTTCCAAATGAGATGGGAGTGTTCCCTGAACCCCCTGTGGGACTTGTGATGGTGGAGGGGATGGCTTGTTTTGTTCACCACTGAATTCAAATCCCTTGTGGGAGGGGTATCATACAGGTGAGTGGATGCAGGAGCTGGTGTGAGTGCCCTTGGACGCCTTTATGAACCATCTTTGTACCGGCCCACGGCAGTGTCTAGTGGTTGACTGTGACCTCTAAAGCCCCAGAGGGTGTGTGTTACAAACAATGCCCTTTTAGCAGTGGCAGTCCATAGATGCCTAAGTGTTAACCAGCTCAGTGGAGAGTAAGGGTGACATACACCCTGCCCTCTTGGTACCTGGGTTCTTGTCTGGTATCCAGGAAGTATCAGGTCATGGGGACTTGAAGGATGGTGAATGCAGAGGTTTTATTGGGTGATGGTGGTGGCTCTCAGTGGGATGGGGAGCTGGAAAGGAGATGGAGCGGGAAGACAACCTTCCTGAACTCCTCTCCGAATGTCCAGCTGCCTCTTCAACATTCAGACAATTACTCTGTTCTCTTCTTCTCTGCCACACCACTCTGCTCCTCTGCCAGGGGAGTTTGGGTTTTTTATAGGTACAGGATGGGGGCATGGCAGGCCTGGGTGGTTTTTGAAAAAGCAACATTTGAGTAGGAAAAATAAGGATGTGGAGTTCTCATTTAGGGCTCTGGGCCCAGGCTTGTGAGTGTGGCCTTTTCCAGGGAACCACACCCCTCTACCAAGTATTTCCCTGCCTCCTGTCTGTATCAAAAACACCAGTCTCAATGCTCCATAAATTGTTCCAGAGCATTGAAAATGAAGAAAATCTGTCAATACCCCTTATGAAGCAAATATATTATTGAAGCCTAAAGCACATAAAAACAGTACCCAAAATATCAAAAAATAAGGCCAGATTATTACTTTGATGTAGAAGTGTTAAATGGAATATTTGCAAACTGAATCCAATGCTACATTAAGAAAGTAATTTATGATAACCAACTAGCATTTATTCCATGAATTCAAGGCTGGTTCAATATTAGGAAAATCATCAATATAATTCACTAGATTATTAGATGTAATCATGTTATTATTTCTATATATGATGGAAAGGCCTTCAGCAAAATTTAATATCCAATTCTGATTTGTAAAAAAACTCAAACATTGATTTTTTCTTGACTTGACAATGTATCTATATTTATATAAAATTATCTATCTATCTATCTATCTATCTATCTATCTATCTATCTATCTAAGTTAGTTTTCAAGGCAGCATCTTACTTAGAGGAAAATATCAGAGGAATTTACATTAAATTCAAGAAAAGGGCAAAATGCCCACTACCTTCTCTATTATTTCACATTGTACTATTATACTGGAAATAGATCTATTTCAGTTTGCAGATGAGATGATAATAGAGATGAAAGTTCCTAAAGAATAAATTAAAAATTAATTTTAAACAAAGAAGAATTTTAATAAGTTATAAAGTTGAAGGAAGAAAGGAAAGCACTTTAAATCCCTGGGCTATAGCAGGGATTTATAGAACAAACATACAGAAATTAAATTGTCTTCATATACAAAAACAATTGCCCAGTATAATATAAAGAAGTCAATTACAATGGCAATAAAATTTAAGTACTGGAGAATATACTTAATACTAAATGTAGAAAGCATAAATGAGGAAACACTTTTTAAAAACCTTGAAAGACACAAAAGTAAATTTGAATAAATGAAAGGGATGCATATTCTTGGTTAAGACAACTCACATGCATAATGACCTCAGTCTTCCCTATGTCACCCTAGAAAGTTAAAGTAATACCCCAAAATATCAACACACATTATTTTTCTCATATCACTGCACAGGTTAATACCAAAAGTAATATGGAAAAATGAGAAAATAAGCATATAAAAATCACCAGAAAAATTTAAGGGTCAGACTTTACAGATATTAGAAGCCTCTATAATAGACTAACTGTTTATGGAAACACAATAGAAAATCCAGAAGCAGATCCAAATATGCAAGTAAATATGCCATATGATAAAGGTGACGTATCTAATCAATATTCACTATTGCAGCATTTCATAGGCAGCACCACCTCCCACCTTTTTATTTTTTTTGAGACAGGATATTGCTCTGTCACCTAGGCTAGGGTGCAATGGTATAATCATAGCTCATTCTAATCCCAAATTCCTGGGCTCAGGCAATCCTTCCGTCTCAGCCTCCCAAGCAGCTAGGACTACAGGTATGCCACCAGACTTGCTTAATATTTCAAATTATTTTAGAGATGGGGTCTTGCTATGTTGCCTAGGCTGGTTTTCAACTCGTTGACTCAAGTGATCCTATCATAGCTTTCTCAGTTGTTGCGATTACCGGCCTAAGTCACTGCAATGGGTCCCAAAGATGGCCTTTTTAAAGAATGGTGCTGAGACTTTGGTTAGCCATTTGAAAAAAATATAAAAGCAAATCCTTATGTCAACTATGTAAAGGAATACATTTCAAATGGATCAGGAATCTAAATGTTTAAAAATAAATGAAACTGGCCGGGCGCGGTGGCTCAAGCCTGTAATCCCAGCACTTTGGGAGGCCGAGACGGGTGGATCACAAGGTCAGGAGATCGAGACCATCCTGGCTAACATGGTGAAACCCCGTCTCTACTAAAATACAAAAAACTAGCCGGGCGAGATGGCAGGCGCCTGTAGTCCCAGCTACTCGGGAGGCTGAGGCAGGAGAATGGCGTGAACCCGGGAGACGGAGCTTGCAGTGAGCTGAGATCCTGTCACTGCACTCCAGCCTGGGCGACAGAGAGAGACTCCGTCTCAAAAATAAATAAATAAATAAATAAATAAATAAATAAATAAATAAATAAA